>NC_087268.1:25878337-26180056 GCF_015220805.1 Pogoniulus pusillus | reverse complement strand
GCTGGGACAAACCACTTCTTGTCTTGAATCCTGCACGAGTGTCCATAGTACAGGGGGAATGACTACAAACAACATTAGAAAGGCTTGTAGGCCCACTGAGCTGGACTGAGAACAAATGCTAGCAGAGTAAATGTCTCATGAATAAACCTGGAGTAGATACAGGCTGCTGGAGTATAGCAAGGTTGACAGCTAGTGTTAGCGACAGGGTTAAATGACAGAGTAGTGGCAGCAGTGGAATCAGGAGTGTTAACTTGTAGACCTTGCAAGTTCCCCAAGCAGAAGAAGTTGGTCTGTGTGGACTAAGGGGCTGAAAGAGGCATTCAGTGGGATACAGCTTATTGAATTGGGCCCATCTTACCACTAGCAGTGGATCAAAAGGGTTATGTTCAGTGATGGGTGCTAGAATACATACACAGTGAGGATATTACAGTCTCAACTGAGTGGGAAACATATAGCTATGGGTAGGCCTGTGGTGAGGATTAGGAAGAGCAGAGACTGGAGCTAAATTTACTCCTATGTCCTGGAAGTTCTTCTGTTCCAGCGTGATATACTGCTGCCTGGCTCTGGCTATACTTGGAATATAAAAGACATTTTCAGCTTTTTTATACAGCCCTTTTGTCCCTTCCCTCTTTACAAAAATGTCAAATAAATGTCACTCATTGGAGAATGCTTTGAAAGAGGCACAGCTTATACTCTTCATGGTGAGGTGGCTGCCTGGTGGTGTCTGACTGCACTTCTATAAAGCAGTGCTGCTCTGCTGCAGGAGGCTCCTATGGAGGTTCACTGCCCGTGCTACACCAACATTCCCTAGCCTCCCTAAAGTAGGTGTTACAACCAAAGTCCAAGGCTCTGAATAACTACCTTATTATCTTGCTTGAGTTGTGTCTACCACCTTCCTGACAGTGAGCTGAGTACTTTTAGAAGTCTAAAGATAGGAAAAAAGGTGATCTTTCTGCATCAGGGCTCTGCCTGGCCTTCCTCGGACAGGACATGTCACCCAGAGAGCAGTCTGCCTGTGGGTCAATGAACCATTGGCTGTTTTAACTTCTATATTGCACTTCTGACTGAACTTTTGGATTCTCAAGAAACTGTATTTTTCTAGAACGTTTGCAGAAAAGCAGATTCTCAGTTTGCTGCCAGGTAGGAATGAAGAGTTGAGTTTTCAAGAGCACCGAGTGGCGTATTAGCAAGTGTAAAGGCTTCCAAAAATTAAAGAGGACTGTATTTCTGCCTCTGATTCACTGTTCTGTGCCAAATAGCACTTTCTCAGTCACCTTTTCTTCCTGAAAGAGAACAGGTTGTGACAGATTGAAATCTTCTCTCCTGCTATGTCAGAAGCCTTTATGTGGCAATTACAATATCATTTTTGTTTAACAATCAGCTGAAATCGGCTCAAAACAGCACGTCACCTCACACATGAAATATCATGGCTTTATGTGATAGGGACTGGAATTTGGCAGGACCATCTCCTCATTTGCAGTCTGCTTCTTTCTGTCTCAACATTTTACACTCAATGCGGAGTAACTTGAGTCTTGAAGTCAGTCAGGCTTATTCTGGAGGAGTGACTCATCTAGGGCAAGAGGAGTAGCCAGCTCCTGCTTGTTCTGAGGGGAAATGAAATGTTAAGCAGTGGAGGAGGAGAAAAAAATACAAATCCATGACAGGGAGGACTTCAAACCTTTCAGATAAAGCCTGTGATATTTATCAGCAGCTCTGTGAGCAGCGAGCTTGGTGCTCAGCAGACAGTTTCTTTATCTTCTCACTTTCCATGGTGATTGCCTTTCTCTCCTGTTGCACTCAGCTCATGCGCCATTGACAAAGCTGGCCCGAAGAAGCTGAAAAAGAAGCCAGATGGCTGCATCCCCAGATAAGTGGGTCCTACTGATGTGACTAACAGCCCCATGCTTCTAGCCTTTTTCAAAAATATATTTATCTCTAGAACAGCAAATTGGCCCAGAGCACATCCAAATGCTCCTGTGTTCATAGCGATTTTGGACTTCCCAGAGTATTCACTTTGTCACATCATCTATTAGACCCACAAAAACAAAGCATTTCCTATCAGTATTCCCTTCCACTTGTGATCCCTTGTGGCCAGAAGAGAGAGTGTTCTGTCACGGCACAAAAGTTTTCCAGACAACCACCACTGTAACGCTTCCTCTGCTAAAACTGCTACCATCACAAATTCAAGGCATCTGGCACTAAGCCCATCCACCTTTCCTTATTGCCATACAGTTCTTACTTCTTTTCTTTCCTGGTTACTGACTTTTTCTTTTCAAAACGTTTGACTTTTAAATCAGAATGCACAAATACATGGTTTTCCTAGGCATGACAGGACTTGTGGTCGGGGCAGCTGTAGGCAAAGGCTGGCCATAAACAAGAACCTGCGGCAAACAGCTCCATGTCACCTAACTCCTACATCTTGTGCTAAGAGCAAATGTTACAGGTGTGGAACAACTCACTGCACATGTGAGCCACTTGATCTTCTGCTGAATGTAGATCTAAAAGTAGAGCATTTGCTGATAACAAAGGTTTGGGAGCAGTAATAGCAGTATCAATAGATGGCTTGCTACTTTCCATCAGAAAGCTCTTTTATAGGTTTTCTGTTGCCTGCAGAGACATACGTCTACTGCCACAAAAGTTGAAGAAATTCAATAGTTTTGAGATCTTCACCTCTTCCTCAAACTTAACAGATAGGCAAACAGGTTCAAAAGACATCCAGACAGGCATACACAGAATCACACAAAAAGCCATACACACTAAGCATGATCAAATAGTCCTTCTTTCCCCAGGAAAAAACACTGCTATTATCTCAATGCCCAGACCAGGCAGGTTGCAAGGATTAACAAACCAGCACGTTAGAAGTAACAATGTCTAACTTTTATACATCTGCATTGTGACTCCACTTCTTCACAGTACAGGTGCTGGCAGCAGAACTATCAAAAACTGCCTTTGTAGTCAAAGGAGAGAAACAAGAACTCTCAGGGCACAAGTAATCCAATTTTAAGTCAGTTATCAAAAACGATTAAGTGCTTGAGATGTGCCAGTGGATAGTAAAAGACCAGGCTCAGGTTAATCCCTTTCTCCCCATCTCTAGTTCCCCAAGATCTCAGGATACCACACTGCTACCTTTTCACATGCACTCGTTCACCTTCTTAAACATATCTTTTCCTCATTCAGGTCTCAACCTCTTCACCTAGGCTAGCAAGTTTCCTCTTTCCCTCCAAAAATGTACAAGGAAAATCATCTAAAGGGAAAAAAAAAATAAATCTTTGTATTTTTTTTAAGAAAACAATTCCCCTTCACTCAGCTTGTATGATGAACCTCCTGAGATGTGGTCTGGCATTTAGCTTGCGCTCCACTTGGATGGCAGTATCAGACATGGAGCAAAAAATAATGTATTAAACACTCGGGAATGGGATTGCAAAAGCACAGGAAGGGGATTGGGGAATAAGAGGAATCTCTGAAACTGACTTTATTCTTAAAAAATGACCAGGCTGTCAGGCTGAGCATTGTCCCTCTGACTTCTGTATTTCTCAAATTTTAAAAAGCTAGCCAAAGTGCATTAGCATTCTGCTGCTGTATTTTTACAGTATAAATTACAGCAGAGAACAGTGAGTGCATCTCAAGAGTGACGGTCTTTCCTTTGGATGCCTGATATCCTCCGCAGCTAAGTGCTGCTGTAAGACTGATGGAAGCTTATATATACCCAATTTATGGTCTATTTGGAGGTTAAAAAGTACATTTAATACTTCCATTTCCTTGTACAATTTTTTTTCCCCTGCATACCCAGGCTGCAGTCCAGCAAAAATGCAAGTTTTGCAGATAGATTTATCAATCTTTGCATTATGATTTAGTAATATACATCATCTGGTATTTACTTGTACATCCTAAAAGCCCTGTAAGGGAAGATGTTGCCTACATGTTCTAAAATAAGTATGTGCTTTAAACATGCTCTTACATTGTATTACTTGTTTTTCTTCATTTTCTAGATTTTTCCATTTCCTTTCCTGGAGTTTTAATTCCTCTGGGGCATATCATAAAGTACTTACTCAGACGAAATTACTTTTCTATTTACTCTGTTTAGGCTGAAAACTGCACGAGCCAGTGCAAGTACTTTCTTATCATTTAGGACTGCAAAGCTAATTTTTTTTTTTACACATTAACTATTGAATAAAATCATACTAAGGTCACCAGTCCTTTTCTGGCAAGGATTTTCTTAAAAATCCAGAGAAAGCTCTACATTAGCAGTCACAATGTTTACGCAGGGCTCAGGCATCATGGCTCACATGTACTCAGTTTTTGTAGTGTTTGAAAATACAATGAAAGCAGTCTTAATACCTTGTGGTTTCCACGCTCCCATCATTTCTGTTCAGACAACAAGGCACGTGGGAAGTAAAATTCTCCTTTACTACTTTCCTGTTTGGTTCTGCACTTCTGCCTTTGAATTTTCTCTTGTGTTTGCATATTCTTCCATACTTGCAGCTTTAGCTCAGGTTGGTGGGCAATAGGCTGTGGCCCTACACCAGTGCCCAGGAAACAAGTCAGAGGAATGCTTAGCATTTGATCACCACCATATTGTGCAGCATTTCACATCTTTCTTTGTAACTGTAATTTCAGCCATCCCTTCAATACTGATGAAATGTATCACATGCCAGGAGGGCTCTCTCAGATTAAAGAGTTTTCTTGTGTATTAAAGGACTGTCATGGAATATTAACTGTGAGACATCAACCAAATGGACTGAGACTTTAACACAAGGTTGATGACCTATAGCTGGAATTCAGTACCCTTTCTCCCAGGAGAGCTACTTTATTACTCTGCAAGTAGTTCCAGTTCATTCATTGGGACTACTTGTATGATGCAGTCATTGTGATTAAGGAGGTCAGAATTTGTTCCTGTCAATAAAAGATTAATACTTAAGACATCCTTTGTGGAGCTTTTGCTCTGACTAGTGAGCACTTCATCAGGTGATCTTGATCCATCAAGATTTATGGGCATGTATGTGTATACCCCATTAAGCTACACCACTGAAGCGAAGGACACAGCGTTGGAGTAATCCAAAATTCACTGTGAGCAAGTAATAGTAGACGGGGGTTAGAAACACATCATGAGCATTTTGGCAAAGGAGAACATTTGTCTGTGCAGCCTAATGTTCAAGCAGCTCTTAATGGAGTGGAAATTAGAAGCCTGAACCAGGTGTCCCATGCAACATAACAGGACAAGCAGCCCACCTTAGGGTAGGATTCACAACCTAGATGGAATGTCCTGTTGCCTAAGTGCAGAAGGGACTGAGGCTTTGTATTCCTTTCTTACAGATGGCCCTAAGCACAGATGTTACAAAGGCACTGAAGCAGCAAAGGAAGGTAGGGTTTCAAGCTGCTCTTATACCCTGCACTTCCTCCCATACATGCACTTCACCTGCCTGGTGAGCAGTTCAGGCTCTGCATCTTGAATGCTGAAGATCACAAACAAGGGGCCAGCCAAACAGCTCATGGGCATCAAACCAAGGAGGTCTTTCTCCCCTCCTACTTTACCTCCCCTGTTCATGCTTACTGATGGTCCCTGCCCTTTCTGTAAGCTGGTTCAGTTCTGTAACATGGGGGGAAAAAAAGGGCCATCTTTTCCTTTTTTCATTTTCTAATACAGACAGCTGAAGATACTTCTGCAGAAGCCTGACTAGGTTGGAAACCAGACGGCAGATGGCAGAAGCACACAGCTAGGAGTGGGGGACAGGGGCTGGCAAGCTGGCATTTTCCAAATTAAGGGTGCAAATGGTCCTCCACCACATAAGTGCACTCAAAGGTAGAGTGGACTTAAATAAGATGTAGTCTGTTACAAAACCTCACCTTTAATTTGTCTGTACATCTGCATGTGAATCCTTCCAGCTGCTCACAGAGACTTCCTGCAAGGCCTCTCAAGAGGTCCATCTGGGTCAATTTGAGTCTATTTTGCCCCCAAAAAAAATATAAGTTGATTTAGGGAAGAAAGCCACCACCTTTTCCAGGCAATGATTCCGAGTACTAGTGATACCAAAGTAACTATAACCCCCCTATATAATTAAAATACATTTTCATTGCAAAGTAAAATTTGTAACTTACATCTTCCTGGAAGGCTGCAATATCAGCTTAAAGTATATACTTAAAAATTCTATTTTATTTCTTGTCAAGCCTTCTTTCCATTTCACACTATGAACCACAGAAATGCCAGAGTTTTTCCCTCAGACTTTGATCACTGCATTACCATGACAACAATCTATTTACTGTAGATGTAATAAATGGACTTCAGATGTTAACTGTGTTCCTTCAAAGTCCACAGGAGAGCTCTTGGTCTCCATATATACCAGGATAAATGAAAGAATGATTCTCTCTACTGAAGAGTTATCTAACAGGTAACTTATATTTGATTTCCACTTCTGTTTGCTCTTTAGGCAGACTCCACTGCCTTCCATCAGTTTCAAATCTGACTGTTTTAATTACATGAAACACCAGGTCAAACTCTTATTTACAGTTTGCTTTGTTTTTTGCTGACTGAAGCCCATAACCCAGAAAGTTAATGCTTCAGTCTGACAGAACGTGACGTATGGACACTTGCTGCTTACATTTTTCTCATTTCAAAGCTTTCCAGCATTCAACAGCAGCAAAGAAATGCATAAAGTTTTGTTCTTAAACAGCTCACAACTAAAGGGTGATACTTTGCATATATATAAGCTTGGAGCGTAAAAATATATGATAGAAACAAGACCTATTACTCTCCTGAAGACATTGATGCATGAGAGTAATCAAGTCACTGCAACAGTAAAAATAGCTTCAAACTTAAGCACAAGTTTTAATGCCATGTGGAATTACAGATATAACACAAAACAGCACATGCAAGTCTAGCTCAGCAAGAGGCATCAACTTTCCAGATAGATCTGTGAAAAGTCTGTATTTCCCTGGTTTAGGAGTAAATAATTGGACAATAAAATTAATTTTGCACACAGTTTTGTAGAGAATAAATTATAAATAGATATTAAAAGGTTCATTAATGCCTGTCAAACTGCTTCTGAAAGATGCAATTAGAAGATCAGAAAACTGCATCAGGAACAGTGTGGCCAGTAGGACAAGGGAGGTTATTCTTCCCCTGTACTCAGCACTGGTCAGACCACACCTTGAGTACTGTGTCCAGTTCTGGGCCCCTCAATTCAAGAAGGATGTTGAGGTGCTGGAACATGTCCAGAGAAGGGCAACGAAGCTGGTGAGGGGCCTGGAGCACAATTCCTATGAGGAGAGGTTGAGGGAGCTGGGCCTGTTTAGCCTGGAGAAGAGGAGGCTCAGGGGTGATCTTATTACTGCCTACAACTACCTGAAAGGGGGTGGCCTCTTCTCCCAGGTAACCAGCAATAGAACAAGGGGACACAGTCTCAAGTTGTGCCAGGGTAGGTATAGGCTGGATGTTAGGAAGAAGTTCTTCCCAGAGAGAGTGATTTCCCATTGGAATGGGCTGCCCAGGGAGGTGGTGGAGGCACCGTCCCTGGGGGTCTTCAAGAAAAGACTGGATGAGGCACTTAGTGCCATGGTCTGGTTGACTGGCTAGGGCTGGGTGCTAGGTTGGACTGGATGATCTTGGAGGTCTCTTCCAACCTGGTTGATTCTATGATTCTATGATTCTAATTAGAAAGTTTGTTTGATCTCAAGAGTTTGGTTCCGTACTGACAACCTTGAAGCAGTTTGTGTAAGAGAAGAACTGCTTAAGTTTTATGTAGTGGTATTTTGTAAGATATAAAAATAGTATATAGTTCTTTAAACTATATCTATATAGTAGAGTTCTATATAGCATATAGTTCTTTAAACTAGATCTATATCTTATCACTATACAGTGATAAATTATATCACTAAGGCAGTCATAAATATTACTTTAGCTATAGTAAGAAAAAAAAATCTTCATTAGTCTCTTTAAACTTGTCAGAATTTTTAGTTTAAAATCTGAAAAGGCTGATTTAGCCATACCCAAACGAATACCACAGCAGCAGAAACAACTGAAAATAAACAAGACCGTATCACTGCAGACTTAATATTTATTATTTCTCAATGACATACGTTTCAGAGTACAAATTCTCAGCTAAATTTAATTTCTTAGACCAGCTTTTCAGTCGTGTAACTTACTAGAAACAAAGTTTCCAGGGAACTACTTTGCAATTAAAGGTTGGTTTTTTTTCCTTCTTTTGACTGCATCCAGTTCTGGGCTCCTCAATTCAAGGGAGATGTTGAGGTGCTGGAATGTGCCCAGGGAAGGGTGACAAGGCTGGTGAGGGGCCTGGAACACAAACCTTATGAGGAGAGGCTGAGGGAGCTGGGGGTGTTTAGCATGGAGGAGGCTCAGGGGTGACCTCATTGCTGTCTACAACTACCTGAAGGGAGAATGTAGCCAGGTGGGTGGTCTCTTCTCCCAGGCAACCAGCAACAGAACAAGGGAACACAGTCTCAAGTTGTGCCAGGGGAGGTCTAGGCTGGATGTTAGGAGGAAGTTCTTGCCAGAGAGAGTGATTGGCATTGGAATGGGCTGCCCAGGGAGGTGGTGGAGGCACCGTCCCTGGAGGTGTTGAAGAAAAGACTGGATGAGGCACTTAGTGCCATGGTCTAGTTGACTGGCTAGGACTGGTTGCTAGGTTGGACTGGATGATCTTGGAGGTCTCTTTCAACCTGGTTGTTTCTATGATTCTATGATTCTATGACCTACCTCAAGCATGGTGAACCACAAAGCTCTATTTTTTAAAACAGATAAAAAGGACAAGGAAAAATTGTGTTTGTTGAGTCATGGAAAAGTGGTGGACAGAACAAGACACATTAGGAAACAGCGTCTAATGGTATCAACGTAGCCCTAAATAACAGCAGTGTGCACATGCAGCCCAGACAGCCAACCATGTCCTGGGCTGCAGCAAGAGAAGCATGGCCAGTGGGACAAGGGAAGCGATTCGCTCCCTTTACTCTGCTCTCGTCAGACCCCCCTGGAGTACTGTGTGCAGCTATGCAGCACTCAACACAATAAGGACACTGAACTGTTGGAGACAGTCGAGAGGAGGGCCACAAAGATGATCAGAGGGATGGAGCACCTTTCCTTTGAGGACAGGCTACAAGAACCGGGGCTCTTCAGCATGGAGAAGAGAAGGCTTTGAGGAGACATTGTAGTGGCCTTCCAGTATCTGAAGGGGACCAATAGGAAGGCTGGGGAGGAACTATTTACAAGGTCTTGTAACGACAGGACAAGGGTTAATGAGTTTAAACTGGAAGAGGGGAGATTTAAACTAGATGTTAGGAAAAGATTCTTTACAGTGAGGGTGGTGAGACATTGGAACAGGTTGCCCAGGGAGGTTGTGGATGCTCCTTCCCTGGAGGTGTTCAAGGCCAGAGTAGATGAGGCTTTGAGTGACCTGTTCTAGTGGGAGGTGTCCCTGCCTATGTCAGGGGATTGGAACTGGATGATCTTTGAGGTCCCTTCCAACCTAAACCATTCTGTGATTCTATGATTCTAAATCTCTGGGTCATAAAACCAAAATTTTGGTCAACTCAAGTTCAAAGGAGTCAGTATCTCATTCTAAATGTGCATGATACAGATTTGCCCAGTACAAAGTAGATCTGAGCCCAGTTGCTAGTCACTGGAAATTCCTCAACTTGCAAAGCCCATCAGCCATCACATGCCACCTCCCTCGCCTGCTGTGGCACAGGAGATGTAAGGAAACTGGCCATGACCCCGAAATATTTTGTGTTATGCTCATCCTGTTCTTCTAAATTATCTCATGGCCCTGTTAGCAGCTAAAATAATTGAACTAGTCAGTGCTGTTAGCGGTGGCAGCCATTGATCTGGCACTGCCCTTCACGATTCAGCTGGGTTGTGCATAACATACCAATTCTTAACCCTGTTTTTGCACACAACCACTCTAAGAGCTCCTCTAAGAAAATTATTGCTCAGTAAACACACCTACAGCTTCACAGAATCATCTATGGGAAAGTCTGAAGTCTTTACTGCTTTATTAAGCCTCGTGCATTCGGCTTCAGGAAATAGAAATTTTATTCAGGGCTAGATTCATCAGATCTCCTTCAACTCTTGACTTTTCTAGAGAGCAGTCTGGGGACAGTACCTGCCAGGAAGCTTTGCCTGGTTCTTCCAATTCCAAGAACCCTTCTTGGTTATGCAGAACATTTCCATCATCAAATCACTGAACGTGTGCAGTCTGCTGTCTGCCTTGGAATTATAATTATTCCTGATCTCAGCCAAAAAAAACTTAGGAAATGGGGAAGATATATTTTTAAGAGAAGATATTTCTTGCTTTGCAGGTGAGTGGGCTCTTTGCAACAAGGATATTTAAAAATCTGTCAGGATTTGCCAACATTTAATAAAACTCAAGTCATTATCCTATTGCATAAAGATGAAAGTTACCACTGGAGAACCAGTTTGGGTCAGGCTACGATGGCACTGCTGGCACAAAAGTAGTCACATCCTTCTCCTGTTCCCTCAGCTTATACCAGCAGTTGTGCAGTGATTCAGTGAATTAATTGGGAGCTGCCAGTGAAAAATCTAACTTCAAATGACCATCAACAACAAGCCAAAAAAAACATTGTGTGATTATTAAATCATTAGGTACTGAATCATACTGAATACACAGAAAGTGACTAACTTAAAATTACACCGGCAGACTTAATTCTGTTTCTTAATTTTTCAGTGTTCAGCTTTGCATCCATAATGGCCAGCATTTAATGCAGCTTCTGTGAGTGCATGATTTCGCTAGGTCTTCCAAAAAATGGAAAATTTCATTACTTGGCATTGTTGTGATATTGCCAAAATATCAGCAGCCTTCCAGTCACTTCATCTAACAAGCTGTGGCAGTTGGGAGTGGTCATAGGGTCCCACTCTAAGCTGGGACAAAGGGGAGCAAGCGGTGGGAGGCAGGGACGAGATGCTCCCATTATAGGCTTTGAGGCAGCTGAGAAGCACTGCGTTTGCCAGCACCAGGCTCTCCTCCCAGGTGCTTGGGTGAGCAAGCAGCCCCTGCCTGTCCCCCTGGCCATCACACTGACAGCTCCTTCTGTACCTCACTCCTCACTCGAGCGCACTTTAGGATGAGCATGTGCTCTTCTCTATTTTCCCTCTTTCAAGTCCCAGATAATTCCCAAGCAACACTGAGTGTCATCCCCTGCTTTACAATCCCACTTTCAGACTCTGCCCAAAGACTCTGCTTCTCCTCCAACCTCTTTCTCCCTGCTGTGCTTCACTCCTGTTACCACCCTGATCTTCCTCTCCCAGGCTCAGCTTCATACTCTCTTCTCTGGTTTCCAGCTGTCCACAGCACTCCCTCCTTACCAAGCTCATAATAGAGGCTCTTTCTTCATCTCTCCCTTTTCTTTCCACTGCCATTGATTTCAGATCAAATTTCATTGTCCTCCTTGCTCCTCATCTACTGTCCATGCTGATTATCATTTTCTGCTCCATCCACTCTCCATGATCCCTCTCCTGGTGGTCCATTCTTCTCAGTTCACCATCTCTTCCCTCAATCAGTCTCAGCCTTGCCTCCATTTCTTCAATTGCCAGACTGTCACAGGACAAACACCAGCCCCACTTCCCTTCTCCAGGACACTGCACATCCTGGAAAATGTTCCACGGACTCTGTAAGCTGTCTTAAACCTACATCCGCTCCAAAGGAAACCCATTTTTCCTCCTTTGACACTCCATCCCCCAGTTTGTGCAGCTGACAGGGAATCAGCTTAGAAAAACACCATGGCTGAACACTAACCTATGCACACAGAGAAAGGTTACATTTCAGCAAGATCATCTTCCTGCTCTGGCCCCCTGGACCAGGACAAGGGAAATAACAGAAAGGAGCATCCAGAATTGTGAGTAAGGCTTTGCAGCAGCAGCAAAGACTTACAAGGATTAAAGCAGCCTTGCAACTATGGCTTTAGAAAAAATGGGTAAGATTTGATAAAGCAGTGGAAAAATCAGTCTTAAATTGGAGAATACACTACGGAGGCAGTGCTGCCTGAATTTGTGCCAGAAATGTCTTGTGACTCCCCAGTTATTGCTTTGTTCTTTGAGACAACTTTCTTGCAGGAGGTGTTGTGCTCTGGCAGAGTGAGTTCATATCAAACAAACTCCTCCACGAGAAACCTGTAGACTAGCTGGGAAACAAGACTAGGGAGAAGCATCCAAAAAGTTATTAACTCCAGATGCAAATGTAGAAAATAGGCTGGCCTGAAGCAAGACACTTCCTACCTTATAATCCCTGAAAAATATGCAACCTCCACTGTAGCAACACTGCTCGTTAAAGTGTAAGAAACGCAACAATTAAGTCTACTCATCAGATGAGGTTTTGGATCCCATGATCCATATCCTATTTAGGTGTAATCTGTACTTCAAATTTTGAGTGGCATTGTCAGTCAAGAATGTGGAAAAACCTTAGATGAAACCTGTGTCGGACACAACTTTGTGCTGACTCCACATAGCTGCCCTAAACATCTCTTCACTTGGATAGCCCATTCTGTTCAGGGTGAATTTAGTTTTGCCAGAAAAGTAACTGCATACAATACACATCTGGTAGAGAAAGTTACCACTGTGTCTTTATGTGTATTATTGTCAGCAAAGACCTTTAAGAGCAGACAAGACTCGGCTTGCCAAAATGACCTTCCTGCAGAAGCATTTCTGAGCTCACTCTGCAGTGCCTTTCTCTTTCCTTCTCTGAGTTGCAAAACATTAATCTAGATTCATAACTCAGATACTCAAAAGAAGCAAAAAAAAAGGTTACATCAGTGCCTGAATCTATTCAAGTTTTGCAGGCAAAACTGTGAACCAACATTTTTCATGAATAAAGTAGCTAGGAAGAGACAAAAGGTTTGAGAACGTGCTCACTGTTCACAAATAATAACTTTCAGACATCTTCCATGAGTGACACAGTTGGGGTGACCCTCAGAGGACTTTGCATACAGCACTGCCTTCACATGCAGATTGCCCAAACTATTCTGCAAAAGAACACTGTCCTCTTTAGGGGTACCAGATGGGTAAATTTTAAAACTGCCAAATGTGAGGTTGCAGAACAACCAAACTACTTCTAATTATAAATCTACTTCAGGTCATCCAAGCCTTACGCAGAGTAATTCAAAACAAAGGGAAACAGGAGAACAAATGAGCAGGTGACAGTAACAAGTCCATGCCCACTCCTCTTCTTGGGGCCATACACAGGTGAAAAGCTGCCTCCTAGAAGAAGAGAGCCCCTCTGTAGAGTGGTGGTTTTCAGACAGTATGTCCCACTTCTCAGCAGCCCTGTTGCCACGATGACTGCTCCCTTTCCATGCAACCATCTTCACTAAGCTATATGTGAGTCAGACAGGGGACCTATTCAGCCCTCAAATATGTGCTTAAGTCCTTCCATATTCAGCAGAGAAACTCAGATGAAATTCTCAGTAAACACATAATGAATAGTATGTGCCTAAGTGTTTACCTGAATAAAGCTGCTTTGCTGTATCTGTGCTAAAATGTCAAGCACATGTCAGGCAAGCTCAGGATCTTCCACAGTGTTCTTGCTCTCGGAGCTTCTGCCATGAAAATGCTGAATCCTCAAGGGGGAAAAGTTATTCCTGGAGAGCAGCCCAGAAAGAAAGGAGCCATCAGATCAAAGATAAGTCTTATCTTCCCCACTACAGCCCTCACTTCCCCAAACAGGAGATCAAGGCAGAGGAGGTTTGGAAAAAAGGAAAGAAAAAGGTATTCTAACTGAGAAATGAGAGGTTGCTCCATCTCTCACTTGGTTTCTCGAAGCAATGAAGCTAGGAGCAGGTTTTTGCTTGCCTGGAAGCTCCTAGACTGTACAATGGGAAGTCCCAGAGTTCAGAAGTCAAGTTATTTACTGACATCTCCCACCTCCCAGCCATTTCACAGCTTGGCAGTGCACAGGAGGGTGTTCAGACTGACCACAGCAGGCTGACCTTTTCTCATCCACAGACAGAATGGTCTCCAGTCATCACAACTCACGAAGCCATGGATACTTTTGTTTGTTCGCCACTATTCATTAGATTTGGGAGACTGAGCTGTTTAAGCTGAAACCTCTTGGAGTGAAGAGAAAAATGTTGCACATTTTACATTATCTCTTGCAAATATGAAAGCTTGCTGCAATCCTCAGCTACAATATTTATGAATTGGTCTTCCAGCCAAATCTAGTTTTGCATAAGGATAGATACACAGCTGCTGGTACCCAAAAGTATGATAGTTCCCAAATATATCTTTGCCATTTAAAAAATCATTCCAAAGGCTTGAAAATTATATTTCTTTCATTGTAAGTGGAATATCTAGTTCTGATGTTTCAAAGACAGCCTGAAATTAGCCGGGTTTTGTGTTTGTTTGTTTGTGCACAAGAATAATTGATTAAATTAGCACAAGTGTAACTGATTATACACGCTAAGAAAAGTGCTGAGGAATTCAGCTGCAAAACTAGCAGCATTGTGAAGAGCCATACCCAATTTTTATGCTCATGTCTCCTACATGGAATCCCCTCTTAATTATGCAGTAGCAAGTTTGAAATGTGTCATCACCTCCCACCACTGGATATCTAGATTTTGAATGAATGTAACCAGCATTTTTTCAACACTTCTGGGGATTTTTTAAAGTATGTCTCTTTAAACTTCTTTTCATGAAAAGGCAAAATTTGCATAGAAGAATATTTAAATACATCTTACAAAGAAAGTCAGCCCTCTTTCATTAACCAGTGCAATGACCCTTTAATAGTTTCACACTGGGAAAAAATGTGCAGAGAAATATGCCGAGTCTAATGCCAATTAGAACTTTGGGGGGAAAAAAAATATCGACCAGGCAAAAGACATGTGAAATTCAAAGTGGAAAATTGAACTTCTATCCTTCAGCCCTCTGAAAAATAATCTATTTTTAATGGAAACCAAAAAGCTATCATCAAATTTCTCATTCAGGCAACAACAATAAATCCATTGTTCAGATATAGTTTAAATTGTTCTTTGGAAGAGGAGATTTTTGAGAAAATCAAATAGAAATTGCATTAAAGAAGAAGAAATGTCTTTTTAACTGGAATTACTCTCTCCACATAGCCTGTAGCTTTTGATACACTTTAGGGTTTGCCAGAGTAACAGGCATTTGGACACCATGAAAAATTATTTGTAACTAGTACAGTAAGAGAAAATGTGTTTGCTTATTTAAAGGAGAATAAGGAAGTTTAGCATTTTGCCTTGTGCTTTAAGAAGCACATCTGCAGGGATCCAGATGCTAAGAAACAGTAAGCTGATGACGTTAGTTTGAAATGCAAGGCTGTACATTAAGAATCCATACACCTGCTATTTATTTCACAGGCATGAACTACATCATCTGGAAAAGAACTTGAATTTCAGTCAAAATTGCAAGAAAATAACAAAACCTGACACTTTCAAAATGCTTTCTATCTGAACAATGCAAATAATTAAGAGGTTCAAGTCACCAAAAGAGCCAGGACATCAAGGGAAAGCTCCATTGCCATCATGTGTTGCACAGCTGGAAGCAAAGTGCCTGTGGTGACAGGATACTGCCTAATGTATCCTAACCAACAAGATCAATCAATGCTCAAAGAAGCCTTCTCTGTGGCTCCTCTTTCTGCCAATGGTATATTTAGCACCCTAGCGCCACTCACCTCTCATCCTCCATAGATACCTGGCTATGAACAGCACCCAGAATTGATGGTAGCCTACAATACTCTGTAAAGCTGCCCTAGTTTATGGATCAGAAAAGTGATGCACAAAAATCAGTATATATGAGGTCTCAGCTCATAACATTGCACAGCAGAAGAATTATGAATAAAACCCATTTCTTTGGAGATTTCCATTTTTGTCACCCTCAACAAAACCCCTTTTACATGGACTTCAAATCCTTAAGTACTTTTCTGACTGCTGCGCTATGTCAAATATTTATTTTATCAGTCCAAAACTCAATTTACTGCTGAAATACTGCATGAATACTTCAGAGGAACTTCTAAGATCCTACAAAGAAGAGAAGGAAACATTACAGAGGTGAATATTGTGCAAATAAATCTCTGTCTTTATCACCAATCTTACAAACTGCTGCTTCTGCCTAAGGCAAGAACCTGAATATAGACACCCATACATAGAAGAGGTCTAAGCAAGCTAAATGCTTGAAACATGCATGATGTATATCAACCTCTTACAGCGAAGCCAGTGAAGGTGAGAACAACAGATGGATAACTGAAAGAGAGAGCTAGACAGCAAGTGGAAAGATTAAAGGAGGAGAGGGCAAGGTGGGAAGTAAAAAGTTCCAAGGCCTGGCTGAAGTAAAAATTCTAAAAAGCTTCTAGTGAAGGAAGTTGAAAATTCAAAAATATAAATCTAAAAGGAGAGGGAAAAGTTAAAATACAAGGTGAGATATAAAGTAAAATAACAGTTTTTAGAAAATCAAGATGAAAAAAACAAACCAAGCAACGAACCAGAAAAATCAAACCCAAAAAGCAATGAAGTTTAGACCCTTCAGAAGCTCAAGTCAGTAATTCTTGGTTAGCCAAACTCTCCTTGATTTCAGTAGGAGTTTTATCTTAATGAAGACAGTGGGAGAGGCACCAAAGCAGCTTTATTTCTTATACCTGAGTAACAGCAAGATACAGGAAGATATTCTGTGGTTGAAAAAGATGACATATTTTTGCAGAAGTATAGATATTAGGGGCCAGGCAGTATAAGTGTAATTGCTACAACCAGCTGAGTAACATCAATGTGCATGAGCTGACAAAAACATCCTTTGTGCTGGAAAAGAAAAAAAGATTTAAAAAATGGACTTGAGCCACCTTGCAAACAATCACATTAAAGGTTCAGAATTATTTCAGCAAAAGTTTTCATTGAGTTCAGTACCTTCTCAAAACAAGCAAGATCCTTCAGTTCTTCTCATACCAAAAAACCCCCACAAACAAACACCATAACACCACAAGGGTGAATATGAGTGACCTATTTATTTTTTCTCTCAGAATTGCTCTTGTTGAAGTTGCACCCACCTGGTTCACAGAACTATTAGGCTTGATTAGGCCATTTGTGTGGAAGTGTACCTTTCCCAAATATTGCATTAAAATATCAAAAAGGAAGTATAAGTAGATTGGAGAATAAAGTAATTCCTCTCAGCTTGCTAACCAAAGATAAAGCAAATTTTAAAAAATCAATGCTCATAGAATCATAGAATCAACCAGGTTGGAAGAGACCTCCAAGATCATCCAGTCCAACCTAGCACCCAGCCCTACCCAGTCAACTAGACCATGGCACTAAGTGCCTCAGCCAGGCTTTTCTTGAGCACCTCCAGGGACGGTGACTCCACCACCTCCCTGGGCAGCCCATTCCAATGCCAATCACTCTCTCTGGCAACAACTTCCTCCTAACATCCAGCCTAGACCTACCCCAGCACAACTTGAGACTGTGTCCCCTTGTTCTGTTGCTGGTTGTCTGGGAGAAGAGACCAACCCCCACCTGGCTACAACCTCCCTTCAGGTAGTTGTAGACAGCAATGAGGTCTCACCCCTGAGCCTCCTCTTCTCCAGGCTAAACAACCCCAGCTCCCTCAGCCTCTCCTCTTAGGGTTTGTGTCCCAGGCCCCTCACCAGCTTTGTCACCCTTCTCTGGACACGTTCCAGCACCTCAACATCTCTGTTGAATTGAGGGGCACAGAACTGGACACAGTACTCAAGGTGTGGCCTGACCAGTGTTGAGTCATTCATCTGATGAGCAGGATGATGACTCTGCCTAACTATGTAGTGGCCTTAATGGTTCGTGCAGAAATCATACAGCACTTTTCTTTAGAAGACATAAATTAAAGGAACTCTCACTGGAAGTGTAATTGGAATGTGGGTATTGTGTAATGCAAAGCCTGCAAAGTAGAAATCTTTACCGTTTGAGATGTCAAAACCAGGGAAAGACAAGATACCATAAGTCTGTAGAATTTCCAATAAAAATACCAAGGCAGAGGTTTTGTATCTGAGCTAGGAACCACAGGAAAATGTCCCTTCTCCATCTGACTGCATTGCACACAGTAATAATGTGTATTATTGACAAGATTTTCCAAGCATACCATTCTTACACATAATATGGGAAATATGATGTCAGTTCTCCATGACATTAATAAGATGCATCTCAAACCAGTACGTCTAGGACATGCTCAGTGTTGGATTCATTCAGTTACTGACTCAATGAGACGATCAGTAACTCCCAGGTTTTGCGCAGTTACATCCACCTGTTGATTTAGCGATTACAAGTGGGAGCTGCCTTACCACAGATGCTCACCAGCTTAGAAGTTTGACACACCTAACAGAGGGAACTGAGAGAAAAACAGTCTGGTCTGCTCATCAATGACAAAATTATAACAATCAAACTCAATTACTACTGTTTGTAGGGCTAAACTTATGCTTAAAGAAATTCATTGCCATCTGTAAGCCTGTTGAAGCTGATTATGATTTTCTTGTGCTTGTTTTCTTCCCAATGACTGAACTGTATTGTCTATTTTTAAAGGGAAAAAAAATAAAGCTGCTTCAATAATAAATTGTTTACCCCAAGATAGAACAAACCATAGTGATGAACTTCAAGAATGGTTACCAAATTAGAATTGAGAATGAAAAACAAATATTTCCTTGTTCAAGGATTTGTCTTTAATATGTTTTTATTTTTAACTGGATTGAGTGCTGATTACAGAAAATTCAAAGCTACCCAGACATCAGACTGATCAATTGACTGATAAGTTTGATGACTACTCTAAAATCTGATGTCTATACGTGAAATTAAATCTGTATCACTGCTCCAAGACAACTTAGGGGGAGGTGGGATGGGTGAATGTCACTTATTAAATAATGCTAAATGAGACCAAACAAGATGCGCAGGATTCAGAAAGGCTTTTGGAGCTCCAGTTGTTTCCCCAGGCTGCTTATGCAATCTTGCTCACGCAGGCAGTGTAAGGGCCTGCCATTTTATTACATAATGTAGCCCAAAAATATGCAGCTAGGCAGTTGTGAGCTCCATTAAGTGCTGTGCTGGAGTTTCTGTATCAGTTAGCATCTGGAAATTTTACAGAATTATCACTCCTGAATCTGGGATTGTTGCTGTTGTTTTAACAAAAGCTACTAAGTATCATTAGCATTTGAGTATGTTTTGCTTTGGCCATTGCTTAAGTGAACAGCAATATAGTCTTTGGTTTAGCACAGCCCTAGTATGCACAATACGGAGCTTTAAAATCTGCCTTTCAAATGATTAAGTAAACTGTCTGGTTTAGTAAACAGCAGTCAACACGACACTGTTGTCGTAACCAGTGCTTAAGTGCAGTGGATATCAGAGGAAAATTAATTTCCAGCACTTCCTCACATTCTCAGTTCAGAATTTCAAAGCCTGGTCTTGTACAGACATCTCAAACTGTAACTACAGCAACACCAGGTCAGGGAAGATGACCACCTTGACCCAAATCCTCTCCCTGACACCAGGCAGCCGCAAAGCTTGGGAAGACTGCGTGAGCAGGGTATCCATGTAGCAATATTACAGTCTCCCAGCAGAGGCTTCTTCAGACAGGAATTGTATGTTGCTATTCAATGCCTCTTGGTAGGCTTGCTTCTATGAATGTAATTGCTTTCTGAACCTACTTGAACCCAGAAGACAAGGCTGTCTATCCTCTCTGTGCCTACACAGCTCAATAATAGGACACAGAGGAGTAAGCTTGAGCACTATGTCCTGCTTTTTGTAGCACTGCTGAAGTCCTAGCTCACACCCTGGCTCTGCTTTGGAGCACTTCTTCCAACTAGCTCTTCCCACAGCTGATGTGCTATAATGGAACCAGCCCCGAGCAGTGAAGGTGCAAGCCACCAGGAGCCTCCTAGCCTTGGGAGCCTAGGGTAATCAAACACTGGCCCACTTCATCTAACACAGCAGACAGAGCAGAAGACCACCTGGTCTAGCACCACCTCTCATACATGGCTAGATATGGGCAGTGAGAGTTGAATACAAGAATGAGGCAAACCAACAGTGGCATTTCCCCAGGATACTTCACCAATCTTCCAAGAATTTGCAACTCAAAACTTCCTAAGCCAGAGGCAGTGGTTTTGTATTTAATAGCCCTTGATGTATTTCTCTTCCATGAACTCATCCAGTCACCTCATTAGCTGATGTAACCTCTCAGCATCCACATCCTGTGGTGAGGAGCTCAACAGCCTGACCACATTACATGAAGAGCCATCACCTTTTCTTTCCATGCCCATAACTGCCTGCTTCACCCAATGCCCTCTGCTGTGGTGCTGTGAACATTCCCAGTATGCCTTCTCCATGCTTTGGATAACTTTAAAGATTTCCACTGCATTGCTTTCTCAGCGTTTTCACTCCTCAAGCAGGAGTTGCTTTCTTCCTCTGAACACCTTTTTTGCCTCCCTCCTCCTTTGCTGTTATATACCTCTGAAATGGGGGTAAGGATCAAAAGCACATGAGAGTGAAGATGAGGGTATGCCACAGCTTATACCATGCAATAATGACATGCACTTTTATTATTTTTCATCCTCTATTAAACAAACCCTAATGTTCTATTTGTCTTTTTTTAAAAAATCAAACTCACATCTGAACACTGCATTGATTTTTTATGAGTTATCCATAGAAGATTTTATCTAAGCTTCTGCATCTTCAGTGACCTGTAGCAATGAATTTCTATGATTATACACACACTTTCTTCTATTGACTTTGAGCATGACATGCATATTACATTCATCTGACATGAAGATACTCAAAAAGAAAAGGCAACTGAAATACACCAGTAGATGATGCTCTGCCATGCTAACACACTTCTTCTGTGTTTTGAAATGGCAAAGAGGTTTCACACTTGAACTTCCAAATCTCCATTCTGATCTCAAATGCACATAAACACACTTCAGACTTTTTCCATGTCATCATTTCATTTGGTTAGAAGTCTTCTATTTTATGCACAGACCCCCAAGAACAGCGGTGAAACAGATGAAAAACACCTTCTGTCATAATCAGGCCAGCGAAAGACCATCTGTTTTACACTGACTTGTGCCCAAGGAGAAGGTGAGATAACCTCCCAGTTCCAACCACTGATGCAGTAATTTTTGGAGTATCTCTGGGGTCTGGGCATGCTACTTGCTGCACAGGAAAAAGACATGTCTTGCCTTACAGATCTTACAAGCAAAGGAGAGGACATAGAACACTAGGCAGGTGCTGACAAACTACCAGATAAAGCATGTGGCTCTCTATTTCAGAGTGACAAAGGTCCAAGCTCATCAGTGAGCTAACTTTTGTAGAGAGGTTTATTTTTCTGAAGCCATAGGTGAATTTTCAGACTGAAGCAGGATTAAAACTAGGGTTAGGGGTGCTCCCAAGAATGCCAGGCATCAAGCAAGAAACACTAATCCATTGTCCTTGGATGAAGGACCAGAAATGGCTTTACCAAAGTGTCATTAAATGCATTTTGTTTGGACTGAGTCATCTTTCAGTTTACCTTCAGGAGGATGAGATACAGGAAGAGAAGCATAAAAAACAGTACTTGCCCCTCTGTCCCCAAAATGTAGATCAATTTTATGTGTAAAAGGCCAAGAAAACCACATCCCCAAATGCCTCACTCTAATCTGCCAACACTGAGCCACTACAAGATAAACACAACAAATGGAGTGAACCATGGCTGCAGATACTCAGATGGTTACTCAGAGCACAAGCCTGAATGACCATGGGCCTCCTCACCCCCTTGCCTTTCCTACCCTGCAGCTCCCAGATTGATGAACTCAGATAGCAATATACTGGCATATGTGTGTGTATATAGATATACATATGTATATGTATGTGTGTATGTATCTCCTGTGCTGTCCATAGCAGATCTCAACAAAGAGTCCCTCCAAAAACATTTTCAAATACCGAAAGCAGCACTACACAAATCCACCACCCTCTATGCATTCTGCTTAAATACTATCACATGCTGTTTCTTTTTCAAGCCTCAGTAATCAAGTCAGTCTATCAGCTGATGACTATTTCTGAATGAAATAAGTTAGCTAAAATACAAATATTTGCATGGCCTCAGACTAGCTTTTCACGAACAAGTTTTAATAACATCAAGGATCAAGAGAAAGCTAAGCCAAACCTAGGAAAAAATACTTTTTTATATGGATAATGATCTCTCTGCAAAATCTTAAACTCCAGTGCATCTGTCCTAAGAGCCTGGAAGCAAAACTACAAATACAAATGGAAGTTACTTAAATTCACCTTAGAAAGAAAGCAAGTAACTGAATACACATAAAATACATATTTGACTCTCATTTTCAGTGGTATGATACTTGCCAATCACTTGTTGTATAGTGATATAAGTCATCAGATTGCTCAAAACTGATGTTTGAATACTGTTTATGTTTGCTGTGTAAAATATCCTATTCTTAAAGAATGCCAGAGCCATAAATCAAAACCAGTTATTGTTCATCTTATTTTTCTTACCTTAAAAGCAAATGCATGATGATACAAAATCAGTTACATGATTACATACTATTTTTCTCCATGGAGCTTCACTGTTCTGATGTACTGTCCATATACTGAGCTGTAACCTCTTCCAGTTTGAAAAGTGGAATCCTTACCCTTGTCTATAGCAGCAGTCATCAACTGGGCTGAGCCCTTTTGGTCCACAGCACAAAAGCCTAGTGCGGGACTTTAACCAGGGCATTACTACCCTGTCTGTGGCAAACCCAGTACTAAAAAAAGGTGGGCAGACACCACAGTGGAGGCCTGAGACTGGCCCCAGTGCTGGGCCCTGCTCTTTGGAATCCTGCCTGATGGTGGGATACAGGATAAGGAGAAGGACCACATGGGCTCAGCATGATTGCAGAGCTTAGGGTGCATGATGGGAATAGCTCCTTTCTAAGTCCAGGATCCACAACAGAAGCAAAAATAAGCTGCTCCTCATGGCAACAAGGCAGCAACAATTTCCATGAGGAGACCAGAGGAGAGGAGCAGAAATTGAGACAGGGACAGAAGAACACATTAGGCAGTGTGAAGTGGAAGATGTGAAGAATAATAAAGCAACACCATAACACAATCACTGAAAGAAGGCAAACTACTGGGTTTTTTTTCCAGGCTCAGATATTCTGTCCCTGCCCACCACAAGTCTCTGATCACTTTATTCTGCCCACTGTTCCTTCTCTCAGTCTGGGGTTTCATGCACAGTTCCATGCACCTCGTTCCCAAACATTTTCACCATAACCCTGTCAAGTCTTCTGACTTAACTCAAGGTTCCTGCTCTTTACTTTTCTATGCTTTCATCACCAATACTTCTCCATTCTAGTCTCCCTGCTTCTTGGCTCCACGCATGTGAATTAAACAGTCACCTCCTTCTCCACACTGCTTCTATATCAGCAGACACATCCTGCCATCGAAGACATAGTAGAGAGTCTTCAATGCTCCCTCTATATGGTGCTTACCATAGCAGTAACATCTGGGAATGATAACGGCAAGGGAAGTCCACTCAGCCCTCCAGTCACCAACTGGAGAGCTTTTGTTCTTTCCTGAAAGATAGGCAACTGCTAACAACACTGAGACATTCAGCATGCTCTGTACTGAGAGCATGTTCAGTAAGTGATACTATGAAAGTCAAGCCCTCAACATCCCTCCATCGAGTGTGCAACCTGAGCATTGTGACAAAATGATAACTGAGACAAATTCTGGACATTTTTCATAGGCCAAACATAAGATAAACGCCCATCACAAGATTGATCCCAAGCCAAGTATCTTTTTCTTGCTCCAAAACACAAAGCTGCAAGGATTCAAGAGTCTCAGGGGAAGTATCTCTCAATACAGGCAAAAAAATGTAGATCCATGGAAAAAGAAAGATTGAGGTTTCCTAATGCAACATGATGGATACCTAAACCATCTTAATCAGATGCATGGCCAAAGAATACAAATCCCTCTAACCACGTTCCCAGAAATCTCTGAACTGTTTGATCAGAAACTTCCCAAAGAGAATCTGTCTTCTGGAGGAACTCAACCTGCAAAAAACGTCAGCCTAGGTTTCAGCTTAGCAAATACACAAGCATATGAAAGCAGAGCACTGTACTAGAAAACACTAGATAATTTTAACTGTAGGCAACACTGCTGCTTAGGATAAAATAACGACTCCTTCAAGTGCTCTAGGCTAGAAAATGGGGCAGTAATCATTATTCTGCAAAGCACAGCCTGTGGGTTCAATCCTGCATACATGCAGGGTGGCACCTTTATTTGACAGGGAAGACAATTTTAGGCAAGCCTGCTGTCTCCAAGCTCTGAATCAGGAGACTGGCCTGCTAGAGGTGCTGCCAGCTTGAGGAAATCACCATGGTGTTTGATTCCTGTTTCTGGAAAATCCTCATCTTCACAGGTTCACTAAGACAGTGCACAGCTTGGCACTTACGTTCTCCAAATACTCTTGCTACAGCCCATCCCTGAAGAGCAACTCCATGTCCATATTTCTCTACAGAAACTTATACAGGACTGGGTCCTCCATCAGCTGACAGCTCTCAGAATCAGACATCGATCAGTGGATGAGTTGCCTAGGTCTGGAAACTGTGAACACTAATTATTTAGCATCACCAAACAAAATAAACCCATGGTGAGTTTTGTGCCAGAGTAAGAAAGCAATAATTTTCCACTGCAAGAGACAGTGGCCACTTGTTGAGACAAACAGGTTAGCCATGCCCATCTGAGGTCAAACCCTACAGCCCTTCTGGAGAATTTGGCACCGTGAAAAGAATCAAGTTCCTCTGCTGGCAGTAATGCTTATAAGCACTAATTATTTCTGAGTCACTTGAGTGAAAGTAAACTGCCATCATGGAGACAGTTAAGGAGTATGGAGGAAAGTTTCTGGGTAAACGTGCTCGTTAATTGACAAATCAGGTTTGTGTCTACCGCGGAAACACCACCACACAACCCCTCCAGGAGGAAACCCTGTGCTGCCGTGCAGCCATGGATTTCACGTTTCCCCCTGCTCTGCACACCGAAGAGAAACAAGTGGAAGCCCGGCGCAGGGCTGCAGCAGCAATGGGGCTGCCCGGGCACCCTACGCGACCTCTGAAAAATCCCACTGGTCTCAATTGGAAGTTTTCCTTCACCAAACGCTATGCAGAGCCTGTTTCAGTCCAGTCTAAATAAAGCCCCGACATCAGGAAACTGCCAACCACGCCAAAAAGAGATGGCCAGGAGGATAGGTCTGGGGGCAACTTGTTTTCCCAAAGGGACGGGTCAGCCTGGTCGGGACAGACACACCGCGCTCCCCACGCAGAAACTTTCCCGCGGCCGAGGCGATGCCGCCCAGCACTGTCGGGCACGTCCGCCACCCCCGCAGTGCCGTGGGACGGAGGGGAGCAGACCCCGATCGCCTCGGGGGAGGACACGCGTGGGCGGGAACCCCGTGTGGATGCTGCTCATCCTCAGCAAGAATGTCGCGGGTGGGTGCCCCGCTGGGCGGAGGGAGGGCCGAGGCCGCAGGGCCACGCGTTACCTGGGGTGCCGGTGCTGCGGGAGCGCAGCGGGGAAGTCCCAGCCGCTGCCGCCGCCGCCGCTGCTGCTGCTGTCCGCGGTGGCCACCTGGGCGCGGGAGCCTCCGCTGGTGTCGGTGCCGGCGGTGCCGCTGCCTGTGCCGCCGGGCTGGCTGCCACCGCTTTTCCGGTGCCTGCCGGTGCCGCTGCGGCAGCGGCCGCCGCTGCTCCAGCCGCGCAGGAGGCCGGCCTCGGGAGCCGGTAAACTCTTCTTTGCTGACGAGGAGCCGGGGACGCTGCCCACCTCCTGCCTGCCGCCGGTGCCGGTGCCGTGTCTCATGGTGCGCGGGGCCGCCGCATGCCGAGCTGCCGCCGCCCCGGGCGCCGCGGGACCCACGCGCGCCGGGGCCAGGGGCTCCGCCGGCAGCGGGAGGCCGTCAGGAGCCCGGGCTGCTGCGCGGGGGGGAGGAAGCCGGGGGCCAGGGGGTCTGCTGGCTGGGGCTCCCGCTGGGGCATTAAGTTGGACGCGCGGCCGGGAGAGGAAGGGCGGGCGCGGGGGCTGTGGGGCCGATAGTTCTTCGTGAAGTTGCAGCCCGGAGGGTGAGGCGGGGGCATCCTCTCTGACGGCCCTTCATTGCAGCCGCCACTTCCCCTCTCCTGCCCCCGCCGCCGGGCCGCCGCCCGGAGACCTCAGCCGACGGCGCTGGGGGAAAGCGCCCAGCGCTCCGCGCCCATGGGCAGCTGCAGCCCCGGCGGCTGCTAGCAGCCGCGGCGCTTCTCCCGCGCCGCCTTCCTCAGCAGCTCGCTCGCCTTCCTCGGCAGAGATCGAGGGAGGGGGGTGGGGGGTGGTGAGGGGGAAGACGGACACCCAAACCCGGGGTCGGTGAGCAAAATGGGTCAGGGATGGGGAAAGGGAACCCGGCTCTCGCCTCCCACCTTCCCGCGGTGGGCTCCGAGAAGACCGGGTTGGGCCGGTGGGCAGCAAGAGGGCTGCAGAGGAGCTCTCCCGCCCCGGCTTCCCGTGCACAAGTGCAGGGAATGTTCCACTGACCTACATATTTTTCCAAACATACGTGACCTTTTTTTTTTTTCTCTCTCTCGTTCTGTGGGAGGAGACAGGCGAGAATCCAAGAGAAGGAGAAGCTGGAAAGAGAACGAAAGGGGAAGCAGAGGGGAAAATCCCAAAACCATACAAGTAAAACCCCTCTACCAAAAAGCCATCCCCAACGCCTCGAGCAAACTCCAGCATGCCCGCCTTTGCTTGTGTCTATAGCGACATCCCTCGCTGCACCGGCGCCCCCCTCCCCTCCCGCCCATAGCTTGACCCCGGGAGACCCCGCCACGCTAGCCGGCCACTGTGCCGCTGTCCCCGCCCGGGCAGCGCTGCGCCCAGCTGCTTGGACGCCGGCTCCCAGGGCGCCCCGGCGGGGTCCCTGCCCGGCTCGGTTTCGCTTGGCAGGCTAGGGACACGCTCCGTGCTCCGCCCGGCAGGGACCCTGCGCCCTGCCCTTACCCACCCTTCTGCCGGCAGCAGGCGCCAGAGGAGCCTGGTCGAAGGGGGGGCACGGCACCTCGCTGCCCCGGGGCAGGGTCTGGGCCTCCCAGGGCACCGGCAGGAGCTCCCGATTTGGTTATGCAACGCCGCGTCGGCAATTAGAGCAAAACCTTGATAGAGAGCTTGCTTTTTTCGTCTTTTTTTTTTTTTCCCCGTTCTTTTTCTTGTTGCAAAGTAGGTCATTCTTTTTATTCCACACTTTGCCTTTTTTTTTTTTTTTAATTATTTTTCCCCCTTTTCCTAATACTCCTGCAAAGTGGCCAGTGAGAGATGAGGAGATATGTTGGAGTCTGGGAGGAGCTGCTGATTCGGAGCGTTCCTTTCGCTTCTCTGGGCGTTCCTGCCGACTTTTGACGGCGGCAGGGAGCGGGGTCTGCGGGTACCCTTCTTCTCCCAGGGGAGCAGGAGTGGCTGGGAAGCAAGGGCACGGTATGGCGTTGGTATCCCCGCCGCCTCCCACATCCCTCGCCCTCCCGGGCCCGGCCGCCCAGCCGGCCTCTCCCGGGCCCTGCCGGTTGTTGCCCCCTGGCCGCTGTCAACCTCACACCAGCTCTGCAGTTGGGAATTGCTGGTGGTGCTGTGTCCGCCCAGCCAATGTCCCCTCTGGTTCTATTGCTATACGAGAGAAACACCTAGGGCAGGCACCTCTTCCTGCCATAGAAGGATTCTCCTCGTGGGATACAGATTTGATTTTTAGGACAGTTGCATTTTTGTTCACATAAGGAATTTGCTGTGGAGGGAAAAGCCTCTTTGAGCTTTGTCCCCACCAGAAGTGCCTGCCCGTGTGGCCACATCTGTGCCAGCAGAGTTTGTCTGGTGGGCTGGGGGCTACTTCTCCCCCCCACCCCCAACCCCTTCCCCCGCCATTCTACCTTATTTTAAAGGCAGGTTAATAGTTGAAAAATACCATCCAGGAGAGCCCTCTCTGTCTACGCAGGGGCTCTGTGTGTGGGGGGGGGGTGGGGGTGCAGCGTGTGGGCTGAACGTTGCTGCAGCTCCCTAGCTGCAGCGAGGACCCGTGCTGCTTCTCTCACTACCCCCACCACCCAGTTACCCTCAGTTACTCCCAGTTGTCCAATGATGCCCGGCTGCCCCTAGCCATCCAGCCACCTATTCAGTCCAATTCAATCCCAAATACAAATGTTAATAATTACAACGTATGGAAAAATGTTACAGTCTTTGGCTGAGCATTTTTACACCGTTCTTTATAAAACGGGCATGACTAATGCTGAAAGGGTAAAGTTGTTTACTTTTAACCAAGATTAAATAGAAAACTTTGAAAAGCTCCTCCCTTCCTTTGGATGAAACCCAGCATTTTTTCCCATTTGGAAATTGTCAAACAGTGGTTAAACAATCCTTTGGCAAACAAGTAGTGCCTGAGGGAATAAAGCATCAGATACATGGGGAGTGGAATAAAAGACATTTCTGTTCCTGAGGTATTTTTCTTGCATTGCACAATGAAGTATAACATAAAATCTTCAAGCCTTGTAAGGTTAGAGAGAAATAACTTCCCATGATTACATGCACCGCATGATTTGATATTCCAGTCCTTTTGAAAACATACCAAAACCCTGCCCCCAAAACAACCCTAAGGTTTCAAAAGCTGTGAAATCAACTACCTTGAGGAAAATACCATGTTGAGAAAGGCAATCAGAGACACAGGAGCATATGCACAAAATCACATCTCTACCATGCTGAACATTTTCCAGGTGAATTTCTAAGGACTCCATTGCACAAGTGAAGAAGTGAGACTACTTAAGGATTGGCTTTTAATTTTTTCCCCTAGGTTACCAGTGTAAACTGTAATTAGAGCAGCAAGCAGCAGATTGGCTTAGGGTGAGGCAGGCTTTTCCCAGTGCATACCTGAGTCCTGAGTTGTGAAACCCCAACCACTCAAAACAGGCACATTCTCTCCATCCAGTGACACATGGAAAATAACCCAATACTATCAATCCTGCATTCAGTTTGGAAATTAATCAAAAGACTACACTGATGCCACATGTAAGAACTTTAAGGCAGGAGGCTGGGATTCTTTTTTTTTTTTTAATAATCTTTTTGTCATCAAGAAATATCAGTTAACAAATTTTTCAGATGCCAGGAACCTATGATCCAAAGCTGCAGTCTCTTCTCTTTCAACTAGAACAGGCGGGCCAGCCTTCACGGCCCAGAAATGGTGCAGCAGGGTTGTCAATGGGCTATGAACCACAACCTAGGTGTCTCCCAAGGTGAAGGGCCAAAGGGAAGAATGGGAGGAGACAGCAGCTCTCCTGAGACCTCACTGCTCCATTGTGGCAAACCCATGGGAGGAATGTGGGGTTGGGTGCAAGTTCATCCCAGACATACTGGGCTTAACTCTGCTGGCTTGCTTTCTCTTTCTGCCAGGGATGTGGATTATGCAGTGCTGCCACCACAATGTGACATAACCCTGTATCCCTCAACAAGGGAGCTACCTCAAACATTGCTTGGCTCTAGTGCTAGAGCCTGGCCACCACAACCTGGAAGCATAGGCATTACCTGTGTAATTGTGATGCTTTTAACCTTTATAGGGCTGATTAACCTAGAGAAGACTTTATCGAGGAGGTCAGAGGCAAGACAAGAGGTAATGGTTTAAAACTGAGAAATGGTAGATACAGACTTGATATTAGGAAAATGTTCATCACTATGAGGGTAGTGAGATACTGGGAAAGGTTGCCCAGGGACGTTGTGGATACCCCTTCCCCTGAAAGTGTTCAAGGCCAGGTTGGATGGGACTTTGAGCTACCTGGTCTAGTGGGAGATGTCTATGCCCATGGCAGGGAGTTGGAGGTAGATATGCTTAAGGTCCCTTCCAAACCAAACCATTCTGGGATTCCATGATTAAACAGGCATGAGTACACGTTGCAAGGAAATAAAGTGCAACTTGCAGTTCTTAATTTAAACGGGGAGCCTACTTTTGGATTAGTGTTTGTGTGGAAGTAAAAAGATAAATAATCATCTTCTAACCAACATAAATGGCAGCAGTTGTGCAAAAATTGGGAGATAGCACTGTAGGAGAGAGGGGCATAATGGAAGTGAATAAAGGACTCTCAAAGTTCAAATCAAATCGCACCAAAAATGAAACTATTATGTTTTCAAGTAAGAAGAAGATGGACAAGGATTAAATTGATTGATACTCATTAGACTTTGGACCACTAATTTCCCTGTTTTCCACACTGAAAGAGCACATCAGGGACAAATATATGACAGGAAAATTTAGTGGCTCCTGCTGTCAAAGCAGTCACACCTACTGTGGATGCTGGGAGCTCTGTGTTGCTTTGCAGACAGGCTGGCTGGGGTAGGTGTGCATGGGAGCATGAGGACAGGTGTATGGAGCTCCTTTTTTGGGTAAAACACTTCTGTAACCAATTTTGGCAGAAATTTCCACAGTGAGGAATGGTCTTCAGACAATCAGCATTGTTTTTCATTCTGCAGCTTACAGCTTCCTGAAGGAAGGAGAGGTGGTGCATACTTATGAACCAGCAAGCAGCACAGCCTCCAAGTCAGAGAAAGGTGGAGAGATGCCACAGTGAAATGAACCTTAGATACATTTCACCGGTGCTGCCTCAAGCGCAGGTGTAAGATTTCTGATGGGTCTTCAGGATCTCTTCAACAAGAAAAATGAACTCACTGTTTTTCTGCAGGGTTATTACAAGAGATGACTCAATTTACTGATTTGAACTTATCTTAGTCTGATCTATTTTGAAGCAAAAGTATATCCGTTGACAGAGTTTTCATGGGAGAACTTATTAATGTATACAACCTACCTGAGGATTTTACTTTCCCAGCTTATTTAAAAAAGGAGTTGCAGGTTTTCTTTAAGTGATTAATGCACAGAGTGTGGAGGAAGAAGACATGGGTTGAAAAATTAGTGACTAAATATTGAATAGACTTAATGTCTGGGAGGACTAAAATTGCTGCTGGGTGGCCAGAAAGGTCTAATCCTTCTGCCTGACAATTGTATGGCTGAGCATTTACAGCCTTCCTGTCAAAGAAAACAGTTCTGCAGCATGAGCTACAGCTCACATGCACTCCATGGTCATGGAGCATACTGTATGTGTATGTCTGTGTATCAACCTGGTGAGCCAAATCTCAAGACTGTGGGAAGAATTCCTTCTCTTATGGGAAAGAAGTAGTCCATTTGCCTTCTGGTTAATAGAGGCCTTAGTGTCAGTGCACCTCTTAGCCTATGCAAGGCCTCTCATCCACTTGCAACAAGACCAGAATACACCTCACGGCAAAGTCCAGTTTCAGTGGGATTGTCCTGGTTGATAGAAGTAAGGAATTATGGCATGACTGTACCTGGGAGAAAGGCTCTGGTCTGAAGTAGGATAATGAAACTTTATGAGATTTGAGGGCTCTTCAAGAAAATGAAGTCCAAACTCATGCCTGGAAATAAAGGACCTACTATTTTTCTCAGGAAGTCCTTGTGAAACAGAAAATAGTAAAGGGTTATAGTGCCACAGCTGAATTAAGAATGTCTGTGAGAAGCCTGAATGCAAACACGGTGTCTTCAGCTTTACCTTGAGTAAGAAAAACAACAGTGTTAGTGTTGGACTGAGGTAGTGGTTTTTGGCAAGACACAATCCCTATCAGTCTCTACAATTACTTAAATTCTTGGCAGATTTCACAGAGACCTCCTACCTCTTCCAGAAGCTCTTGATGAGTAGCAGGAAGGTGTAGTGGGCTGTTGCCTCTCCATACAATAGGTGGCCTGATCCCTGTTTCTGCTGACTTCAGCAGGAGCTAGATTAAATTCATCCTCACTTTCAGGATTCTGCAGTTTTCCAAATTCTTTCCTGATTGCTCCCACCTCTCTCTTTTCCTACGTACTGTTCTTGCTCACAACCTGGGAGTTATGCTACTTACCACCACACACTCGCTCTTTCATATTGTCCTCATCTTCCTTTGGTTCTGTGCTCCACTCTACTCTTGCATGTACCACAAACTTGTTACATTATTACTAATGACACTTAAAAAAACCCCAACGACAAACAAATCAGGTTAATATCTTCCTTGCTCTTTCAGTATTTTGATTGGTGTTGCCTAAACCGCAGTAGTTAGTAGCACTGGATGCCAATATGGCACTGGGAGCGGTCTGCCATGCACTCACCTCTGAACAGATGTTGAATTCCTGGTAAAAGTAAGAAAACTACTGAGCTGAATTATACATTTTAAAACAATCTACTTTGCTCTTTAAAATAGTTAGTTTGAGTACAGTTATACAGTTAAAAAAATAATTATAAGATTTTTTTCCCTTTGAGCTATATTATTTCCTTTCTCACTGTCAATAAAAATGGGCTGCTTCATGGACAAACCCTATGAGGAGAGGCTGAGGGAGCTGGGGTTGTTTAGCCTGGAGAAGAGGAGACTCAGGGGTGATCTTATTACTGCCTACAACTACCTTAAAGGACATTGTAGTCAGGTGGGGGGTGGCCTCTTCTCCCAGGCAACCAGCAATAGAACAAGGGGACACAGTCTCAAGTTGTGCCTGGGTAGGTCTAGGCTGGATGTTAGGAGGAAGTTCTTGCCAGAGAGAGTGATTGGCATTGGAATGGGCTGCCCAGGGAGATGGTGGAGTCACCATCCCTGGAGGTGTTCAAGAAAAGACTGGATGAGGCACTCAGTGCCATGGTCTAGTTGACTGGATAGGGCTGGGTGCTAGGTTGGCCTGGATGATCTTGGAGGTCTCTTCCAACCTGGTTGATTCTATGATTCTATGATTCTATGACTGCTTCTCCTTTTTCGTGGATGTCCACTTCTCTCCCTAGTATTCTTGCAAACACTGTTCTGATTTCATTGGGAACAAACCTCTCAAAACCACTTTCACTAATACAAAAGCAGGTGAGACGATCTGTTGCTTTTACAAAGTTTTGGCTGTAAAAACTTGGAAGTTGTAATTGGCCACCATCATTATGGCAATAAGGCTGATGAAGGATCTGGACAACAAGTGTTATGAGGAGTGGCTGTGGGAACTGGGATTGTTTAATCTGGAAAAGAGGAGCCTGAGGGGAGACCTCATTGCTCTCTGCAACTACCTAAAAGGAGGTTGTAATGAGGTGAGGATCAGTCTCTTCTCCATAGTATCAGGTGACAGAATGAGAGGAAGTGGCCTCAGGTTGCTCCAGGGGAGGTTTAGGTTGCACATTAACAGAAGATTTCTTTACTGAAAGGTGGTCAGGTATTGGAATAGTTACCCAGGGAGGCGATGAAGTTCCTATCCGTGGAGGTAATTAAGGGTTGCGTAGATGCAGTGCTTAGGGATGAGGTTTACTTGAGGACTTGTCAGTGTTAGGCTAATGATTGGACTTGATGATCTTAAAGGTCATCTAGGCAATTCAGTTATTCTGTGATTCCATGATTATGTGAATGACCATGGTGGTGTTAGGTCAATGGTTGGACTTGATGGTCTTAGAAGTCTTTTCCATCTGAAACAACTACATGATTTTATCAGGGCAGGGTGCACACAGATGCGGCTGCTAGCACAGGCTGTGCTATCCCACTTGCACAGAGTCTTACAGGTAGGAAAGAAGCAGAGGAAGAGAAAGTGTTAAAGATGTAAATATTGACTCAAAGAAAGGAGACATAAAGGAGAATGTGGGAGAACTGTAAATGAGACAGAGAGGATGGAGAAAAATTCTTCAGCAACTGTAATTAGGTTAGATTTCACAAGTAATTGCAGTCTTCCAGCATCAGCAGATACTGTAGGCAATATTTGCCCTCAGCAGCATTTGCAGAGAAGGCAGTGAGTTGTTTCAGCCCACACGGCCTGATCCTGATGTGGCTGCACTGACTGCACACAGACCTGAGCCTTTCCTGAGCCTGATGTCCTCCCTTTCCACACCACTGGAAGCAGAAGCAGCATCCAGCCAGGAGGTTTGCAGGGAGTGGAGTGGAAGCACTGGGCACAGAGACATTGCCTGTATGGATGCAGACACACAGCCTAAGTGGAAGAATATGTATTTATTGAAGCTGCTGGTGCAAAATTGAGCTAGCAATTTAATACTGAACAGAAGGTGTTTAAACTACCACCAGTGCCTGGATGAAGCTAGTACTTTTGCAGAGGGCATGGAGAGGCTGGGCTGATACCTACCTCCTTGTCACAGGTTGGAAAAGTAGCTGGGATACAGGAACTGCAGTCCCTCCTGTTCTTTAAGATGTACCTCTCTTGTATAAAACTAGATTATATAGGCCTTCTGCAGGGAAAATAGATTTCACCTTTAAGTCTTCTGCAGAGGTTTTACATTAGCAGTTTGTGCACCATCAGAAAATCAATTACCATTGGTATTACATGCAGATGAACAGCCCAGAGTAATGGAGAATTCCTTTTACACAATGCTTTGAATAAAATGCTAAATACAGCAAAATATTTTCCGAAGGGCTATTTATAGGCTCTGCGTGGGAAGTATGTCTCTGAGGGGAAGTGTGCACCTTTGTGATTTGGACGAGGAATGAGTCTCAGCCTTCTTAATGCAAACATTGGTCGAGCACATATTTCTGCCAGAATGGATTAAAGACAGCAGTGCTCCATCATCTGTATTGTGATGGCTGTGCTTCACATGGGTTTTTTTTTCTTTTAAAACAAAAGTTTCACAGGCTGTGCTGTGGTAGTGCCAGTTGTTGCAAGAGCCTAAAATAACTGAAATACTCCCTTGTTCTTGACACTCTTATCATCTTTTCCTGTTCTTAATGCCAAAGCAGTTTACTGATTAGATGTGCTGTGTGTGTTTCAGTAAATCATTGACATCAACACCTCCTTATAAACAAACTCATCTACAGTAACAGCCCTTTTCATGTCCGAGCTTGAGGATGTAGTTGAGGCAAAGAAAGGGACTCAGATAGTCTCAACACAAATGATTATGAAAATAAAAGCAGCAATGCAGGGACAGACAAAAGTATGCTGCCTCTAACTGTGGCCAGAACACGAAGTCTGAGGAATTGAATAAGAACAGCACAAGCATGCACTTCCCTAGAGTGCTCTCTCAGCTGTCAATAGTTTATGCTCGGGAGCTCCCCATATGCCCATGTAACTACCATGGGCAACGTTTTCCTGCAGGGAACCCCACTGCTTAACTATACACTTTACGAAGAGCCATCTGGTTTTGCTCATTTCAAACCTGCTGGATTTATTTGGAACCCTTTCATTCTTGTGTTGAAGGGAAACAATCAATCCCTTTCCATGCTGTTTATGCTACTCGTGGTTTTATGGACCTGTGCCGTATCCTCTCTCAATCATCACTTTTCCAAGATGAAGAACCAAAGTATGGAAACTGCCATGGTTTTGACCATCTCTATAGCTCTTCTCTGAATATTTTCCAGTGTGTTTCTCTTAAGATGAGGACTAGGACTGCACATAGTATTCAGCAGGAAATCCAAGTGGGCATACACTAAATCTGCGTAGGTACATGCTTCTCCTTCCCTAATAACTGCTAACATGGTACAATGCCTCTTGTGTCTTCAATGTCTTCTGAGATGCATAGTGTATTCCAGTTACACAAGCTCAAAACCATTTTTTCCCATTTACCTGATTTTTTTTTTCAATAGCTCTGCTGAATCCAATCCAAAACAATAGAAGTTTATCTTTTTTAAATTTTTAGTTCCATTAAAAGAAAATTATGGCTACAATATTGTATTGTACCTTCCAATATTTCTAGGGGTGTTATATCTAATTATGTACATAAAAAATAGCCATCCTGGAGGGGAAAGAGGGATCAACCATAGAAAATGTGAACAGCAAAAGGAAACATTTGAAAATGTTCTGAATTTGTGAAAACAAATGTATGATAGGATAGAATAGAGTAGTATAAAAACCTGTTTGACGATTTCACTGCAATAGGATAGGGCAGAATGGAATAATAGGGAAAAAAATCTTTCATAATTTCCCCACAATAGAATGTACTCCCTTCTTTTAAATATTTTTGTTAGAGCTAAATCCCATGAAACCACAAAATCAACTAAAATAACAGATGAATCTTTCTGCCAGTTGCTATTCCAATCTATTACTTTCAGGAAGGAAGGTTGTTTATTTAAAAATATCCTCCTTGCCCTTAAAGATGTAGTCAGATGTTTGTATTACTTGAAAACTCTTGTAAATACCATAATTACCCAGTTCCTTTGTCATGTCGCAACTCTTGCTAGGTGTGTGATTTTATGTCCTACAGATGTAATCTAATGTGTGCTGGTATGATCGAGTAAGACTGATACAGTGCTATTAGAAAATCATCATAGAATCATAGAATCATAGAATCAACCAGGGTGGAAGAGACCTCCAAGATCATCCAGTCCAAGCTAGCACCCAGCCCTAGCCAGTCAACTAGACCATGGCACTAAGTGCCTCATCCAGTCTTTTCTTGAACACCCCCAGGGATGGTGCCTCCACCACCTCCCTGGGCAGCCCATTCCAATGCCAATCACTCTCTCTAGGAAGAACTTCCTCCTAACATCCAGCCTATACCTACCCCGGCACAACTTGAGACTGTGTCCCCTCGTTCTGTTGCTGGTTGCCTGGGAGAAGAGGCCACCCCCTACCTGGCTACAATGTCCCTTCAGCTAGTTGTAGACAGCAATGAGGTCCCCCCTGAGCCTCCTCTTCTCCAGGCTAAACAACCCCAGCTCCCTCAGTCTCTCCTCATAGGGTTTATGTTCCAGGCCCCAGTGATGACCTAAGCTTAAGTCTGATGTTTCCTCCTTCTAAGGTAACTGATACCTATTTCCTACTTGACTCAACCAAGCAAACCACCGAAATCACTCTCTGTTGCTTGCCCTCAGGTTTTCCACCAGTTTCCTGCAGCAGCAGCCTGTACTCCCTGCTGTCACTCCAGGATTAGTCTAACAACCTCAAGCCGAGTGCCACGAGGTAAAAAATATTGAACCGGTGCCTTAAAATGTCTCTCCAAAGTTGTGCCTAAGTATCTCCAGCTGCTTTATGAGGGAGAGTGAAATAGTCTGAAAGCTTCATTTCAATTAAAATAATCTCTGCTCTAGCTCTACTCACAACAATCAGCAGTGGCATTCTGCTTTCAAAAGCTGCATTGGCAGGAGTGTGCTGGCCTGCTCGCTACTTCTGAGAAAAGCAAACAGCTCTGGTCTGCATCACACAAACAGAACCGCATATTTTTGAAACCTTTGATCTACAAATTTCCTACCCCTACCACTCTATCTTGGAAGTCTTTCAAGGAGATGCAGACATTTCTTTGGGGCATGAGGAGTTTTTGACTTTTGCCTTTCTTTGATTATTTATTTTTAGAAAGGTAGAAAGCAAAGATCTTTTCTTTGAGCAAACTTGCCCCAGGCAGCCACTATTCACAGTGGAAGCTGAGTAACAGTTTGCTATTCAAACAGAAATCAGAGTGTGTTGTACAATTGCAACAATATGAGATGGATGTGGCAAGATGGCATGGAGCCATTCCTTCCTGCCCAGTAGAGAAAGAAGCTTTTGGAAAAGCAGATAGAGAGAAGTGTATTGACAATATTTTGGCAAGGCATGAAGTGAGACTGAAGAGGCCATCAGCAGATGTGGGGCACTGAGAGAAGGAGAGGACAAGAAGCTTGAGTGAGATGCATAGAGGTCTGGTGGAAGGTATAGACTAAGACTTGCAGAAATTTGGTGTGACTTACTGATGTGAGTGCTTTGCTGAGACACCAGAGACTTTAGCATAAGTCTGAAGTTCAGTGAGCTGCCTTATTGCCTCATGTCTCAGATTTTCTCGCCAGCCCTTCTTGCTCCTCAATTGCCACCAATGACAAATTGTCAAGAGATGGGAGAAGAAACATAAATTTTGCTGGGACCCAAAGATCAGTTCACAGAGCCTGAATTAAAAAGCAAGACGGGTTTGTGTGGTTTAGGGGAAAGGGATGAGATGACATGGCTTCGTTCAGCTAGATCCTGGGCAGAAGATCTGACATCGTTATGTTCTCAGCTCTAAATGCAATGCTGGGATGAGGTACAGAACGTGCAGCACGCAGCCAGCACAACAAAGTCGTTGCCAGGTAGAGATAAGTTTAGGACAGCCAAATTACATAAAGCCTATCTCTCTTGGTATTTGGCTGCTTAAGAAGATGGGGGTGTTCAGAACCCCTTCTGTATGATGGGGCAGAGCACAATTGTCTAACCTGCTCCTTCAGTAGCCCTCTGGCAGCGACACATGCCAGTGCTTCTTTGTGCTTTTGTTTTACAAATAAAGATCAGCAGTGCTATGTCCTCACAGAGGTACCCAGGCTTGTTTTCAGTTCTCATGTATCTGATTGTGCACCTTATCATGCGCTGGTGGATTAGTTTGTTTACACGAGCTTGGCTTTGAAGACTGAGCATTGTATGAACACAGCACAGTGAGGAGCATTAGGTCCTGACCACGTTCTCCATTCAAATAGCCCCACAAACTAACATTCCAGTCCTGTATGCTGTACCCATGTCTCCTCAGAGCCAGATGTCAATGCCAGGACTCAAGTTTGAATGAGTTTTAGAATCTTTCAGAGAAGGACTCTAATACATCTAGAAATTGCAAGTCGTTTATGTTGACCTAGCCATTGGGTGTCTACTTTCAGGGACACAGATTCCACCACTTAAAAAAAATCTTCTTAGAAGACAGAAAAAAGTCCAAACAACTTTCATGGAACTTCAGGAAGTCACTTGTTTGTCAGCTACTAACCACGCTTCCTGATGACAAAGTCTGTACCAAGAAGAGCTAGTTTAACCCGAGTTCTCAGTTAATGCTATGAAGGAAATGCAATGAACTATATACGTCTAAAAGCACCAAGCTCTCCTGAAGCAGTCATTCCTTTCATAGAAGGAAGAGCCATGAACTGGTGTGGAGATCTGAGACTCCTGAACACATCAATTTCATCCATTGTACATTAATTATGTCTAACTGTAGATCTAACAGAAATTTTGTATGAGTCCACCTCTCCATTCAATTCCTCCAAATTTAGGTGTCTAAGTGTCAGTTGGATGTTTAAGCTCCTCCAACAGTCACTAGAGATGTAAAGACTGTCCTGTACTCAGCCCTAGCCAGGCCACACCTTGAGTACTGTGTCCAGTTCTGGGCAACTCAATTCAAGAGAGATGTTGAGGTGCTGGAACGTGTCCAGAGAAGGGCAACAAAGCTGGTGAGGGGCCTGGAACACAAACCCTCTGAGGAGAGGCTGAGGGAGCTGGGGTTGTTTAGCCTGGAGAAGAGGAGGCTCAGGGGCGACCTCATTGCTGTCTACAACTACCTGAAGGGACATTGTAGCCAGGTGGGGGTTGGTCTCTTCTGCCAGGCAACCAGCAACAGGACAAGGGGACACAGTCTCAAGTTGTGCCTGGGTAGGTATAGGCTGGGTGTTAGGAGGAAGTTCTTGGCAGAGAGAGTGATTGGCATTGGAATGGGCTGCCCAGGGAGGTGGTGGAGGCACCATCCCTTGAGGTGTTCAAGAAAAGCCTGGATGAGGCACTTAGTGCCATGGTCTAGTTGACTGGCTAGGGCTGGGTGCTAGGTTGGACTGGATGATTTTGGAGGTCTCTTCCAACCTGGTTGATTCTATGATTCTATAATCAGTGGAGCCAGAGGCAGCTCAGCTAAGCAAGTGATGAAGTTTACCTTAAAATACTGCAAATTATCTCTCTTAACTCCATTTCTTATTGACTGAATTTCCATTGCCACTAATGAACGCTTAGACACCTAGCTCATGTACAGATATCTGTATTTTATTTGATCAGTGTAAGCATCTGTGTCAGCAGCTAAATGCCCTTCTGTAAGGATTATGAGGTTAGACTCAACTGGGCAGCTGTGTGGCCTTTTGTTCCATGTGCAGAACTTCTCCTATTGTCAAAAACGAACACTGAAGTGACAGATTTCAAAACACAGGATATGATGTTGAAAATCAGATTTTAATATAGCCCTAATAAAATGCACAACTCACATTGCCATTAACTTGCAGTTCTACATAGAGGGTGTATGTCTTGGTTCATATGCTGAGGAAGGTCTACTTGCTTTAGATCATTTTGGAAGGTAAATTTGCCACTCAGTGATAAGGAGAAGATAGACTATTTTTGTTGTTTTATTATTCATACATGATTTAAAGCAACCTGAGGAAATTAACTAGAAGAATTTCAGGTTAATTTTACAGTAAGTACTTCTAATGTATTTAATAGATCTCCTGAGCAGTGCGTACAAGAGAGGACTTCAAGAGTCAACAGAAATATGGACTGAAAAATTGAATGCAGATTATGGAGAGTAAGATTGGAGATTTATAGCTGAGCACAAGAAATTAGTACCAATATACACAGCACCAATTACAGCTGACTTGGTTTCCTGTAGAATGCAGATTCTTCATCATTTCTGAAGATAAACTTAGGACCTCAAATTCGGGATGCTGGTGTAAGCCCTGCTCTTCCCTCATGGCTTCTGGCTCTGTGTGTATGTTCGTTCTATTGACTGAATCTCGGCTTTTCACTGAACCCTTTCTTTTGGGACATCGATATTACAGAGTACATTTTGATAGTGATAGGAAAGGAACCATTTAAAGGCAATTACCTTACCGAAGCACCTGCCTTTCTTAATGCTTTTCAAAGCATGACCTAATCTGGAAAAAGCTCCTGGTTCAGCATCTCACATATACAATTATATTAAAATGCTTTATTGTGCATAACATTAGTCAGTGCTGATCTTCCGAGGAAAGAGAAACTTTGTGAATGATGCCTGCTTCCTACTGTGGGCAGTGAAGCTTCACTATGTAAATAGTATATGTGTTAAGTGCCTAAGGCTTTTCAGAGAAGTCTGAGATTCCATAATATACCATTATGGCATTGTGAAAAAGACTTTTGTGAAGCAAGGTGTGGAATTCAGGAAGAAGAACTGTGAAACAACATTGGGTAAAATTTTACTTGCTGAGTGGTAATTTGCTAACTAAGAGGAGGAAAGTGAATGTCTTGAGCCATGCTGATGAAAAAAAAAAAAAAAAAACAACCAACACCAAAACTGGGAATAGGAATTTTTCTGCCTTTTGGTGTGGGAAAAAAATGAAATCACATTTGCAAGAGTACCATATGCATCTCGAAAGCACGTTGATGAATGTCAGCCCGTGAACAACTCTAACTCATATAAAGTGAGATACTGGGAATAAACCCAGGCTGAGAGGCATATAAATATCATCTCTGATTAGGATGTGAGCGTTTTAGGCTCAGGCAGGTGATCTAAGCATGCACCTGTGCACTGCGTTATAGGCAAAGGGCCGACTCCTGCTCTTGGGACTGAAACCGACTGGCAGTTCTATTCAGAGAGGCAAGAGAAGCCTTGTACGATCCCAAGCTGAGGCACAGGTCCCTCCCTGCTGTCCGTAGTGATAGGGGTTCTGGTGTGCCTAGTGACAAAGAGCCCAGGTACTCTAGACCTGGCTTTTCACAGCTCCAGCTGATTCTAAGTGACAGCCTAGGACATAGGTTTCTGCCTGGGAAATATCCTGCTTTTGAGTTACAGCAGAGGAAGGACAGAAAACAGTAAATGCAAGGGAGGTGGAGGAGTGAGGCTACTCTTTGGCTTTGATCTAGCTTTGATTCATGGACTTCCAGTCTGCAGTTCTAATAATGCCAGCAGCAGCACCATTGGCATTTCCAGTGATAGAAATACATGGATCTGTCACAAAACATTGGGAAAAGCAGATCTGTCCATTTGGAAATGTTGATTGTTTTTTAACTAGGAGAAGAGAGGAAAGACTTTTCACTGGATTGTTTTGAATGTGCAAGTGACATTACTGTGAACAAGGTAGCATCACAAAGTGGTTGCAAACACCATATTTATAATCCCACTTCAGTCCTACTCTAAATACTGTTCAGGTAATGTCTGTTCCAATAGGAATAAAGCAAGGCAAGCGTGCAAACACACTTGTGGCCCCTAACAATTCCCACTTTTACCTGCATGTCAGAAAAAGTGTAAAAAAAACAATAAACCTCTCTGCTGGTGTAAATATTATTCATAAACATTTTTTCAGTTTATTTTTTTTTACTTGTGGAGCATGATTTAAAGGAACAAGGAGAGTAGAAGGAGGAGGGAGGGAGAAGGGGAATGTACATGCAGATTTCGAAAGAAATATCAAGAACTTTTCCATGAGGCAGTTTTAAGCTGAAAGTGCCTTGGCAAATCTAAAATGTGATTTTCCAAATGCTGTACAAAATGTCATCTGATTTTAAATCTGTAATATTGCTTTAGTTCCAGATAGGAAATAATATTGTTTGTCTTTACAATGGTTGATCCAATCTTTCACTCCTTTCCAGGCTAAGCTCCTTGTGATTTTAGTGATCTGGACCCAGTAATACTTATCAGTTTAGTTACAGCTTGCATCTGCTATTGCCATTAGGTATCTAGGATACACATTTTGCACAACACCACAGATACAGAACACGTACTTGTAGACATACTTTCATTGAATATGATAATGTAAGGATCGTTATCCTACCTAAAGAAATGCATTTGAATTGCATACATCTGAAGCTACCCTCCAAACACCAGATAAATACCTTCCAGAAATAGCATCACTCATTTTTCACAGCAGGTGTCATTCATCAGGTATGAAGCTGCATCTAAACGTGTTAGTAATGATAATTCAGTTTGGTATGTGACTCTGGCTCATTACCAGCAGCCCTAGGCACTGGAGGCTGATGGAGTCACTAAAGCACCTCAGAAATATGTAATTCTATAGCAAATATTCAGTCCTACAACATGAAAATTACACAAATGTTGATTCTATAAGTTTAGAAGACTCTCCAGGACCCTCTCTTTCAGCTCTCTGACCTGTCTTGATGCTTGCTCACCCCTGTAGCACTGTGTGTCAAGCTGGATTTGCTCTTAGATGGCCCACCGTAGCTGTTCTGGCAGGAGGCAGGGGGCCTGAGAAAGGGGGACACGAAGGGGCAGATCCTGCCTCTCTGTGAAAGAAGAACACTGCGGACGCAGGGCAGCTCAGTCCTCTGCACTGCTCATGTCCTTGCTGTGGGATCTTCTACCAGGTGGCAGCACCAAAATTGTTTTGGAGGTGGGGATAATGTGCTGGAATACCTGTCGTACTTTTGGTACTTTGCTGTGCTGACATGAAACACACAGCGGTGTTGTGGTCGCCAGCTCACTGAGAGCATGGGACCTGAGGTCCCCTGTCCACCACAAGCCGTACTGGCACGCCAGCAGAGGGTATCTGCAGAAGGCTGTTTGTGGCATCCCCTCCCACAGGCCACACTCACTTCTGCCACAACTGGCAGATCTACAGATGAGCAATGCCACCACACAAAGACTAATTAGGAGGCTGCGGGGAATCTTGTGGCATACTTCTGGCACGCCAGCAGAGGGTATCTGCAGAAGGCTGTTTGTGGCATCCCCTCCCACAGGCCACACTCACTTCTGCCACAACTGGCAGATCTACAGATGAGCAATGCCACCACACGAAGACTAATTAGGAGGCTGCGGGGAATCTTGTGGCATACTTCTGCTTAATTTGCAATATTCACACTAGGCCTGACAGAAAGGCACCGAGGGGACACAACATTTCCTGCCACTTCTAAAGGGCTGCGTGTGCCGGGACACCAGTAATGACAGGCTGGTTCACACAGGCAGAGAAATGGCTCTCTTTGGGCCCTACCAGGCACCAGAGCCTGTTGACTTTAATTAAATTTCATGGCACATTTGGCTTGGTCTTGGAATAATTGCTCAGCCTGTAGTTCTGTGTGTTGGCTAAATGGGAATGCTCTCCTAGGCAGCAGTTCACAGAAAGTGCAGGGTACGATGAGACCTTTCTGCTGGTGCCCTGTGCCTCTCATCTCCTCTGCTGTTTCTCTTCTCCACAGTCTTGTTTCAGTTCTACCACTCCTGCTTTTCAGTCCCTTCTGGCACTTTCAGCATGATATTCTAAAGATTAATTATAAAAAAGTAAGGGAACAGGCCAAAAAGATGTGCTATGCTGGAGAGACAAGAGCAAGGTGAGAACAGGGAAAGAAGAGACTGCGGTGAGGAAGGAACAAGAAGGGGTGAAGAGTGGAAGGGATGGAAAGCAGAGAACAAAGGGGGAAAGCCCTGAGCATTTGAAAGAGCAGGTAAATGAGGGAGCAAGTGGAGATGGGAAAGAGAAGAGGAGCGGTACCTTAAGAGAGACATATAACAAAGAGAAGAAAAAGGGAGTCTTAGAGATGCATTAAATAGGAAAGAAATGGGGAACAAGGAGCTAAAGAAAGCCACAGTCAGAAAGAGGAGACTTCCTTGCAGAGAAAGCGAGATGAGAGCAGGCTGATTCTAAGGAGGTAAAAGTACCAGAATCTGAAGAAATGCATTGAAGCAATACATTACAAGCTTGACACACAAAAGTAGAGGCATAAACTGTAATAGAGAGCAGAAGAAAATTAAGTGGAAAAAGAAAGCAGCTGGAACAAAAGGAAACAGGGCATGTAACACAGTTTTAAAATACTATTAAATGTAGAAGCTGGATTGCAAAGAAGTATTACCGAGCTCATTTCTCTCTTTGGAACTGTACAGTATGAAACAAAACATATGTACAGTCTGGCATTGCTGTTAATATCCCTTCCTTCAAATCCGCTTTTAATGGGTACAGATAATAAAGCTGGTAACCGTTTAAGAGCCAATGTCATTATGAACGATGACCTGTAATCCACTGTAAACTCTTCCCCTCTGCTTACACAAACAGACCTGGATGCTCGAAATAGGAAGATACTTTTATTTTCTTCCTTTTCTTTCTCTCTTCTGGCCAAAGGACAAAGGACATTTGGTTAAAATTCTGAGCTGCAGGTTCTGCCTGAAAAGAAAATGATTTTATGCAATACGTCTACTACTGGGAGATGTAGTATTCTATTCTCTTTGTTACCATTGAATGCCATGTGAAGGATAACTGAAACATTTGGTAGGGGAAGGAACAAGCACAGCACTTCAAGCCATCCAGTGCTGTCCTACCTGACGTGCACCTGATCACCATGTGTGCAAAGAGCATGACTTGCTCACATACACGCACGTTTACAAGACATGGGCAAAGGCAGGTGATGGTGATAGTCTTGGTGAGCAGAGACTGCAGAGCCTTCGATCCTGTGGGAGGGAGAGTTGCTGGTCCCAAAAGGAGAAGCCAAGGTAATGCATGATCTAAGCCAGGGGTCCTCAAACTACGGCCTGAGGGCCAGATACAGCCCCCCAGGGTCCTCAATCCAGCCCGCCGGTATTTACAGAACCCCCTGCCGGGGCTTGGGGGGGAAACCAAGCAGCCACTTCCAGCCACTTAATCCGCTCGCTGGCCTCTGCAGCCCCCAGGCACCCGCCGGGACTGGGCTGGAACCAAACTATAGTCCGGCCCCCGACAAACTATAGTCTGGTCCCTGACAGTGTCTGCGGGGCAGTGAATGGGCTCCTGTTTAAAAAGTTTGTGGACCCCTGATCTAAGCAGTGTCCTGCCCTGGTCTGCAGAAAATGTCCTGGGAAAGCAGCCTGGGTCATCCCTTTGGATTGTGCTGGGCCATGGGGCTAGCTACTTCAACTCAGTTCTTCAAATGTGTCCTAATGCAAAGAAAACACTGTCCAAAATAGAAAGCGTCTTTATGCAAGTTGTGTGCTGTTTAGTCACTCCATTCAAGCTCACCAAACTGCTGCAGCTCCTTATGTAGTAACCAAGTGTATGATCACATTGCTTGGCAACATTGTCCTTCCAGAATCAACACTTAAGTCACCTTAGCTTCTGTTCTTCCCTCCTTCCCCCATTCAAAATCATCATCAAGAGCCTTCTTTCCCATTTCTCATCAGAACAAAAAGCATGCAAGCTCTCTGCCCTGTACCACACGTGCAACAGAGCAGGGCCTAATTAAAAGTCATTTTAATGCTGTTTTAATCATCACTGCAGTTGCAACATGATGGCATGAGACTGTAATAGGGATGGACAAAAGACCTACAAACCCTGAAGAAAAACTAATGATGAATCATTGTTTGAAGAGTGAGTCATGCTTGAGTGCATGCATATGTCAAGCATGAGACTGGCAGAGCTTCACTTGATTAACCCAAATCTGCTTTCTTTAAGTCTTCTCTTACAGTTCTGCTTTGAAGGGAACAGTAACCACAATTATTTATAGAGTGATTTTATTGCCTCTTTGTATAATCAATTTGGTGGAGTCTAGCACAGAAGGCTTGACTGGCAGAGACATCCAGTTGAGGCTAGTCCAAGACAGGATCACCCTAAACTTTTTTAACAGAGGTTTGCATGGTCTGCTCTTCAATTTGACTGGAGATGGGGATTCACCCCATTCCCAGACAGACCATCCTCATCTGCCATTGTAGATCTAGGCCTCTCATAGCCATTGTTGGATTTACAGTGAGACTTGCCACAGGCATTTGGCAGGGGCAGTTTCACCAGTACACATGAACATGCTGCAACTGTCCTGCTTGCACTTGCTATGTGCTCTTCCTATCCCCACTCACCAGCAATGGGGGCTGCACGTTGAACAAGGTGTGCTTCTGCCTAGGAGTCTCTGACAGCTGCCTGAGTTCTGGTGCTGATGTGAGGGATAGGGCAGGGATGCACGTCCCCACCGGCAGCAGCACAGACTTGGGTCAGTGCGGAGAGATGGAACAGCTGAGCCCCAGGCAATCACCTGCCATGCAGTATCTTCAGCTGCAGTTTGACAAACACATTCAGCTCGCACAAGTCGGCAGTGATGCTGAGCAAGGTGGTGGTGGGACTGCAGCTGTGGCTGGCAGGGCTGTCCAGCATAACCAAAGATTAGCTGTCCCCTCCAGGCACAGTTCTGCTCCACGCTCCATGGCGAAGATGATCTGCTGTTATCATGCCTGGTGTCAACAGGGCTACCTTGGCTGGTGGCTGTCAGAGGTAGGCTGGGCACCCTGCTGTGTGCCTGCGTTTGTGTGAAGATGCAGCTGGGCATCACAGGCACATTTACACTTGCACTGCTGTCAAGTTCAGCTGGCTGCAGGACCGTTGGCATCACCATTGCTCTGCTGACATGTTTTGTGAGTGCTACCGAAAAACCACTCCCAACTTATTTCTGGGAATTTGCTGGATAGTAGGAGGGGATATCTGCTTCACAGAGGCAGAAACTATAGTAGCTTTCCATCATAGGCACATAGACTCTTCTACTAAACCACATACAATTTCTTTTTATTAGAGAAAAAACCACATATATTACCATCCTAATATTAAGGGTCCTAGATCTTTTTCTGCACTGATGCAGAAGGATTTGCATTTTGTAACTCATTTAGAAAGGATCCAGTGCTGGTAAACGCAGCAAAAGTTGCTAGGCAGCCAGGTGGTCTGGAGAAGCTGAGCTGATATCCCCTGACTCCTAGTCAAGTGCTGAGCTGCATGAACACAGAGATAATGCTGTGTAACTCTTGCAAGCATTTAGCTATTGACAAACAGCTGTCTAGCAATCTCTTTGTAAGATTCATTTTTCTCTTATGGTTTTGTAAAGGAAACAGTAGTTGTTGACAACATTCTGCTATATAATATTTGGGACAGTGAGCAAGCCAAAAATCTGCTATAGAGAATAAGCTTGCATGATGATTTGGCCTTTTTTTTTTTTGTCATTTTACAAATTCTGTGTGTGCAGGGTTTATCATTCAGGGAATATTTATTTGTAAATAGTATCAGTCTCTAGGAAAGCTTTGTGTTTTTCTTGAAAAATGCAAACAATTCCATTTTAACAGGAATTTTGCATGGCATTCAGACTGTGAGTTGTAACATCACTCATCTTCCTTCAGGCAAAAGCTCTGCCTTGGATTTTTTTTTTTTTACAGTCATTCTGGATGATTTTTCCTTTGGGGAAAAAAAAAAGAGTCTACCCAACATGAGACTTGAGATAGTCACCTGGGAAGTGGGGGGGAGAACTAAAGCTAGAATGAAGCATTTGAGCCTTTTCCTCTTTCCAAGTAGAGCAAGATCAACTCTCCACAAAGGGTCAAGCTGAGCAGCTAGTGCCTAGGTTTGTCTAAAATTGAAGCACCTCTGTTTTTCTCAAAATGAAAGTGCCACCTGCAATCCTGAGGCTGTAGCGAAACTACTCCTGACAGCTGAGCACAGTTATGGCAAGCTGCAGCCTTAGTGCTTGCTGATTCCTTCTGGGAGGGAGAAAGAGCAGACTAGGAAAACAGCACTTGAAAAGTTATTCCAGCACATCAGAGAAAAGTCCATCCCCTCACCTGCACAATTCCAGAAAACTGACCCTGCAAGAAGCAGCTGGAGGCAATGTGCCAGGCAGGGTCCACACTGCGGCATAACATTTTGCCCTACATTTTGGCTGGTGGCCACAGAAGCACCCCTATGAAAGTGTTCTTTACAGGCTCCACAGGCAGCATACGGCTTAATGCCATGTTAAATTGCCTCTTTCACTCTGCACAGTGCAGCATAGCAGTATTGGCAGACAGAAGAAAATGCAAAAGCATATCACACGAGTCAAGGTAGATTTTGAACTGCAGGCTTGCCCTCTCCATTAAGAGTAGTCCTAAAAGGGCTCGCTTGGTTCCCCTAGGGCAAAAGATGGGATTTGGCACTACAGAGTTCTAGTTATTCTCAGTAAGAGAGAAAACCCCAACCTGCTATGGTCTACTCTTAGTATTAGGCCTAACACTGACCTTACCTTAAAATTAGGAAACTGAAGGTTTTTTTCATCTACTGCGAATGCTTCTTTGGTGCTTGTGTTTCCCTCCATAGGGATGCTGTTACATTAGGGAATTGCCACATGCATGTGTTTATGGTCAAATCCATTTTCTGTTCAAATTTATATAGTCAAAAGTAACTCAGATTTAATACCAAGAACATTATAGTCCCTCAAATGCATCCTTTTTCCTCTGAATCACAAGCGAAAGAGCAGTCTTTAGGCACATCATAAGGACCCCACTGGACACACTCAAGCAGCTCCAAACGTGACCAAACAGTGTCAGTTCAGCTGAACGAACAGCCTGCTCTTGCTAAGATCACAGCAGAAGGAGGAAGGGATTGTGGAAGGTCACCCTGTTCACACCTAGGCAAGGACTTCTGGAGCAGTTAAAATCTTGGTTGTATTCCCTCCATGCTTCCGATTCCTGGGTTAATTTCCCAAACATGCACCACTGAGCAGAGATGGAAATGTGCAGGAACGCAGCCTTGCCCCTGCTCTGCACACGGCCAGCCAGAGTAAGCAAGGAGAGGAGGAAAGAGGAATTACCCTGGTGATCTCTCCTGTGATTCCCCAGCAGCTGCAGTCCTCAGCTGACCCCGGCAGGGAGAGACTGTGAGTGTTACACTGGATTACAGATCCCAGCTGCTCTTAACCCCGGGGCAGCCGGGGCTGAGTTGGCCAATGGTGCAGCAGGAGCCGCCTGCGTTCATGGTTTCATTGCACCCAAGCACTTATTTATACAGTCCTCCTGAGTTCCCTTTGCCATTCCCTTTCATCTCTGCAAACTCTCACTGCACCACTGTGTAGCAGTAATATAATTGCCATTAAACTCGAGGCAGCTCAGTTCTTACATTTTTAAGTTACAGTGGGTGGCTAGGATTGTTTCGGGAAGCCTCACAGCCCAGCAGGGCAGGGAGCTGGTCCAGATGCAACTACAATTTGGATCCTAATGGAATTTTATGATTCCTTCTGCTTCTCCTTCCTTAGAAGATCCTACCAACTTTTGGTACAAAGCGGCACAAAATGAGAGGTCAGGATGCCTACCATAATCAGCATGTCTAGTCACCGGCGTAGTTCCACTGGTGAATTGCCTGGTAGTAGCTGGAACCTCACACTTTATGGATCTTCTGGGAATTCACATCCCTTGTACACATCTTTATTTCAAGCAGGGGGAAATGGGTACATTTCTCCTTGCCAGCTTTGGAATCTTTATATTTTCTCTTCAGGAAAAAACAACCCAAACCATCTATATCACTTCTCTCTATATATAACTTTTTGTTCTGTGTATAGTTTTATTATATAGGGATATGTGTTGCTGACTGGATTACCTTATACCTTCCAGTACTGCCACCATACATGTCGAGAACTGGCCTGTAAGGGCGAGGTGGCACTGGGAAAATCCAGAGACAAGGCATCCACTGTGCCCCCCTCCTATGTCTGTCCCTAAAGAGGGCAGGCCATGTCTTCCACGCAGCGAGAACAGTTAAGGGACTGGATCATAGAATCATAGAATGGTTTAGGTTGGAAGGGACCTCAAAGATCATCCAGTTCCAGCTCCCTGCCATAGGCAGGGACACCTTCCACTAGAACAGGTCACTTAAGGCCTCGTCCAGTCTGGCCCTGAACACCTCCAGGGAGGGAGCATCCAGAACTTCCCTGGGCAACCTGTTCCAATGTGTCACCACCCTCACTGTGAAGAACTTCTTCCTAACATCTAGTTTAAATCTCCCCTCTTCCAGTTTAAACCCATTACCCCTCATCCTATCATTACAAGACCTTGTAAATAGTCTCTCCCCAGCCTTCCCATAGGTCCCCTTCAGATACTGGTAGGCTATGATAAGGTCTTCTCAAAGCTTTCTCTTCTCCAGGCTGGAGAGCCCCAACTCTTGTAGCTTGTCCTCATCAGAGCTCCATCCCTCTGATCATCTTCGTGGCCCTCCTCTGGACTCACTCCAACAGTTCAATGTCCTTCTTGTGTTGGGGGCTCCAGAATTGCACCCTATCTGGCAGTCATGCTTTTTTTCTCTGCAGTATAAAGGTGTTCAATGCTCATGGCAGCAGAATTCATAACTTAGTGGGGCTCTCTGCCTCAGCAGAAAGCCTTAGGTTATCTCTGATGGAAAACTTGCACTCAAACCTCTCTGACTGGGGGAAACTAGAGAAGGGAGTGGAAGCCCTTGTAACCACCAGGATTTTGTGGAAAATCTGGGCTTAGCCTTTTCCTCTATCAGAAGTTGCTCAAGAAGACACTATTTTGGCTATTTTTGTATAAAAATCAGGGGGTGGTTTTGGTTGGGTTTCTGTTGCTGTTGATTTTGTGTTGGTTTTTCTTTTTTTTACTATTGGAGTACCAAATACATTTTACTCTGCCCATGTAGAGTCTTCTAAAAATCTAAGATTTATGTAATACATAGTTGTACTTAGTCCTAGTACTATCCCATAGGGCTTCTCAGGCATCTCTGTTGCCAGTTTCATACAGCTGAACCTGTTCTGGTGAATAAAGTGAGCGGAAAGTAGCCACTAAATCAATTCCGATTGAAGTTATTTTCTGAAGTTATTGATAATATTAATTAGTCACATTTCTCATAATTCTGAGAGATGATCAGATCTAGAAATGAACATTGCTGTTTAGCACGACTGCTTTATTTTAGCAGTTCACATCACATGCAAAAAATTAATGAGCTAAATATTTTGCATTTCTCCAAGGGTTGTTGCTGCTATCCTGCTTGTCTGCTGCAGATGCTGCTGAGTAGCTCACAGTGATCCCAACACCACAAATTTGCTGGAACAAGCAGGAGAGGCCAAGTTTATTGTGTCAAGTTGTGCTTTCATTTCCTTAAGAAGCACCTAATCTATACCATGTGCATGATGATACAGCTTTTCAGTGCAGCATTTAAGCATGTGCCTTATCTTTGGGCCTTTACTGTGAACAGAGGTGAGCAAAGTGGCACGTTTTTGCTGAGTTAGAGCCCAAGTTATCTAGGATACCCTTTGTTCCTTTGCTTATCTAAGTGATTCTAACCCTTAACAACTGATCAAAAATCTGTGTATGACGAATGAGCTTTTCTTACTAGAAACAGGGCATTAGGAGTTAGAAAATGGTAGTCTATACAGTCTTTAAGGCACCGGAATATGGGCCAGGTCCATGCTCTGTCTGCTTGAAGCAAGAAGGTCTAAGGTAGGAGTTGTGCAGACCTGAAATGCCCTGCCAGCAAGCGAAGGACAGACTGTCTCCTTGCAAAGCACGCTTTCCAAGTGCCATAAAGTCACTGTGCTTATTAGGTCAGAAACCTTTAGCTGGCAAAAGCAATTTCTGCCAATGTACACTAAAGCAGTCTCATGTGCTAACACCCTTTCATTATCAGCAGCAGATAGGAAAAACATGAGCCATTTTCTCTCCAAAGGTAGGAAAAGGCCCTGTGGACCTAGCTTTTTACACCACCCACAAGAACAGGCCACCGTTTCAGAAATTTGGGGGTTAGGTTACCTGATGCCAAGAACAGAAACTCCTACAGAATGCCCTCATTAATGCTCACATCACAGCAATGACTCTGCTGTTTCAATAGTTTCTGTAAAATGAAGTCAGTTCCTGATTTGGTTAACACACTGGATACTTGAAAGTTACTATTCTTGGTCTGAATTTTTGTGTTAGATGAGTAGTAGCCAACTCCAGATGATGGGACAGATGGACTTTTACAGTGCATAAAAAAAGTGAGTTCTTGTTAATAAGTCATATGTTACATTTGAATATTATTGTACATAACTGAGATGCTTCCTTTAGCAATTAGCAAAAATGGAAGAAAATTGGCACCACAGTATTTTGACTTAGCTGTAATAAAACTGCAGACCTGAGGCTGTGTGGAGTTTGCATATTCTTCCCACAGGACACTACCCAGAAAAACAGATTCAAGGAAGCACAGTGAACTCATCAGGATATACTGCAGCAGAAATTGCTCCTCTGCTGGTGTCAGAAAGAACTCTCTCAATAAATAAGGTCACTCTCGCTCTCCAGTGCTCCTGACTGGCCTCACTCTGCACAGCAGGCTGCTCTCAGTCAACTTAGTTAGCTCAACTTCCAAATGCAAGCCTGTCCAAAGACATACCATAGCAAAAGCAGCACAAAGTTTTTCAGTGACATTAACACCCTCCTTCACCACATTTTAGCAGCTCACATCGGGCCTTCACTTTCCCCAAATCAGTATGCAGAGAGCAGAATTCAAACCCTCCAGCACCTGGGGCTGCAACACATGACTTTGTTGAGCCTCAGATCTAAGCAACAACTAAAACCACTTACAAAGATTGCCTAAAGGACTCTGGAACAAAGACGATGAAGGTGAGTTTTCACCCTCATCCAGTGTAGGTTCAACAGACACCATAGTAGCTCACATGCCAAACACTCATCCTGCAAATCTGCACCTTTGCTTTCCAAGGAAGTTTGTTTCCTTGGCGAGCACCACGACCTGAAAGTTCCACTTGTTCTTGGAAAAAAAAAAAGGAACACACCCCTGTCTTCTACCTCCCCCAAGAACAAAACAAAACAAACCCCCAAACCCTAACCCACAGAGTGAAGTTTACTAAAGCAGCTTTAATCTTCTTAGTAACCGCAGTGATTATGCAGAACGTGAAGTGATTCCTTGGCTGCTTTCTGGCCAAAGATGTATTTTTTGTGTGTGTGAGATAACGATGTAACTGCGAGTGTGACATTGTAGCTACTGAAGTCAATAGGTACTGCATGACTAACTGAAGGGCAGGTTGGATCAGATCCTGAAACTGTTCCAGAACCCTAATTGTAAACATAATCAGGAACAAAATGGAGAGCAGCAGCCATCAGCTGCTTCAGTGAAGGGCTGCGCTATTCGTGTTCTGCCCCTGCTAGCCCTTGCAGGATGAGCAGCAGTGTTAGCTCCTGCTGACTCATGAACGAACAGCACAGCAAGCAGAATGCACCTCTCCTCATCCTCATCAAGTATTTTTCCTCTGTGCTAGTTTCTTTCTTGTGAGTGTTTGCAGGAGCAGATGTGGTAATCCCAGGGCTGCCCAGGGGAGCCTTCACTCTGTGTTGGCACAGCCTCTGGTCCCTCAGCAACAGACACTGAATGTATAAATCCTGTGGGTGAAGTCTGTAGTCCAACATGAGTATTTCTGACTGCCCAGAGAAAAATCCTCTCTGTCCCCCAGCAAAATATACTCAGTCTTATAGTAGCCCTAGAAGCAGAAATCTTTTCCTGGCAACTGCTCCCGTAGATTGGCTCAGTGCTCAGACCAGTGCTACACTGATTGCTCTGCTCATGAGCTGGAAGCAGTCAATCAGGGGATGTGAAGGACTCTCCACTTCTCAGAGGAGACCTTCAGCACTATGAAGCTCTGAACCTTCTGTTCTTTGTAGTCAGTCCATAACAAAGCAATGCTGGGGCATATGATTTTCTTATTATGTCTACTGATATTTAAGGCTTAATCATTTCTTGTGAAGATTCACCAGGTCAGGTCATATGTCCTCTGTGTTACACTTGAATAAACTAATGGATATCAAGTATCATCAGGCTGTCACAGTACCTGTGGGTGGGGAATAATCCCTACCAATATGTCCACTTATCTGAGCTGTGAAAACGCCAGTAGATAGTTGGAGAGGAAAGCTGAGGACCCATGGAGAGAAAGATTCTGGAGCATCCACAGTTCCTTTCCTCAAACACCTCATGCAATCACAGAATCATAGAATGACAGAATCATAGGATGCTGGAGTTGGAAGGGACCTTTAGAGGTCACCTATCCCAGCTCCCCCTGTCAAAGCAGGATCACCTAAGGCAGGCCACACACGAGTGCATCCAGGCAGGTTTTGAAAGTCTCCAGAGAAGGAAACTTCATAACCAATCTGGGCAGCCTGTTCCAGTGCTCCATCATCTTCACAGTTAAGAAGTGTCCTCATGTTGAGGTTGAATTTCCTATGCTTACACCTGTTGTTTCTTGTCCTGTTACTGGGCAACACCGAAAAGAGATACCCACCCCTCAGATATTTATAAGCATTGATAAGATCCCCTCTCAGCCTACTCTTCTCAAGGCTAAACAGTCCCAGGTCTCTCAGTCTTTCAATCATCCTTGTAGCTCTCCATTGAATGCTCTCCAGTAGATCCCTGTCTCTCTTGAACTGGGAAACTCCAAACTGGATACAGTATTTCAGGTGTGATCTCAGCAGGGCAGAGAAAAGCGAGAGGGGAATCTCTCTGGACCTGCTGGACACACTTTACTGGCTGCAGCCTAGGCTTTTCTTGATGCTGCATCCTGTGCCAGCTAGCTGATATTTATTCCCTGCCCCTGCCCTAAGAACCTTGTAGCACAACTCAGCCCTAAGGACAGTGCTCATACTGTGTTTGAAAACAGTCTTAGCTAGCAAGCTGCACTCGGGCAAGGAATAAAGCAGCTCCTACAATGTACTGTTCTGTAGCACTGAATACCAAGTTTGGGGTAACCAGCTGCTTGATCTCACACAATCTCAGCACACTGCAGTAGGAAAGCATCAAAGACTGGGGGAAAAAAGGCTCTGTAATTTTTATTGCATTTTTCTCCCTCAGTTTTCGCTGGGAAAATCTTCTTTCTAGAATCTCCTCATTCCAAAAACATGGGCTTTTGTTGTTGTTGTTGTTGTTACAAACATGTAGCTTAATTGTGGTAATTATCCTGTTCATCTGCTAGGGGTTACCAGAGGTAGGTTATCTGTGCTTCCCAGCTTATTGAGCAGTTTCATGAGAAATTCTAGTGAATATCTGTTTTCTCATGTCTTTGACTGACTGCCTTATCTAACTGAATCATACCCAGACATCCTGTCAGCTCTGAATATGTCTATTTTGATGATAAAATGCAAGGGACTATATTTACTCAGAGAAAATGTAGGTCAGGGTAAAAATTGTTGGGTGGACATTAGAAACTGAGACATGGGGAGGAGCTGTTGGTTTCTTTACTTCCCATTATCCAGCTTTTTTTGACACTTCCAAATGTTCTGTCTGCCCAGAAGCACTTCTAATTTGCATGTGCAATATCATGATGTTTCTTATATGTATTTTCATCTGTTTCTTTCAGAACCATGAGTGTCTGAGGAAGAATGAAAAATGGAGCATGAGCTCAGTAACTGCTCCTGTTGGAAGCTTGCTCATATGTACAGATTCACTCTGTGCTGGGTCAAGAACTGGCTGGAAGGCCAGGCCCAGAGAGTGGTGGTGAATGGTGCCACATGTAGTTGGCAGCTGTCACTAGTGGTGTTCCCCAGGGATCAGTGCTGGGCCCAGTCCTGTTCAATATCTTTATTGATGATCTGGACAAGGGGACTGAGTCCAGCATCAGTAAGCTTGCAGATGACACCAAGCTAGGAGCAGGTGTTGATCTGTTGGAAGGTAGGAGAGCCCTGCAGAGGGACCTGGCCAGGCTGGATGGGTGGGCAGAGGCCAATGGGATGAGATTTAACAAGGCCAAGTGCAGGGTTCTGCACTTTGGCCACAACAACTCCAAGCAGCACTATAGGCTGGGGACTGAGTGGCTGGAGAGCAGCCAGGAGGAAAGGGACCTGGGGGTACTGGTAGATAGTAGGCTGAAGATGAGCCAGCAGTGTGCCCAGGTGGCCAAGAGAGCCAATGGCATCCTGGCCTGCATCAGGAACAGTGTGGCCAGTAGGACAAGGGAGGTTATTCTTCCCCTGTACTCAGCACTGGTCAGGCCAGGCCTTGAGTCCTGTGTCCAGTTCTGGGCTCCTCAATTCAAGAGAGATGTTGAGGTGCTGGAAATGTCCAGCGAAGGGTGACAAAGGCTGGTGAGGGGCCTGGAACACAAACCCTCTGAGGAGAGGCTGAGGGAGCTGGGGTTGTTTAGCCTGGAGAAGAGAAGGCTCAGGGGGGACCTCATTGCTGTCTACAACTACCTGAAGGGAGGCTGTAGCCAGGTGGGGGGTGGCCTCTTCTGCCAGGCAACCAGCAACAGAACAAGGGGACACAGTCTCAAGTTGTGCTGGGGAGAAGTATAGGCTGGATGTTAGGAGGAAGTTCTTGCCAGAGAGAGTGATTGGCATTGGAATGGGCTGCCCAGGGAGGTGGTGGAGTCACCATCCCTTGAGGTCTTCAAGAAAAGCCTGGATGAGGCACTTGGTGCCATGGTCTAGTTGACTGGCTAGGACTGGGGGATAGGTTGGCCTGGATGATTTTGGAGGTCTCTTCCAACCTGGTTGATTCTATGATTGATTCTAAAATTGCAGTGGATGGAGAAGAAATGGAGATGCATGAGGTTTGCTGTAGCACTGAGGGGATTATCAATAGGGCAGTAAAGAGCCAAGGTATTCATTTATCTTGTACTTCCCTGACACTTATTCGTGCACGCATATGCACACAGGGAAATCATCTCTGTGACCTACGCTTGACAGTGGTAACACGGTGATAATTGACTATTCACTACTGTGTAGTTGTGAGAACAAAAGTGGACATACTTCATGAAACAAGGTTATCACCACTTATAGCTCCAGAAGTTCTTCCAGGAATTTTCTACCTTAATTCAGCTCTGGAGCCTAATTCTCTTTGTAATTAGCAGTTATGGTGCGTGTGGAAAGAAAAGCACAGAGAGGAGGCGAATTGATGTCAGAGGAGTGTGTATCATTCACAACGAGTTCCCTGAAACCTAGTATTTCTGCTTTCTCTTTTCAAAACATGGACAAACCAGTCTACTTTAAAGAAAATTACTCCTTGGCAACAATGACCCGAGAGGTCTGCTAGTGTGCATAGCAAGCAGTCTCGACAGCTTGATTATTTGTTATGAGTACAGGACTGAAACGTGTAATCCACAGAGCACGTTGTGATTTCAGCTGAGAAATTTCATCTTCAATATTCCTGAGGGCTGAACTGAAGCAAGAGGTGGGCAACTGCACGTCACTCATTAGTATCCACGCTGTGTCTTAATGCTTGTTACAGGAGAATAACAAATGTAGAAGGGCTCATCTTCCACCCTCGCATGGGAAATGTGATTCAAGAGTGTATTTCTTAGTCTGCTCAGAAGCATGCAAAAATAATGTTCATTAGTGTTGGGAAAGATACAGATGCTGTGTGAGAAAAGGATGTAGAGATGATCATTGATTCTGGCAGAAGACTTTAGGAACTGCCTTTGAAGTCTGACAACAGGAATCTGTGCCCAAATTTGCCAGGCTTTAATCTGTGACAATTAAATTAGGGGATAATGAAGAAAGACTGTGCTATCTTTACTCTTGGCTGAATTATTGATTTCTGAATGCTTACCTCTGACTGGTCATCACCGAGCTCCTGTTCCATTGGACTTGGGTTGTTAAGTCTGGGTTTAAAGCCCCAGGAGCACTTATAGTTCTTTCCGGTGACTCCACGGTTACTTCTAAGGTTCATACTTTTTTGTGCCATGGGGGTGTACGTTAATGCTGCCAATACAAAGATGCAAGTGCCAGTCATTCCTGCACAGGGGACAGGGCCTTGCAGGCCAGAAGGTGCAGCCAGGGAGGGCAGCTTCCAGTTGTGGGGATGCTGATGATGGAATGTGAGTGGCACAATCGCTTCTCACTCCATCGCTGTGCTGTCTCGCTCCTTTCTCCCCACCTAAAGCTACCTGTGGTCAGTGCCTGCATGCTCACACTTCTCCCATGGCTGAACCATGCTCATGTGACCAGTTACAAAACCATGTTATTGTCTGGCTTAGAAATTACACAGCTTAAAAATGTCTCAGCAGCTCAAAATTTTTCTCCTGAAAAATCTTCAAATAAGATTTCCAACACTGATACTCAAAAATCACACAGTTTAATGAAAAGAAATAATGATTCTCTTCATCTGGAGAGCATATTGCCAGAGGTATAAAAATACTAGTCAGTTGGAGATTATTAACATTTGTCCTAAATTTTTTTACTTAAAACATTTCATCATATCCCAAGGCCTCCCCTGTGCCCCCCAGGCAATATTTATTTGTCATTATCATCAGTATTTAGAATGTATGCTGTGACTGTAATTATTATCACCCCATGCAGAGATACAGGCTGGGGTCAGAGTGGCTGGAGAGCAGCCAAACAGAAAGGGATCTGGGGGTGCTGATTGATACCCGCCTGAACATGAGCCAGCAGTGTGCCCAGGTGGCCAAGAGAGCCAGTGGCATCCTGGCCTGCATCAGGAATGGTGTGGTCAGCAGGAGCAGGGAGGTCATTCTGCCCCTGTACTCTGCACTGGTTAGACCACACCTTGAGTACTGTGTTCAGTTCTGGGCCCCCCAGTTTAGGAGGGACATTGAGATGCTTGAGTGTGTCCAGAGAAGGGCGACGAGGCTGGTGAGAGGCCTCGAGCACAGCCCTATGAGGAGAGGCTGAGGGAGCTGGGATTGTTTAGCCTGGAGAAGAGGAGGCTCAGGGGTGACCTTATTGCTGTCTACAACTACCTGAGGGGTGGTTGTGGCCAGGAGGAGGTTGCTCTCTTCTCTCATGTGGCCAGCACCAGAACAAGAGGACACAGCCTCAGGCTGCACCAGGGGAAATTTAGGCTGGAGGTGAGGAGAAAGTTCTTCACTGAGAGAGTCATTGGACACTGGAATGGGCTGCCCGGGGAGGTGGTGGAGTCGCCATCCCTGGGGCTGTTCAAGGCAGGATTGGACGTGGCACTTGGTGCCATGGTCCAGCCTTGAGCTCTGTGGTAAAGGGTTGGACTTGATGATCTGTGAGGTCTCTTCCAACCTTGGTGATACTGTGATATTTGTATCAGTGGTGCAGTAAAGAATATACTGCATTGTTCCCTGAGTGGCCAAGCAATCTCTATCTAAAATAGAATATGATCCTTGAAATTCCCAGCGAGAAGGTGAATTTACCAGCAGTCAGGTGTTTTCTTTTCAGAAAGCCTGTTTTACTTCAGCTACAAGGGAAAAATCTGCATGCTTTTCATATGTTCTTCTAACTATGGAAGAACCCAAACTGCTTGAGAGAGTCCAGCACAGAGCCACAATGGTGATGAAGGGGCCTCTTTAGCTTGGAGAAGAGGAGACTGAAAGGTGACCTCAACAATGGTTATAAATATGTTAAGGATGAGTGCCAGGAGAGTGGAGCCAGGCTTTTCTCAGTGATGCCCAATGACAGGACAAGGGGCAATGGGTGGAAGTTGAGGCATAGGAGGTTTCATGTAAACAGGAGGAATTTTTTTCACTGTGAGAATGACAGAGCACTGGAACAGGCTGCCCAGGGGGGCTGCGAAGTCTCCCTCTCTGGAGATACTCAAAACCCGCCTGGATGCGTTTCTGTGTGGTCTGGTATAGGTGATCCTGTTCTGGCAGGAGGGTTGGACTGGATGGTCTTTCAAGGTCCCTTCCAGCCCCTGACATTCTGTGATTCTGAGTATAGAATGACAAGGTATGTAAACACATAAAAGAAAGGGCTACCTTGCCTCAAGATGAATTGCTGCCAGGGGAGGGCAACACACACAATTGCAGCTTTTTAAGCTCCAAATTTGGAAATTTATCAAACTTTGTTAAGCCTCCAACATATTTTATATATTTTGCTCCAATAGCACCCTGCCTAGGCAGGATACATCTGTTGTAATTCAGGCATCTGAAAGTTAGTCACCTGAACTGCCTTTATAGTCAAAGGATTGAGGCAGGCACCTGCAGAGGGCACTTCATCTCAGCTTTACTTTGGGGTCTAACACAAAGTTAAACCAACTGCCCTGGGAGGCGCCAGCGTCTCATCAAGGATTATAAAATACACCTTGAGTGTCTCACATCTTTCTGACATCCCCGGTTAAGCTTGATGATGTAATGCTTAAACAGAAACATCCCCCTGTTACTCTTGATGACAGAACACTCATGACCATTTATGGAGCAGAAGGTTTCAGGCTGGCTCCTGTGAAAAATACTAGATATGTGACATGCACCAGATGTGTAAAAGTGACTTGTCTTACCAAATTTAGTGTATGACATTTGCCTGGGTCTCTGAGAGACTTCAGAGGGACTAGTGGATGCCATACTTCTTGAGGTCTGATTAGTTTCAGCCTTTATGAGGATGCTGCAGATTCACTCTAAGAAGAAAACAAACAATATTGCTCTGCTGCTCTGTTAATTAGCTAAGGCTATCTGGCAAGGTAGGCTGCCTGCCTTTTTATTTTCAGCACAGTTCCAATAAGAAGCCAAGACAAAAAGAAGGCAGAGATTCAGCGTGAAAAAGCAGTTGTCATGGTGTAGACAGGCATTTCAAGTACACACATTCGAGTCGCATAACAGTTGTGAATTTGTTGGGCTTTGCATTGTAGCTGAAGTTGTACATGATATGTTATAGTGCTTTTGCTGATATTTGCCTGGAGCCCTAACAGAAGATGAGAACTACTGTCTTTGGTAACATGAAAGATAAATGTTTACAACATTTCCCTCACTTAATTTAATAGAACTATTCAATTATTTAACAAGCTATTCTATTTTCAACCCTCCTGTGTTTTTCTGAACTTGCCTGCCAGCCTTTGTGCTTTTTGGGGGTGTCTTGGTTGCTTGATAGCGTGAGACAGCCACCTGAATTCCACCTCAAGAAAAGCCTTTGCTATTTCTCTTCTCAACTGAGAGACTTCGTGGATTCTTGTCACCTTTTACCAGCAGTGGCAGAGCCTTGTGAGAGAATTAAACCCTGCATTGTGCTGTAGTCATCAAAGCCTAGCACAGAGAAATCTGTCAGTGTCTCAAGATTAAGTACTGCTTGTGCCTGATCTCAGGCAAGAGCAGGGAGTGAATTGCACAGTTAACTGTGCTCCTGGCACAGTGCTGTAGAATACAAGGCCTAAAGAAATGCCAAGTGGCCAGTCAGGGAACCCCTTTACTGAAGCAAAGTTGTTCATTAGCCAATTAAATGCAGCCTATGGAAGGTCATTTCCATGTCTAGGAAGGGGAAAAAAGACCTGTTGTTTTATTTCAGAGAGTGGCCAGAATGTCTTCTGATAAAGGAAAGAGTAGTGTAACTTCAGAATGACAGATGAAGCCCGTTTTGGACCCCTGAAAGAGCTCAGAATGAAGCCTGAACACAAAAGCTAACATGACTGGGAAACAAAAGTGAGGTGATGGTGAAGGAGAGGCAATTTGGAGGGAAGACAGAAAAGGCAGGTTCATGGAGCTGCTCTCTTGCGAAGAGAGAAGCTCAGAGAAGCAGTGCACCCTGAGTAAGGTCCCTCAAGAGTGACCCAATAAATGTAACTGATGGTGCCACATACAATGCCTGAGTTTACCCAGTCTGGTGGCTGAGGGATATCTACCCAATATAGCCATGTACCTTCCTATTTAATTTCACACATTAATGACTGTATTTGCCTTTCATCTTAACTTGGTTTGATGTAAGTGCAATTTCGGGTAACAGGATAACAAGAAGTCATTCTCTCCCCAAGGATATAGTGAATCTGTGAGAGGGCCTGGTTTGGATGACAGGTCACTCCTGCTATCTTTTTCTCTACCATCTCAAATGATGAGTGTCTGTGGGGGGTATCGGTTCAAACTGCTGTAATCAATATGATGTCCTGGGATGGAATTTCAGTCTTCCTCCTTTGACTTTTTAATAAACTTTGAAATTAAAAGCACACACCTCCATGCACTCTACAGAAAGGATATTAGTAAAGTTCTGTGGCAAGCAACCAAAAGTAAGTACCAAAGATATAGTCAGCTCTGTACATACTCATGGCGTTGACCGAAGATAAAATCCTTTCAAATCTCTCTGCTGCCTGAAGATACATACAATATGTTTTCTTTGTTTATCACTGGTAGAAACATACTATAATATAGCCTGTGACAATTCATGCAAAGTACAACTGCATTTTATTGATGATTCTAGGACAGTTACCTACAAACTTCAACCAGCATAGTTATAATGGAGGTCAACAGAGCAGAAAGAGCTTGTGAATTTATTGCAGGAGTAATAGAACAAATCCTGTTGGAACAAACCTCAGTTCAATCTCCTGCTCAAAGCAGGGCCAGCTCTGAGGTCAGACTAGGCTGGCCAGGGCTTTGTTTCGAAATCCTCCAAGCAAAGAGCCTCCTTGAAGCCTCCTTGGAGCAACCAAGCTCCACTGCCTGGCTGTGTCGATAGGCAAAATCTTTATATACCCAATCTGAACCTTCTTCAATATGTCCATCATTGATCCACTTGTGCCATGTCCCACACTTGGGTCACAACTTTCCCATGCAATGCTGCAGGCTTGGTGAAGAGTGGCTGGAAGGTGGACCAGAGGAACAGCACCTTGGGATGTTGGTTGACAGCCATGTGAATATGAGCCAGCAATGTGCCCAGGTGGTCTAGAAGGCCAGTGGCATCTTGGCTTGTATCAGAAATTGGCCAGCAGGACTAGAGAGGTGTTTGTGCCCCATACTTGTCGCTGGTGAGGCCATACCTACTTTTTTGTTTTTGTTCAGTTTTGTGCCCTTCACTCCCTTCACTACAAGAACACTGAGAACCACAGAATCACACAGAATCACAGAATTTATCAGGTTGGAAAAGACCTCCAGGACCATTGAGTCCAACCTATCACCTAACACCTTCTAATTAACTAACCCATGGCACTAAGTGCCTCATCCAGCCTCTTTGTAAACACCTCCAGGGATGGTGACTTCACCATCTCCTTGGGCAGCCCATCCCAATGGCAAATCATTCTTTCTGTGAAGAACTTCTGCCAAACATCCAGCCTAAACCTGCTCTGGTGCAGTTTGAGACTGTGTCCTCTTGTTCTGTCACTGGGTGCCTGGGAGAAGAGACCAACTCCCATCTGGGTACAACCTCCTTTCAGGTTGTTGTATACAGCAACAAGGTCTCTCTTGAGCCTCCTCTTCCCCAGGCTGGACAACCCCAGCTCCCTCAGCCTCTCCTCATAGGGCTGTGCCTTGTTGCCCTTCTCTGGACACATTCAAGCACCTCAACACCTTGGTGGACTTGGCAATGATGGGTTAAGGGCTGGACCAGACAATTTTAAGGGTCCTTTCCAGCCAAAACAATCCTATAATTCTGTGGTTCTGTGACTCTTTATTACCTTTCTGAGGTGCAATGCTGTGAATATCCTGGTTCTGACATCTTAATGGCCCCTGCTAGATGCTGTGAGACTGCTTTGTCTGCTTGAATCTGGTCTCTCCTGCTTTTTTTCTTCCATGTGCAGGTGCATAGGTGTTGCATCTCCCTCTACTTCATGCTCTAAAGGTGAGCAAAACCACCTTTCATGCCCCTGGATGTAGGGATCTCAGCCCGTACACACCCCACTGGAATGAAAGGCTTTTGAGGGGTGGATCTTGTGGCATCCAGTGAGTGAATCTGGTTCTTGCACTTGTGCTTACAGTTCTGTATAGGCATTAGAAGTTTGGGGTTTGTTTGATAGCGCTGTCTTTGTCTCCCCTTCATTCAAGAGTGAGAGAGATAGGCTGGGCTGCCTTATCTCTCGCCCTCAGCTCCGTGCATTGGGTTGCAGTGTCATTTTTCAGGCAAAGCTGAAACACTTGCTGTATCTGGGTGATTTTGATTTCTTACTTTACCCCCTCCCATCTCCCTCCTCCCTGCGACAAGATGAAAACATCAATATCTGTTTTGGGCTGGCGAGGTATGACACAGTGTCAATGGAATTTGTTTTTAATCTGGGTGACTAACAGCTATCTGACAATTCAAGTAATATTTCTCCACATCCATCGGTCAAACTCCACTGAACTTACAGGGGGAGACAGCGTCACGGTCAGCAGCCGAGCAAGCCCGGTTCGCACCTGGGTGTTGCAGCCCTGTGATACCGTTTCCCCCAAGCCTGTCCTGCACTGCCCTTTTCGGGGTTTATTTATGTAAAATTATAACTCTGGCATTTGAAAGTCATCCTCTTTTATTTTTGAGGCTGTTTCCTACAGTGAGTCAGGTCAGGCAAACTATTATTAGGACCATGTTTATTTATAACGGGTAGTTTGGCGTTAAGCAACGAGCTGTGACAGGCTGCGCGCTTCTGGAGGACAACGGCAGGCTCGGGGTGCCCGCACAGGCACGATGCCCGCGGCAGAGGGCTCCTGATGCTCCAGTCGGCCTCCGGACGCGCTCCGCCGCCGGTGGCTTGCTGCTGTTACGAAACAAAGCGTTGAGAGCGAAACGAGGACATGCTTGGGCCAGCGCTGGTGCTGGGGGACATGGGCAGCACGCAGCCAATGGCTGCCCGGCTGCACCACCCTGCCCCGGCAAGCCCCCAGCCAAGGGCAGCTCGTAGGTGGGGACTCATGGAGCCCAGAGTAGGAGTCTGCTGCCTCAGGTTTTTCAGGTATCCCTCTTTTTCACCCGCTGTGTGCTTCCTCTGACACCACTGTTTTCTTGCCCTCTCCCTGCTGTGTGCAAAGCAGCCAGCTCTGCTGAACTTCGTGCAGCTTTCTGCCTCTCTAGCAGCACTTTCACTGTAATTAAGTTATTTGTTATTTTTTTCCCTATTCCATCTTCTGTGACAGCTCCAAATCCCTCAAGATCAGTCAGCCAGCTTGCTGAAGACTATGGAAGGTGGAGGAGAGGGCCACATTCCTGTAGTGATACCCAAATTGGAGCAGCAAATTGGGCCAAAGACCATGGAGACCCTTCCCATCAGCAGATTAAGCAGATGATAATTCCCCACTCAGCTGCTATACTGTGGGGCAGCCTGTGTGACCCGCCTCAGCTCCCCTAGGAAGAAAGTGCTGCTGTTTCTTTGCTGTCTTTCCTCTTGTCCTGTACTATGATGAGAAGCTTGTGCCCGCTGAGTAGCTCCTTGCAGGAACATGTCAAGTTCAGGCACATCATTTCCCTCGTTTCTCTTCCAAAAAGACCTGAGTGTCCACCTTACATATGGTGTGGAAAGGTAGCTCATTTAGCCTGATGAACCCTGCTGCTGTAGGTCCAAGCAGGTGCAGGCTGTTGAATGTCTCCTCAGGAAGGACTTTACCCCCTCATTCTGGCAGGGATAGGATGCAGGTGTGAGGTTGCTGACCCATGGTAGATTACTTGCCAAAGGCAGGCTCACACGTTGTGCTTGCAGCTGTGAAGGTTTTCACCTTTCCTCTTAGATGACTCCAGTACCTGCTTTGTTTCACTGCAAGTGTGAGCAGCAGTGAGGAGTGTGATGCTGGGGATTGGTGAAGGACTAATCTCCTGATTTGTTTTTTTTTTTTTTCCCTTTCTCTAGTAAGTCTCCATTTGCATTTTTATTCTTACATATGGGTTTGTGTTGCTTTGCACCTTACGTATTAGTTCGTGGATGTCATTGGACGTTTATCACTCTGCAAGCACAAGATGACATCTATACCTTTGCATTCATCCCTCTAATTGAGAAGCTGTGACCATGGCTGTCAGGAGACCAATGTCCAAATCAGCTACCACTGAGCTAAATCCAGCAGTCCTTATTCAATTCTTAGCTTGGCAAACCCCCAATAAAGATAAGGAGAATTTTAACTAATTGGAGATGTCATGTTCCAATAACAAGCATGGCCACAGTTCCTGAAATCTGTTTTCATGAATTTGCTCAAGAGTGCACTGCAGAGGTGTTTCTGACATTTGGCAACATTAATATTTCAGCCTTCCTGTGTTACTTTTGCTAAAGGAGTTAGAAATTAGCATGTCATGATCACAACAGAGCAGCCGAAAATAAAGGGCCAGATTGTGCCCTCAATCCACGCGCCCAATTCCCACTCATGTCACAGGGAATGGTGTGCACGTGCCTGTGAGGGCAGAATTTGGCCTGGCGCTCCTCTTACCTCTCTGTGACGCGCATGTCACGCTCACTGCGGCTAGCAGCACTTCTGTGCAGCGGGAGAGGAGCGCCTGCCTAAATTATTTAGCACCCTGGTAACCTGCGGTGTTTTGCCTTCCCTTTTCATAATGATTGGAACTGTAATTGTTCCTATAGCTGAAGCTGATGTCTTTGCAGACAACTCCTGCACACCTCTGTTAGCAGAAGGGGAGTGAACTGCCTACAGGGCATGTCTCTGGCAGCTGAGTGTATTAGAGTCTGTACCAGTGGGCTTGATCTGGTTCTGATGGGGTTGAGGAAGGTGTCACTGGGACGGCTTTGAGGCAGGGAGATGGGCTCTGTGACCTCTTGTTCATTGCGACTACGTGTGTGATAAATCATTGCATCTTCTCTGCCCTTGAGCTGGAACCTGATGGACTTGGCATGTGCTAAATGTCATCACAATAAAGGTTGTTTTCCTGAGCCAGGTTTTTTTATCTGTAAAGGAGTTTATTCGGAAGAATGGCTGGTTGCATCACAACTCTAATGACTGTCTTAATAATGCCTCTGATAGAAGAATTGCTTAAAATGCAGGGCTAGTTCATTGAGAAATAGTTGACATTTTACTTTAGTTTCCTCCTCCAAACTATTCAGAAGTAAGCCAGCCCTGAAAACAGCTTGATTCATCAGCAACAGAGTACTCCCATGTAGCAAAATCAAAAAAAAAGGTGTCAGCTGTGACAAGACTTCATGTGCTGTACATATGCTCTAAAAGTGAGTGGTAGCAGACATTTTGAGACACCATATTGTGAAACAGCTAAACTACATAAACACGACTCTTCTGCCTTAAACCTTGCTGAGGGCTGAACGACTGAGTGCTTTTGCCTTGGCTCTGTGGAGCTCTGTCCCGCTTGGCACAGCTGCTGAGCAGCGCCCCACCAGGTCACGGCTGGGAACTGCAGGCAGCTCCGCTGCCTCACCTCTCTCTTCCTCTCGCCTTCAGCTCCTCAAGTGCACTCAGAGAGATGCATCAAACACTTCCCTAATACTATTTACCCACGGGAGTAGTGGCTTTACCAGAGTTGCCACAGTCATTGTGACCAGAAGGCCTGTATCAGGAACAGTGTGGCCAGTAGGACAAGGGAGGTTATTCTTCCCCTGTACTCAGCACTGGTCAGGCCACACCTTGAGTGCTGTGTCCAGTTCTGGGCCCCTCAATTCAAGAGAGATGTTGAGGTGCTGGAACATGTCCAGAGAAGGGTGACAAAGCTGGTGAGAGGCCTGGAACACAAACCCTATGAGGAGAGGCTGAGGGAGCTGGGGTTGTTTAGCCTGGAGAAGAGGAGGCTCAGGGGTGACCTCATTGCTGTCTACAACTACCTGAAGGGACATTGTAGCCAGGTGGGGGTTGGCCTCTTCTCCCAGGCAACCAGCAACAGAACAAGGGGACACAGTCTCAAGTTGTGCTGGGGGAAGTATAGGCTGGATGTTAGGAGGAAGTTCTTCATAAAGAGAGTGATTGGCATTGGAATGGTCTGCCCAGGGAGGTGGTGGAGTCACCATCCCTGGAGGTGTTCAAGAAAAGCCTGGCTGAGGCACTTAGTGCCATGGTCTAGTTGACTGGCTAGGGCTGGGGGATAGGTTGGCCTGGATGATCTTGGAGGTCTCTTCCAACCTGGTTGATTCTATGATTCTATCATGGTCCTTGTGAGAGGTCATGATCTGTTACATGTCTTGCTTTGAATTTTACTTACCTTGTGAAAATATTTAGGAGGAGTCTCCCACGTGCTGGACATTAGCAAATGCTTGGTCTTTCCTCTATTCCCACTTTGAGACACTGGATTTTCAGAAGGTGGACATGCAGTGTATAACTGTTCCCAAATGAAGAACACGTAAACTTTAGCCTCTACCACAACAAAGCTACAACTCATCACTAGGCATTCCCGAAAGTTTAGTATTTCAAGCACACAAAAAAGCACACTTAAAAAAAAAAAAACCAACTGTTTTTGCCCACAGTTAAGTCATGCAATCAGTGAGACCAAAGCCAAAAAGCACCAGTAGCAGATTTATGTATCTGCTGGCATAACGAGAAAGAAGAATTAGTGCTGAAAGTAGCAAAAAGAAAACCATTACACACGATTCTGTACACTGTACTTTAGGAACTGGAGTTGATAAGAGGCTTTCAGAGCTCTGGGACAGCATTTCTGGCATTATTATTAAACATTTTGTATGAAATAGTTATGGCAGATCGGGGGAGAGGGGGTCACGGGTTGCAAATCTTGCTGTCAGTACTAAGGCCCTGCTCCTGCTCCCAGTGAAAGGAAGGGGACATCTCCTGAGGCACGTCAGTGGAAATATATGAGTTGACACTTTAAAAATTAAGCCTCCTGGAATTGCTGTGTCGATTATTATCCCAGAGACAGCTTAAGTGATTTGCCCACAGTCACGCAATGAATAGGGGCTGAGCCAGGAATAGAAGATAGGACACCCAGCTTCTGTTCTTGTTCTCTTACCAACTAGGCACATCCCCAGATGTACAGTGTAATCCACATGGGGATGAAAATCCAGAATCAAAGGTTTATCTCACTTCCTAACACAGCTGTAGACAGCTCTGCAGTACAGACACAAAGGCAAATCTTACTGCCTTGGTTAAGCAGTGTAGCCCACAGATTCCGAGGAATTGTTCACCTGATGAATTTTGGCTTCACAGTACGAATAACTCAAATCCCTACAACACCAGTGCCTGTCAGGAGAAGAAGGGACTGAGTGGTCATTCAAACTGCGTGCCCGGGATTAGTGGCTTCAGCAATTTCAGCTAAAGCTATTACATGAAATTGCAGTTATGTGTTACTGAGGAGTGCTTCACTTATTAACATGGAAGAGCAAATAATGCTGCTGGAGCTCTTGGTATCACCTGGCTATGCAGGGAGGAGAGGTTAAATACAGAGCAGACCATACTTGTAAGAAGATTAATACACACAACAGAGATAGTATCAGGCTTCTGCTGAGTCTAATCTGGCATCTGACCGGGACAAAGAGAGAGAAGGAAACTCTAAGCCAGTTAAAGTAGTGGATTATTGATGACAGAGGATTCATAGCTGATAGGGGAGCTAGAAAGAGCAGGTAGTAAGGATGAAATGCAGGGCATAGCACATAGTAAAAAGGAGGCAGAACACAGGAGATTTTACAGGGAAGGTCTAACAAAAGTGAATAAAAAGCTAAGTGGGTAGGACAACAGAGATAGAAACTTTTCAAGACAACAGAATTAGGGTGAGCAAGGAGAGAAGAATCCACATATACACTAGTTTCCTCTCTCAAATTCTCTTACATACCAAGGAAAAGAAATCACACCACACTACTGCCTAGGGATTTGAACTTGAACAAATAAATGATCTGAGAAGACTTGCCGGGAAAAGAAGTCTTCCAAGACCTCCTTGTCACCCTCTGCACAGATAAACACTGGATGGAGAAGAGCATTGCAAATCACTAATAATTACAGAAAGTCTGGCTAAGGCTTCCGTGTAGATAATGTTATCTTGGGTAACAGGCAGCTGGGAGTGGGATGGGATAGTGCAGACTTATGCAGCACAGCTGGCTGCTCAGGATAACCCCAGCCATTTTTACGTGACTGATAAATTGAAAGAAAGTGACTTTGGATAGTTCTGGAGCAATGCTTAGCAGGAACATTTGGAGTTGCTGCTTCTTGTTTGCTTGATTGTTTCCAAAGAAGGGTACTTGAGACACCAAGCAGGGCTCCAAGGTACGAGGACTCAGGGATGGCTTTGAGGGGAGTATTGGAAACCAATTGCCTCCACTGGCAAGGAATTTGGGATAGCAGAATGTCAAATTCACAGTTGGAAAGCATTTATTAGGGGATTTCTATTATGCCTGACAAGCTAGGAAGAGTTACTAACAGAACTCCTTTAATGTGCCTCTAGGCAATTAAAATCAATGCAGTTGCAGTGTTTCTGCCTCAGGACAGAGTTTGTTGAAGCCAGCACTATCACTGCTCCTTAGCTTTGCAATTTCTTCCTACACTTTTCTCTGTTTATCTTCTAGGTCCTGGCTCATTCTGACTGAGGTGGTGTATCTGCTCCAGGTCGTTGGTATTTCAGTAAACTTTTTTCTCTTCATCTGAAGCGTGAACAGGGCAACTTGCCTGTAGCAATGAGTTAAGAAATCATATTACAGTCTAGGTCATGATTAAGTTACAGTGAAATTACAGACTGTCTAGAAGAAAATGAGCAATCTCAGTTGTGAATATTGCAGAATGCATTATCTCACAGATTTATTTATTTGAATACTGCCTGTTTAAAATTCTGCAGGGCTCCCTGAGCTGTATATAGGGAAGGGGGGGGAAAAAAGGCATTTTGAATTATATTTGGGCATAGAATTTGCAAAATGAGATAGGATTTTGATCCACTTAGTTTTGTTGAGGCTGCAGATAGTAATAGTTAATACTACAGAATAGGTTTAAAAAAAAATCTAAATGGCTTGGAAACCTGATTTCCATTTCCATGACAGCTCTGTCAATGCACAACCTGTTACTGATTTTCTTACAGGAATCTCCTGGCTGTGTAGGTGCTACAACTTAAAAGCAACTCTTTATTTTTTTATTTTGGGTTTTGGGGTTGGGTTCATTTGTTTTGTTTTGGGTTTGTTTGGGATGGGTTTTTTTGTGTTTTGGTTTGTTTGTTTATTTTTAAATCAAGTTCTAATCTTAGCCAAGCAGAAATAAACTAGGATTAAATACTTAAGTGTTCACTGAGCGTTTCTACATTTACCTACACTGATTTAAATTGACACCTTTAGCTAAACCACTCAAAAGCAGGCATCTCTCAGTGGCAAGTGCAGGGAGATAGGTCTGTTGTGGTGTATGCCAATAACTAAAAGCTGGACTGGGTGGGGCACTGGACCCTCAGTCATGGACACTATTTAACTGGCAGCTTGCTCTCTGGCCTAATATTGAGCTGTTTCAACTTGGGGCAGATCAGCCCTAAGGATTGCTCTCCATGTTTTACTTCCTCTACTCTATCTACACCTCCCTGGGGCTTTGGCACACCTCATCCTGCTGCCCGTTGCCCTCGGCCCTCTCTTGTTCAGAAGTAGAGAAACAGCTTTCATGGTTGTCCCTTGAGTAGTAGGGGACTGGGCCCTTCGGTGGAAAGGTAAGGCAAACAAAATAATGACAATAAGCAATAAAGTTTCCTTCTGCCTTTCAGTGGCTAGGCATGTACAAGTTCAGTCAGGTGCATGGATTAATGTTGTATTCCTGTTGGTCAGGAGCAATCTGAGGATATTTGCTGAGCATCTACACTGAGTAGTTAATTGCCTTGTTTGGTCAACATCTGTTGCCTACCACCTAGCAGCAAAAGCTTTATTTTTAATAATAGAAACTTTCAACAAATGGACCAAAAAAAAATTAAAATAAAATAAAATTTTTAAAAAAGGCAGTCTTCCATTTGTACTAGAAAACAGCAGGTGCAGAGAATCAGCCCTAGACTCCCAAGTCAAGTGGTAGAGCCTAGCTCTCCCTGCTGGCCTAAGGGGTAGCCCCCTTGGCCACGCATCACCTTGCAGGGTTAGCAAGGTACAAAGCAGATCAAAGGAAGAAACTAGCCCCTATACAGTCTATAGAGTCAGAAGGGGGTTCAGTGCCTGCATTCAATCCATGCCCCTTTTAATTAGCTATACAGACACATTCTCTGGGTGCCAGAAGGGCTCAGAAAGTCCACACTACCCTGGAAGTTGCCATGCTCCAGGTGCCATACCTTGTGTGGCAGGAAAAGGCACAAGCATGGATGGGATGTATGGGGCTCACTCATAGCATTTTGGCTGTTTATTGCTACAAGTACTGATTCCCAGTCACCACCACCAGGAATACTAGGAAAGACTAAATCAAACCATTAGGGTTACCATATTACTAGTCCCCAGGAAAGCAGAAAAAATAATGCAGCAGGAATTAAATAAAGTATGTAAGAATTTGGACAGATATAACCAAAACATAGCCTTTCCAGCTTCAGTCAGGTTGCAGAGGATAGCATTTTGACTGGAAACAACACATTAAAAGGCACTGAGCCATCCTTATAATTTTCACCTGACCAAGTGATTGGAAATACCTACAAAAGGAAAAAAGCCTCCCACACTTCAGAGGAAGATACCAGGATTTCTCCTCAGTTTGCTTGGTCACTGCTGAGTTCGAGTGGCATTTTGAATGCACCAGGGAGGCTGGCTTATACCTGAGACCAACTTTGCCCACACATCCTTAGGGAACTTTGAAACAGCAGAGATAATGTCAGCCCAGTTACCATATGCTTTCAGTCTGCCCAAGCAGTGATTGTATAATAATCCCTAACAGAAAACTGAAGATGAGATTTGAAGTGGTTGCCAGAAAACAGTTTTTCACTTGGAGTGGCAACTCTGAATAAGGAAGCATCTGGCACATTTGATCAGACAAAGAAAATTAGGTCACTCAGAAAAATATTTGATGCTCTTCCTGAGGAACATAATACTAAAAATGTGTCCATCTAGAATGGCAGCATTCTCCTCCTCAGCACTGTTTGGCATATTGTGATGCTTTGTATTGTTTTCAGTAACTGCACTATATTTAGTATCTGTTACATAGTGGAACATAGATTACATAACCACTCATTTTCCTTCTGCCAGTAATAGGAGGTTAAGACCAAAGAGGGTTTTGTCAGTTGTTGGTTTTAGAAGAGATTCAAGGACAATTGCTTTGATGCAACTGGCTGCTGGATGGTCTCTATTAAAAAAAAAAAACAGATATACCATGTTGAATGAAAAATGCAAACTATCTTTCCTTTATTTTTTTTGCCTTTTTTTTTTTCTTTTTAATAATTCTTGGCCAGCCAGCAGAGTGGGACTTCACCAAAAAGATCTCAAAGGTGGAGGAGTACTCCGATAAATGTCCCTTGTCAGTTGGAGAGAGAAGGAAGAGAGATTGCAGGGAGGGTTGTGGCAGGAGCTGAGCCTCGCAGGACGGGCAGAGTAAGGATCTGACTCTGCAAGGTGCCATGTAATATTTCTACTGACTATTATTTCCTGGGAGCCAAGTGTCCTCCCTGGCCCAGGAAAATGCCTTCTTTGTTGTGTTCAAAAGAGCTGAGGAAATAAATGCAAAACAACACTGATATTAAGGGTGATGAGGTGTTCTGATTACCTCTGAGAAGGGTGAACTTAGAAGCTGAATAGTCCAAGTGGTCACATTCATGACATAAAACTGAAAACATGCAGTGAAAGAGGGGCTTGGGCCATTGCTTAATCCTGGGGCCTGGATTGTCTCTTGCACCAGCTGGCAGTTGGGCAGAACAGTTCAAGCTAGGAGAGATCTGGTCCTGAGTCTAATTTGATGTTGAGATGCCGGAACATGTCCAGAGAAGGGCAACAAAGCTGGTGAGAGGCCTGGAGCACAAACCCTATGAGGAGAGGCTGAGGGAGCTGGGGTTGTTTAGCCTGGAGAAGAGGAGGCTCAGGGGTGACCTTATTGCTGTCTACAACTACCTGAAGGGAGGTTGTAGCCAGGTGGGGGTTGGTCTCTTCTCCCAGGTAACCAGCAATAGAACAAGGGGACACAGTCTCAGGTTGTGCTGGGGGAGATATAGGCTGGATTTCAGGAGGAAGTTCTTAATAAAGAGAGTGATTTGCCATTGGAATGGGCTGTCCAGGGAGGTGGTGGAGTCACCATCTCTGGAGGTGTTCAAGAAAAGCCTGGATGAGGCACTTAGTGCCATGGTCTAGTTGGTTGGACAGGGCTGGGTGCTAGGTTGGACTGGATGATCTTGGAGGTCTCTTCCAACCTGGTTGATTCTATGATTCTAACACTATTAATCAGCACTTGTGTGGCAGAGCTAGTCATTTGTATGGGCTGGTTTCTGCTCTGAAGACTACAGAAAAAACAGAAGTCCCAAAACCAAGCCCTGGCTAGCTAGAAAGCCACCCTTGTACGTGGCTTGCAGTCCAATTGATCGTGGAAAGAACACATCTCTGACAATTCTTCTCCATTTAGTTAATTTCCAAGAATTTCTCCTTAAAGGATGTTTTAAAGGGAAAAGTGTGGTCAATTGATCTTGATTTTTCCAGCTTCTTAAAAACAGGAATGGAGCAGTGGCCATGGAGCTTTCAGACCCTAAAAATTCCAGTCTGATTTAATGCATAAAGACATCACTGTTCCTACAGTAATCCTTCCAGCTGGTAAGTGAATCAGTTTGTGGTGTTTCCATTGGATTGTCAAGAGTAAGGTAACGAAAAAGGAGTTCCAAGCTAGCATCACAGTCTAATTAATTACAGTAGGGTACTGTAAGTGGTTTAGTCACATCAAATACACTGCTTTTCAAACATGGTATTTTAACAAAATCAAGTACTTGCATGGGGGTCTTGATTGTCAAAGTATTTTAAACCCAGGTATGAATGTGTCCTTGCTCCCTGGCATATTTAATGTTTATCAGCGTATGAAAGAAACTTTGCTAAGGTAAATAGCTTGCCCAAGGTCAAGTGGCACATTAATGTGCAAGTGGAATTAGGTTTCAGGAGGTTTCTGGCACTTAGTCATAAACTCAGGTCATTGGTTCTGCCTCTTTCCAGATTCTCTCATTCAGTCTTTCATTTTGTACAAGAGCTTAACTGCCCTCATAAATCATAAATGTGGAAGTTTTGAAAGGCTTATTTACTTCAACAGCCTCAGAATGGAGTTTTAGCCTGAAAAAGTGCTTTTGAGCATATACAAATAAAAAGCATCTGGTGCAAAAGGTGGCTGCATAAATGAGATGGTCCCAGCTTCCCGGTACCCATCCCCACTGCCCTAGCCTGGAGGAGCTGATTCACCACATGCTCCTTTTGTCTCTCCTTCAGGCTAACTACTCCATTTGCAATTCAGACACATTATTTCACTTTTTCATTCTGATTGTAAAGCTGTGTAAGTGGGTAAACACCTACTTGCTTTAGTCTGTTCCAGGGTCAGGGCTAGCCACACAGGAGAGGGTTTGCCAGGATGGAAATGTCAGCATACTGACATTTGATACAAGTTGTTGGCAAAACCACATTTTTCCCCCTGGGAGCTGTAGACTGAGTAGAAGTTTTGCTGATATTTGTATTTTACTAATATTTACGTTTTATCACAAACATGTCCCTACCCAGGACTTTATGCCAGTGGCCATCACTGTTTCAATCTTTGGACAGAATCCTTTTGTTTTGGTGCAACTCTGGGAGAATACATCACCAAAAGAAAATGCCTTTTATTCACTCCGTACTTAGGGAAACAAAAAACAAACACACCCCCCACACTTCTTTTGTTGCACAGAAATATTTCACTTCTTTCTTCTGTCGACTAGAAACTTGCCTCAAAAGCAAGCTCAGGAACCAGATGTCAGCTCATCCCAAAGTCTGTGCTAAAAACATGGATGGCAACGCATGGAGAGTTTGAACAGAATCTAGATGTCTTGCTGGTGTGGTGTGAGATCAGGCTCCAAGCAGATAAGCCTCTGCATTTTAACTTGGGATCTAAAAAAAGGATAAAAAAACATTTCTGAAGCCAGACAGACAGTAAACAGTATTTACTAGCACAATGAAATCTTGATGTAGGGGTTTTCTCAGGCATGTGTTTCCCATCAGGTGTTGTTAGACTGCTGTGTACACAGGGCTTATCTCCAAGCAAAGGTGGTGATACTCAAGTCTTAATACGTCACAACTTACTGAAGTTGTAAGATGAATGAGGAAGAATTTGTTGAACCATTGGATTCATAGCAAATACTTAATAAGTTTAAGGATGTGACATCACTATTTGTCACAAGGGTTCTTGTTGTGTTGGAATGCCTACATAGCAAGGAGGGGAGAGGAGTTGTTATGTAGATAAACCAGAGAGCTCTAAATAATTAATAATGAATAATAATTCACTCTGCAGAAAAAAAATAACAGGCAATGTCAGGTACTGGAATAGTGCTAGCTTAGTTACATCTTTTTTTGTGTCTCTGATGAAAGGTTTTGAACCCTGATTATACCCTGTCTTAACTGTGAGATTCTCTTTCTGTAGGGATATTTAGCTCCAGGCAAGATAGAAGGATGTTCCCAAATCAAGTAACTGGGTCAAATATAATTATCATAGATAATTTGCACATTTCATTTATGGTAAAGGGAAATGTGTCTCAAGGTGGGTGAATCCAGTTCAGTTTGTCAAAGGCAGACTAAAATAGCTTTCAAACAGAAAGAAAAAGGTCTTTTGCTAGATCCAGTCACTGTATTGGGAAGACAATATCAAAACCTTCATTCCAAAACTATTTCAACAATAAAATTAATCAAAGCCGTGACAAACAGTAAAGCCCCTGAATTTCCAGTGTCCAAACCTAAAACCTGGAGTTCCCCTTGTCTGAAATGCTGAGAAGTCCACATGCGCAAGGGAAAATGGGGAGCTCCTAAGTTTTGTGCTGGATAATGATAATAATAATATCTTTAAAAAAATAAACCATCTACTTTTCTTAGATGTAAATTTCAGTTAGGGCAAGATTAAAACATTAGCAGTGAGTCATTCTGACATATAACCTGGTATTTTACAAATAACCACAGCATTTCAATGTGTTCTGTTCTGAAAGTCAAAATAATAGTACAGAGATTGAACTTCCCATATAACTGTGGGGGGATGGGGGGGGGGGAAATTAGCTAACACCTCTGAAGATTTTTGACAAACTAATGCAACTTTATAGCACATTCTAGGTTTTGTTATCAGCATTTCTATCTGGAAAATAGTTGTGTTGTATTTTACATGTTGTTTATATCACCTGAATTGAGAGGTGGGGTGACTGTTCATCAGTGACTTCTTTGTACCCTCTCTATATTGTATTAAAAGCAGCCCAGCCAGATGTGAAAATGCTATAGAAACGTTCAACAAAGAACATTGACTAAAACAGTATTTTGGTTGCAGTAAAAAAATTATTTCTTTAAATAACCGTTTTCCTTCAGTGGATTTCCTAGAGTATGTGCTTGACCCCTCTCTGTCTCCTTTCTCTCTCTGCTTGGGTAAATAATAAATCCAAAACTCCTTGTAAAAATGCACACAGATCATAGAATCATAGAATGGTTTAGTTGGAAGAGATCTCCAAAGGTCACCTAGTCCAACTCCCTCTGCAATCAGCAAGAGCATCCTCGACTAGATCTGTTTGCCCAGAGCCCTGTTGATTCTCACTTTGAATATTTCCAGGGATGGAGCCACAGTAACCTCCCTGGACAACCTGTTCCACACTGCACCACCCTCATAGTAAAGAACTTGTTCCTAACATCCAATCTAAATCTACTCTTCTCTAGCTTGGAGTCACTGCCCTTTGTCCTATCACCACAGTCAACAGTCTCTCTCCATCCTTGTAGACCCCCTTCAGGCACTGGAAGGTGTCCAGAGAAGGGCAACAAAGCTGGTGAGGGGCCTGGAGCACAAATCCTATGAGGAGAGGTTGAGGGAGCTGGGCCTGTTTAGCCTGGAGAAGAGGAGGCTCAGGGGTGATCTTATTACTGTCTACAACTACCTGAAGGGGCATTGTAGCCAGGTGGGGGTTGGCCTCTTCTCCCAGGCAACCAGTAACAGAACAAGGGGACACAGTCTCAAGTTGTGCCGGGGGAAGTATAGGCTGGATGTTAGGAAGAAGTTCTTGGCAGAGAGAGTGACTGGCATTGGAAAGGGCTGCCCAGGGAGGTGGTGGAGTCACCATCCCTGGAGGTGCTCAAGAAAAGACTGGATGAGGCACTTAGTGCCATGGTCTAGTTGATTGGCTAGGGCTGGGTGCTAGGTTGGCCTGGATGATCTTGGAGGTCTCTTCCAACCTGATTGATTCTATGATTCTATGATTCTATTAGGTCTCCCTGAAGCCTTCTCTTCTCCGGGCTGAACAACGCCAGCTCTCTCAGCCTGCCGTCGTAGCAGAGGTACTCCAAGCCCCTGATCATTTTTGTGGCCCTCCTCTGGACCAGATGTAATGACTGGAAATTTTGTAGCATGTCAGCACTCAGTGTCATACAGTAGCTTTATAGAAGAGCATCCTGTGCTCTTGGATAAGCAAAATCCAACACACATTCACAAAATGTTCCTAAATTTAATATTCTGTGTATATAGATCAACTTTCAGAAAAATTAGGTGGATTTGGCGCATTAGATGCAGAATTTGTTTATGCACAAAGTGTGTATGTTGAAGAATTCAAGCCCAGCTGCTCGGCAAGGGCAGGCTCAATCAGTTTTCTATCTGTTTTCCTCTCTGCCATTTCTCCACTGTAAGTTATTTGTTCTGTAACACACAGATATGATGAAAGTATTCAGAAAGGAAGAGCAGCAATTCGTAACAGAGGTTTTTGGAGAAGAAAGGAAAAAGGAAGAAGAAAGAATGGAAAGGAAGGAAGAGAAGGGAAAAAAATGGATGGCAAAGCAAGGCAGATAAACATTACATATTGGTCTATATGTGATGTGTGAAACTACTGAAAAATCAAAGAAATAAAGGGAGAATTTTCTTCTTCTGCTTTTTGTTGTTGTTAGAAAGAATTCTAACTCTAGAAGTGTATTTCCTCTCTTCTACTATAAAGTCCAAGGATATTCAAATGCTCTGCTGTGACTACTGTCCAGTTTTAATAACTCAGACGGATTTCTGCCTGCTGACTTCTTTCTTTATTCAGAAATGAGTGGAAAGGCAGCTGGGCATGCTGTCATGAGCATGCTGTCATTTCAGGAGTCTCAGAAAGTATTAGCTCTCTCATTAATTACTTCTTTCCTCTCCCTCTGCTTTATGTTAAAAACAGCCTAGTTGAGTATGTAGAAGTTGCACAGGCTTCAGTGAGACCATACTTACAGGACCCTTTAAACTGTCAGCTTACATCACATAAACTGAGGGGATCATATTCAAACAATTGTACAACTATTTTCTTGCCCGAAAGAGCACACCATGATGCCATTTAGCTGGAACCTGAAGCTATGGGTATCCTGCTGTGGTATCATGTGTAGCGAGAGCATGTGATTGTTCTCCTGAGGCATTTGTTACATGCATCTTGTTAACCCTAGTTCAGTCAAAATAGCTGCCTTTGCTGCTGCTTGACCTATTTTAGCATAATTTAGCCCTTAATGTGGCACATTTCAGTTGCAGCAAGTTATTCTGCTGGCATTAATACCATGGGAACTTAAAATGGAACCGTGAGAGTTTGAAAATATCGTTCTTATTAACTCAACAGTTTGGTTTCAGTAATTTATGCATCTTTCAGAACTGACCTAATACTTAAACATACATAAAAAAAGCAAGCACTAATCAATCCCAGGCTTGAAAAATTCTTTTCCTCATAGTAAGCCAGGCTTTTCCCAGACTTTGGAAAAAGGAGTCTATTTAAGAGGACCTTGAGCCTTTTTAATAGTTGCATCTGTAGGACTTGTAAATGTGCTAAAAGTGCAGCAAAGATTTGCAACCCTTTCTGCAACAGCAGGAATAGAATTAGATTTGTTTAAGACTTCAGCACTAATGGCAAGCTGCAGACCACTTCCTTACCATCTGTGTTGGTCCTGAGGTACCTGTTCAGAAAGCCACCCCAATCGTAGCAAGCACTTTGTAGCTGGCCTAGGATATCTCTGAGTGTCCAAGACTTGCTGTGGTGAACCAGCTTTGTTGATGTATATAGGGTAGAACCGTGGTACTCTAGGGGGTAGTATACCCTAGTCTCTGAGCCTACACTACACAGTACAAAAATCTAGCATGAGGAGCTGCAGCAGTGAGGGACATCATCTGTATAAACATCCAGGGAAAATACTGCCTAACAGATCTCCCCCCTGCTAAAGGTTTGAATTCACCAACACCAGTAAAGAGGAAACAGAGCAAACACACCAGGAAAACACTGTGCTTGGTAACTCTGGAGTGAGGACTGATGTACTAAAAAGGGACAGAAAGGAGGCTCTGAATTATCTCCTAAGATTGTTTTTTGATTTTACTCTAGTAACTGCAGCATGGCAAAAGCAAGAAAGGTGCAAGAGCAAGAAGCTCCCAGCTGGAAGCCATAACCAATTGCAGCTCCTCAGCTCCTGGAAGATGCACAACGAGGGAGAGTAGCAATGGCTGTAAAGCCCGACCCCTATATACCTGTTTAGCTCATCCCACCAACTCCTCGGGATGCAAAAAGAATAAAACCCCATGTTTCTCAGGAGTACAAACTCAACCACTCAACTCAGAGGCACACTATGCTAATCCTTGTCAATGCCTTTCAAATAAGAAGACACTGCGTGGCTGTGATGGTTTGGTTGTTCCCTGCCCCCCACCCACCCCCACCACTTTAGAAATACCCAGACCAGACTCAGCCAGCTCTGGAAATATGAATGAAGCTATTTATTTACAGCTGGCACAACGTACAACCAGACATTTACAGTATATACAGTTATAGACAGAAATATACAAGGTAAAAGATAATACAGAAACACAACTCCCCTCCCAGAAACCTGAGTCCCCAGGAGGGGCTCTCAACCACCCCTGCACCTTCCCCCTGCCCCTCTCAACCTTATCCCAATCCCAAGGAAGAACAGAGGTTCAGTCAAGAGGTTAAGAAGCAAAGGTGGGTTAGGCCAAATGGAAGGTGAGGTTAGGGAGATGCAGCTCAGTCACAGCCCAAGGCAGAGAGAGAGAAAAATGTCGAGAGTGTTATCTAATGTTTTCGTTTCTTCTTCAGCAAGACTCTGAGGGAAAGTGGACATCACCATTGTCTTCCTTTCACAGCCTATCATCTAGTTCTTCTCACCAAAACATTCTAGCTAGCTTCAAACTAGCACAGTGGCCAGTCCTGCAAGGCCAAAAAAATTCAGTCTAGAATCAGACTGCCAAGCTATGGAGGAAGGGTGTCTAGATCATCACTGGTGTCTCAGCAACCCTGTACTCAACAGGTAAGTTTTCTGGAGTGCCTTTCTGCCCCTCTTGCTTTCCCCACTGCAAGATTTGAGTGCCTCTTACTAAATTGGGCAGTCTGGATGCCCCTACTGGGGCCAGACAACTATTGCTGAGACATTACAAAATCCCAGACATACAGTAAAAATTCTGGAGTCTGCATCATGCACTAGTATCTGGTTCAGGAATTGCTATTTAACTAGTAAAACTACTGCAAACCTTGTCCCTGTTAGCTCATTGATCAGGATAGTCTTCTGGGGTTTCTTTGGGGATTGCTGTGTGTTTAAGGTTAGACACATGCTTACAGACTTTGCTGAAACAAGGTTAGAGAATACACCTTTTAGTTCTTCCTTCAGGTAGTACAGTAAGCTATTGTGACCTAAATACTATGGCCTCTGCTGATACTTTGTGTGATGAGGCAAGATCCATTTCAGAATGTTGAGGGTGACACATGCAGTGGTGGGGCTGGAGACAGACTTAGCCAGTACTGGTACTATTCCTTCCTTCCCTCAGGCTCAAATTAGCATGACATAATTCAAGACTTAGACTTGCAGCTTTTATTTTGTAAGGGGTGTAAATTTTCACCTACAGTCTTCTGTGTGAGTTGTTTGACTGACAGAAATACCTACAACTCAGATTTCCAGGTGTGGCTGAGGACTCATCCTCGTCATCAAATGTGCATTCTCAGAAGTGAAGGTCTGTCCCAGCCCGGGTTTGGAGGAGAGAGATGGATCCAAAATATCACCCAGCAAGCCACACTGTAGAAGACTTTGTATAAACTTGAACTTGACTTCACTTGTCAGCCTGCTGTGTGACTCAGGGAAGGTGCTGAACAGACTAACGAGTGGGAGGAGGAAATGGGGGGAGAGGAAGAAAGAGAGACAAGCAGCTGAATGAAACTGATTTATGACCAAAAAAAAAATGTTTAAAGGATGTATACTAGCCCTTTTCTAGCAATAATGTGAGTGGCACACAACCCAAGATCTCCCAGATTTCTGGGGGGGGGGGGGGGGGGGGGGGGGAAGAAAAAAAAGAGTATGAATCAGAACTTGTAGTTAAAATGAGGTAACAACACTTTTAACCTGATGGTTACGATGGAACTCCAGGGGTTTGATTTATTCATCTGTCACTTACTGCACATCCCAAGTGTAATAGAGGATATGCTGGAATTGTAACCTTTATTTAGAATTTGTTTGCATGATTTCAGTTTATACTGGCCTTCTGGGAGTTGTTTTTCATCTTTAGGCAGTTACTATGGCTAAGAGGAAAAGGGAAAACCTTTTTATTTTATTAGCTCCAAATACAGGGTGGCTATTAAGAAAGTGGGAATTACAGTTTGCAGGAGCGCATGCTGGGGTATCTCCTGACCTGTGATGGGAAGAAGATACCACAGTGGTTTTTCTTGTTAGAGAGTCAGAACCATGGGGCAGAAGTGATTCCTTTGAGTACCTATCTTTTGAAGATGATGCAAAAAAGCAAGTAATAACACCAGAGGAAGTATTTCATTGGCATCGAAGGGAGGATATTTTCCTCGGGGAATCATGATTGGCACAGGAACACATGGTGTCTCTAAAGGCCAAAAGTCATATTTATTACTTTTCCTGGAGAGTCTCCCCATCCTAATCTGGCTAAGTTCCCCTTGTGCTTCCCTCACCCTACCCTATTCCCAGTCTTGCCTGAGTCTCCTGGGAGCTGTTTTTCGACAGATCCCCTGAATTTGCCAGATTTTGCAGTGTGATGTACACAAAGAAAGATTTTGTCTATACAGTTGTCTTTACTCGAGGACTAGGTTGAGATTTATCTCCTGGCTTCCATAACTAAAAGGCCATGGAGTCTGTGGTTCGAACACAAATATTCCTGCCCACCCGATGCCCCGAGATGAACTTTGAGGGAGGGCTGCTGTAAGGTTGCTGCAGTAACACTCCCACGAGGCAGCGCCTGAGTATTGTGAAGCGGCTTTTCCATCCAAAGAAAGGCTGACATGAGGGTACATCAAAGAAAACAATGAATGCCTCCTGCTCTGACCTACATATTTCATTCTGAGAGACTCAACTGCATCTGCTAGAACACTTGGAACAACTGTTATTCTTTAGTAATGAAAAATAATTTCTTCAGGGAATAACATGGAGTGGGGCGTGGGGGGAAACCCTGTCGTGGCTTACTAGGACACAGAGCATTTAAACTCTGCTGTATTGATTGTAGCTCATGATTGAATGCAATCATTACTCTGTCTATATTTTTATGTTTCAATGAAACCATCAGGCAGTGAGTCATGCTGTGCAAGTAACCCGGAGGAAAGTGCAAAGAGGCTGCCGAGGAGTAACAGTACAAAAATACCATTGGCATCTTTTCCCTAGGAGAGCAGGGCTCTGGACAATTTCCACAGCCTATTGCTGTTTTTCTATTACATGCATTCTCTGCTAAAACGTGTAATAGAATTGAGGCCGTAGTTATGAGTAAAAAGCCTCCTTGCACATGCTGTTCCATAATTAAAGAGCAGCTATAATAGAAATCCTACTTTTTTTTTTTCTTCTTCTTCTTCTTCTTTTTTTCATTAATGAGCTCAAATTCTTATAGGCATTAAAAGGGCATATGCTTTTCTTCTCATTTAGTGCTTAAAAAACCTAACAGTGGATCAAGAGGAAGGCTGAGGTTTGAACTCTTCAGTGAAAGAAGATGCACTGTCATTAGCAACATGACAATTTTAATTAGCCCACTCCTAGATCTGCAGTGACGCATGTCAAATAGAAGTTTGAAAGAACCAGGGATGTTATCCTCTTGGTTCACTGAAAAAAGGTTCAACACCATAAGAGGTGAACACCTTTCAAAATATTTGAATGTACAGGTTTGAATTACCTGGGGTTTATTTTACCTTTTTGTTGTTTAGTTGTTGGTTTTTTTTCCCCACTGACAGTACTACAATCCAGTCTGAGGTTTCCCTCCCCCACCCTTCAGCTGAGCTTCTCTTGGTCCCATTTGTGGATGGAGCATATTTTTATTAAGCTAAAGAGAAGAAACTCATCCTAATTAGCAATGCCTCGTTGCATTAGAAATCAAGGTCTGTGGCTAACAACCTGTGGAGACACAGTGGGAAGACATGATTGCGATCTGATTCGGCTGCACCAGACACTGAGTAAAGATTATGCACTCACAGACAGGCACCCTTTCTTGGGGAGTAAGTGAAGAATGCTGTCCCCACTGCACTGAGCAGTGCTGAACCAGTGTGTAGGCAATGACAACAAAGCTTTTCATTTGTGGTTTGGAATTTCAGGTTTGTTGTGTTTAAAACCATTGGATTTTTAAAGGAGTTTCCTGCAAATATTGTCTCTGGGACCTGTTACATGCCAGAACCGCTCTAGCAGCTGTGTGCTGCAGCACAGTGGCTTGCCTTCTCCTCTAGCAAAGCCTGGAAAGATTTTAAAGAGAAAGACTGATTGTAACACAAGGTAACTACAAGTTGGAGCTAGAAATGTAAGTCCCAATTTCTTACCCTCCTGCTTGTCAACTTACATCTGTCATAGAATCATAGAATCATAGAATCAACCAGGTTGGAAGAGACCTCCAAGATCATCCAGTCCAACCTAGCACCTAGCCCTACCCAGTTAACTAGACCATGGCACTAAGTGCCTCATCCAGGCTTTTCTTGAGCACCTCCAGGGATGGTGACTCCACCACCTCCCTGGGCAGCCCATTCCAATGCCAATCACTCTCTCTGGCAAGAATTTGCTCCTAACACCCAGCCTATACTTTCCCTGGCACAACTTGAGACTGTGTCCCCTTGTTCTGTTGCTGGTTGCCTGGGAGAAGAGGCCAACCCCACCTGGCTACAACCTCCCTTCAGGTAGTTGTAGACAGCAATGACGTCCCCCCTGAGCCTCCTCTTCTCCAGGCTAAACAACCCCAGCTTCCTCAGCCTCTCCGCATAGGGTTCCAGGCCCCTCACCAGCTTTGCCACCCTTCTCTGGACATGCTCCAGCAGCTCAACATCTCTCTTGAATTGAGGGGCCCAAAACTGAACACAGCACTCAAGGTGTGGCCTGACCAGTGCTGAGTACAGGGGCAGAATAACCTCCCTTGTCCTACTGGCCACACTGTTCCTGATGCAGCCCAGGATGCCATTGGCTCTCTTGGCCACCTGGGCACACTGCTGGCTCATCTTCAGCTACTGTCTACCAGCACCCACAGGTCCCTTTCTGCCTGGCTGCTCTCCAGCCACTCTGTCCCCAGCCTGTAGTGCTGCTTGGGGTTGTTGTGGCCAAAATGTAGAACCCTGCACTTGGCCTTGTTAAATCTCATCCCATTAGCCTCTGCTCACCCATCCAGCCTGTCTAAGTCTCTCTGCAGGGCTCTCTTACCCTCCAACAGATCAACACCTGCTCCTAGCTGGGTGTCATCTGCATATTTACTGATGCTGGACTCAATCCCCTGGTACAGATCATCAATAAAGATATTGAACAGTACTGGGCCCTATCATGGTTGATGGAAAGCAGCTGTAGTGCTGCTGTAATGGTGCCCAGTGGTACTGTTTCTGGGTGTTCCACCCCACAACTTCCTAGGTGAGGGGATGTGCTAAACTCAGGCTCAGAAAAGGAGGGTGAGGTTTGCACATGCCTTCATGGCCACAGTGTCTAATCCTTGCACAGCCCTCCCACATTGTGCTTCTAAATTACGCTCTTGATGGCTGTGGGGACAGGGATTGCATTTATGCATTGGGTCATGTCACAGACCAGCTCACAGTGTGAAGGCACCATCATGGTGCACCTATGTGCTGAGGCAGCTAGCATACAGGGCCATGCCAGTCAGCATGCCCATTATATAGCTCAGTGTAGTGGCTCTGGCTACTGACAATCATTCTGGTCCTCCAGCCCATCCCATCACCCTGTCTGGCCCCTCGCACAATGCCACGCTTAGGGGCTGCACACCAGAGCAACAGGGAACACATGAGGGACAGGGTTCATGCCCAGGCAGACCACATTGAACCTTGTAGTCAGGTCAGGTTTTCATTTCTTCTTTTTTAAAGAAAAGAGAAAAGAAGCCCCAGTCCTAGAGGCATCCTCAGGACACTCCAGTCCTAGAGGCATCCTCAGGAGGAACAGGCGGCACTGGGTGCACTGTGCAGGTCAACTCTTTAAATATTTAATATCTCTTGAGATGTGATGTTGTGGTTTTGTCCTGGAAGACTGTTTTTGTGCCTTTTGTTTTGTTTTCTGAGGGATACTTTAGTCTTACAGTTTTTAAGTCCATTTTTTGGTCCCCTGGCATGTATTGCTATATTCTCAGAGGGGATCTGGTTGATGGAAGACTAAACTGACTCCCTAAGTTGAGCAGGAGTAGCACTGCTGATATTTTGCATAACCTACTTTGATGGAGGCCTTCTTTCTGTTACTGAGAAGGATGCACTCAGCCACTCTTAGAAGAGGGGAATTTTGGTTTTTCATCCTCTTTTGTTTTTGTGGTTGTTTTTGTTTGTTTGTTTGTTTGTTAGCAGTGCAAATTGACATTTTGGCACATGGAGTGTGGTCAAACCAGATGTGTCTTGGAAACAGAGGTAAACATGAAGAAGCACAGAAACAAAGAATATCGGGTTAGAAGGGACCTCAAAGATCACCTGGGGCAACCATTCTTGGGCATAGCATGGTCTAGACAAGATGGCCCAGAACCCTGTCCAGCTCAACCTGATAGTAGGGACTTCACCACTCCCCTGGGCAGATTGTTCTTGTGAATTGTGAAAAAATCTTCCTCTCATTGTCCGATCAGAATCCCCCCAGGAGTAACCTGTACTCATTACCCATCATCTTTTCCATGTGACTTCTTGTAGAAAGGGAGTCTCCATTTCCTCTATAGACACTCTTTAAATGCTGAAATATGATGGTAATGTCTCCTCTAAGCCTTCTTTTCTCAAGGCTTAATGAACCCAGTTCTCTCAACCTTTCCTCATATGGCAGGCTTCCCAGTCCTTTCATCATCTTCATGGCCTTTCTCTGGACACCTTCCAGCCTGCCAACATCTTTTTTTTGTATAGCAGGGACCAAAACTGAACACAGCATCCTAGGTGTGCCCTGACAAACACTGAGTAGAGTGAGATAATGATTTCCTTATCTCTGATAGCAATGCCCTAGTTGATCACGAGAAGCAGCTCAGCAGAAAGATATCCTTCAAAAGAAGAATCCCCTTCTTAAAGTCTATGAAAAAAAGAAACCCACAGCCAGCACTGCTACCAGGGGAAAAATATCTTGATACAGAGGCTTTGCAGAAAAAGGGGCTGTCATTTTGATAGCAGCATCTTTCTACATTGTTGAATTCTATGTTGCATGGAAACAGTATGAAACAGAAAAACAAGGGCAGGAATCAGAGAAGTTGTTAACCTCCCCAAAAGAATGAATACATTTATTTTCTAGCTGTATACTAGGGCAGAAACACATTTTACAGCTGTCACATGTGCTACTGACACCAAGAGTGACTCAGGCAATCTCCCACTGCCACCAAATTCCTCCTTGTCCAGCCTGGCAGTTAGAAACCTTGTTCTGCTGGTAAGCAGAGAAGATTTAAGCTAGTTGTCATTGTGATGGCAGCACACCCAGAATATAAGCATGAAAGGATATTTTTTTATTATTCCCTGTAGGACTGTGTTTGAAAGAGATTTTTGAAACTTACTAGGAAAATGCTTCCTCTCTGAAGAAACAAATGAATGGCAATGGTAGTACTCATACTTTCATGGACAGCTGTTATGTATTTCATTAGTCAGTGCCTGGATCTCAAAATCAAAATCCAGAATTCATCAACACTGGCAACACCCTACAGTGGCTTCACAACAAATAGATACTTCTGACCATAAGCATTCTGAAACAGCTTTGATACATGCATTAAATTCCTGATGAGAGTTATTTCTTTGGGAACAGATTTCACAAAACTCCCTTCTTTGTTAAATGGAAATGTAGCATGTAAAAACACAGGGATCTGGATCTAATTTACAATAGCAAGGTTTTTCTTCACAAGAAAAAACAACCACCACCTTGTCCCATTCTGTGTTTCCTGTGAGTGAGTTAGTGATTAGGAAATAATTTCTAGCATCTTCTCTCTTTGCTTTTTGATTTTGTATACCCTTTCCTGGCAAAGGCAGCAAACTGTGGCAGCCTTCAAGCCTTTTCAGAATACAGGTAAATGCTCCTTTCCTTTTAGTGAGGAGATATTCCATTTTCCACTCATCTGTCTCAGGGAAATAAACATGAGAAAAAAGTAATGCATGATCTTCAGACAACGTTGTTATTTTTAATGCAAGGGGAAATATTTTCCTTCTATGTTACTGCCACACACACCTCCCAGAGAGCACTTGATGAGTAACTCTGATATTACACTAAAGCCTAACACCCTGGAAAACTGAGTTGATGAGAAAAATGTTCTGGAAAATATACTCATGTGCCCCAGAACGATACTTTTTTTCTATTAGAATAGCAAAATAAACCCAAAGCTGAGATTTTCTAACTATGCATCATCCACATTTGTCTGGATTTGTGTGCACATACATAGGTAGCTTTTTGGTCTCACTTTAATGCTGAATTTGATGATGGTAGATGGATTATGACTGCTCCCATTTCCAGGTGCTTTGATACATATGCTACAGAGATATTTCAGTAAAAGAACTTCTCTGCAGAGGCTAAGTTTCAAACACCTTGCACAAACTGTGAGGTTTTGCAAATCTACTCAGTGTCCTCAGCTCTGAGAACAGTGGTTGAAAACTGAACTACCTGTGTGAACAGATCACCGATGAGGCTGAGTGCATGGCTTCTAAAAATACTTTCCTGGGTCAAAAAAAGGCAACAGGGTCTTGTGCTGCTCTGCACCAAGCTGAGTGGTGCTGTTGATTTGTCAGAGGGATGAGATGTTATCCAGATTGACCTGCACAAGCTGGAGAGGTGGGCCCAGGTGAATTTCATGTGGTTCAATGAGAGCAAGTACAGAATCCTGCACCTGGGCCAGAACAATCCTCATCATCGGTGCAAATGCCCCCATTTGCATGATGTGATAGAAAGCAGCCCTTTGGAAAAGGACTTGGGGGTGCTGATGGACAAGAAGCTGTGCATGAGCAGACAGTGTGCACTTGCAGCCCAGAAGGCAAATTGCATCCTGAGCTGCATCAAAATCTGTGTTGCCAGCAGATTCAGAGAGGTTATTCTGCTACTTTGCTCTGGTGACACCTCACCTGGAGTACTGCATCCAGCTCTGGAGCACTCAATACAGGAAGGACATGGACCTGACAGAGTTGAGTCCAGAGGATGGCCATGAAAATGATCATGGGGTTGGGAAAACCTCCGCTATGAAGACTGACTGAGGAAGCTGGCATTCAGCCTGCAGAGAAGGCTCTGGGAAGAGCTATTAGTGACCTTCTGGCACCTGAATGGGGCCTACAAGAGAAGAGTAGACTTAGATTGGATGTTAGGAGGTTTAGACTGGATCTTAGGAACAAGTTCTTTACCATGAGGGTGGTGAGACACTGGAAGAAGTTGCCCAGGGAGGTGGCTGAGGCCCCATCCCTGGAGATATTCAAAGTGAGGATTGACAGGTCTCTGAGCAACCTGATCTAACTGAAGATGTCTCTGCCTACTGCAGGGCAGGATTGAACTGGATCTTTAGAGGCTCCTTCTAACATTCTATGATTCTATGATTAGTGATCATGTCAGTGATTTCCACTTTTGGAAGTTCTCTGTCCACAGAGAAGGAATCAATGGCCCCTGTTTCACCTCTCCTCTGTGAGTGCAACCCAGTGCCAAACAGTGCTGCCCTACAGCCACCTGCCATCTCCAGCCCCTCTAACCTGCTCCTGGAGTATCCTGGGGTAGATGTATTTTTACCTGGTATCATTTTCTACAGGATTTGTTTTACATTTAAATGTCCCTCAGTGTTCCTCTAAAATGCATACTCATTTTTCTTAACTTTTGAAAGGAAGGTTTGGCCTTCCTTCTTTCTCACCTAGAAAGATTAAATTAGCTTCTCCACTTGATAGTAGGCAAGATATACTTCATATTCCAAAAGCAATCTGACTACAAGGCCTGCACTGAGCAAGAGTAATTCAATTGACTTCACTGAAGCTGCACTAATTTACACCAACCATAAATTAATCTTTTCTTGTGAAATATGTCTAGCAGTGACCTTGGAGTATCCATCCCACTGACTGAATTAATTCTGGGCATCATCTCACGCTCAAACTAATTCAGAAATGGGAGAACTTTATTTTTTTAGGAAACTGGCTGAAATTTTGCATTTTTACCTCCACAGAGCAAGTACAGGAACAAAGACGAGGGCAGAATTAGGCCAACGTCTTATGTAATTCACATACTAAACACAATTTATCCATGATGTGCTTCAAACAGAGATGAAGAAAACATGATGTTTTTCATGGTATCTATCTTCCTTCACCTTGCCTGTTTCCTTCTTTTCACAGTAATTGTTTTATTGTCTTCAAAGCTGATTTGAAAAAAAACCCACACTGTATGATTTACTGATTATTAATATGAACTACCACAGAAGATGGAAGATCCACATGGCTACATGAAGGCTATGAGCCCATAAGAGAGATCTTTGCAACATTTTATTAAGCCACCCATGTTTTGTTTATTTGTGCAGGGTTGCAGCTCTTGACAGCAGAGACAGTGTGTGGAGATCACCAGGCCAGAAGAGCAGGGTGCCATCTCAGCCAGGTAAGAGAAGGCAAAAGGATCACAGGCAGTTTTCTGGAAGGGCCACTAGATTTCACTCAGTGAACTAGGGCTCAGGCCACCCAAAGTTGCCCTTGCCATGCTACCTGCAGCTTACTTACCATCACCATAGAAATCCATATACATCAGCTTGTTCAAAGTGAACACTGCTGTGCTGTTTGGGACTGCAATGGCAAAAGCCCCAGCTGGCAGGAAGTTTCTTGGTCTTCCTATGCCAACATGAAAAGGCTACTGTCAGGAGCATTCAGGAGAAGAGGGCTGCATATGAGCCAGCAGTGTGCCCAGGTGCCAAGAGAGCCAGTGGCATCCTGGCCTGCATCAGGAATGGTGTGGACAGCAGGAGCAGGGAGGTCATTCTGCCCCTGTACTCTGCACTGGTTAGACCACACCTTGAGTCCTGTGTTCAGTTCTGGGCCCCCCAGATTAGGAGGGACATTGAGATGCTTGAGCGTGTCCAGAGAAGGGCGACGAGGCTGGTGAGAGGCCTTGAGCACAGCCCCATGAGGAGAGGCTGAGGGAGCTGGGATTGTTTAGCCTGGAGAAGAGGAGGCTCAAGGGTGACCTTATTGCTGTCTACAACTACCTGAGGGGTGGTTGTGGCCAGGGGGAGGTTGCTCTCTTCTCTCAGATGGCCAGCACCAGAACAAGAGGACACAGCCTCAGGCTGCACCAGGGGAAATTTAGGCTGGAGGTGAGGAGAAAGTTCTTCACTGAGAGAGTCATTGGACACTGGAATGGGCTGCCCGGGGAGGTGGTGGAGTTGCCGTCCCTGAGGCTGTTCAAGGCAGGATTGGACGTGGCCCTTGGTGCCATGGTCTGGCCTTGAGCTCTGTGGTAAAGGGTTGGACTTGATGATCTGTGAGGTCTCTTCCAACCTTGGTGATACTGTGATATGCATGGTTTTCTAAATGCATGTTGCATATTAAAAAAAACCCCAACAAACCCCACACAACAATACAACAGAGCCTGGCTCAACTTACTGCCCCTTCTCTGATGAAAAGTTGAAGCAAGATCCCACCTGCCCCTTCTACCTGGCTAATGAAATCAGAGTTCTTTGCTTAAAGTAAATAGCTGAATACACTTGCCTGAAGTTACCCTAGCTTCTTTTTAATCAGGGAAAGAAAGCATTTAAGCAATTAAAGCAAAAATCAGTGTATAAAAGTCAGCTTATAAATTAGTTTCACTGTGCTGCCAATTATTTTTAAAACATTTTTGACTGCTTAAATTAATTCCAATTTGAATTCAAGACACACACTGCCACAGAGTGAAATTCAGGATACCAATTTTTTTCTCACCACTACTGAGTTCTACAGTCATATCTTTTTCTCCTTATGTTTTTCTCCCTGTCTTGAGTCATCACTAATGAAAGTTCTAAATATAGGTATGACTAACAATGCAAACTTTAGAAACTGTATGTAAACTACCAGAAGAAAAACAGATCAGAGAGTTTTGCTCTCAACAACTGTTGCCAACTGCTACAGATAAGTAATGATTACTGCATTTTTCTCATTAGCAGGGCAGCTGTCATATAGCTTACGGTTTGGATAGGAAGAAAGAAGTTAGCATATTGCTTAAGAGCTGTCTGCTATATCCTTAAATGTGACTTTCTTATTGTAATTTGCCAAAAATATGCTAGAACATAAAATCCTTCATTCTGTACTGCAATACATGTCATGTTTCCATTTCCCCATGTCTTGTCAAATTGTTTAAGATAATCAGGATGGATCAAATAAGACAAGCACAATGAGCTCAGGACCTCAGACTTCAAAGTAGAGGTTTTGACACTGTCAAAGACAAGTGAGAATCTGAGCAACTACTAAATGCCTGGGACTGTTACTAAACCCATCATAGGGATACAATTTTTGTCTTCTAGCCACAGCTTTTGACAAGAAGCTACCAATACAACCTGAGAACTTTGCCATCACAAAGCAACACTTGAAGACTGTGGCAGACATATGGTCAGCACCAGAAGTAATTAACTTGCATGCCTAAGTAGGGGCATCATCAGACTGGAAACCAAAGCATGTTTTCAGATATCTTTTTGCTGGAAGACCCAGCTCAACCACCAGCCCTGAGAATCTCAGTGAAACAATAATAATTCTGATCTTTACCTGAGGATTTACCAGTCATTCTTGGGCAGTTCCATGGTCAGTTCCTTCTTTCCCAGTATGTGGCAGCATAGATTTTCTGAGTATTTGTTTTCAACAACTGGTCCATTTAAACACGCGTGAGTTATCTACGGTGAAGGCAATTCATGCACGACTGCAGTACATATTTGGACAGTAAAAAAACCAAGGGTGATTATTTCCAGCATGTAGAGTAATTAAGTATCCTGTGTTATTAGATGCAACTTACAATCATCAAATTGTATGAAGAAGGAGAAGCTAACGTGAAAATAACTTGACCAACATCTAATCAGTGCTGATGCCAGATCTAGGAAATTCAGTGATGCAGAATTTAGCAGAGTTCTACCATCTTGTGTAGATTTCCCCTAATGTCTTCTGGTTTGTCCTATCTTGTTCTCGCCATATTCATCACTGTAATATCTAAATTGGTAAGGTTAGCTTTGAAGTAATCTGTCAGCTTGAGATGAGATACTTGGTGGGATTTTCAGAAGAGCTTATGTGTTTTTTTACCTTGGTGTTCATGAAACTGCCACATTGATGAGGACGATTGCCCAAGTTTTGTTATACCATATGCTCCATGTGCTGTTAGGAGGCCATCTCCTGTGTTTCCTTGTTAGTCATTCAACTACATATTGCGTCCATCTGCAACTCTCATATGTAGCTTCACTGTAATTGCCCTTTTCAGAGCAGTGCCTTTCATTCTGCTTTGCTTTGGCTTGTGATCATGTTCTTTCCAAGATACACTTCAGCCTATACTTTTTAAAAAGCACAGTAGTGCCACACTGCATGGCACTTTAGTTGCATAAGCAGAGCGTGCCTGTGATGTAAAGGAAGAAGAGGATTGGTGCTCGATTTAGGGATTTTTTGCTCTCCTCCCCCTCAACCTGACTTCAGCAAAGCATTTCAGCTACCCTAGAGATAGAAAGAATCTTCTCAGCCAGCTAGGCTTGCACTACTCTTTCGTTACTGCCACTCAACCACACTTCGGAAGGTCTTGTCTCAGCTCAGTGCCTCCTGAGGAGTCTTTAGCAACATATTCCTGAGCATGGCATCTTCAAGACCCCTGGAAGCAGTGGCATGAGCGGCATCCATGAGAGGCAGGAGCTGTGAACGTATTATTACCCTGAAGCCAGATAACTCTGCGGTAATCGCACCACAGACTGACCCGGGCAGGAGCAGTCAGTGTGAAGGTCAGACACTGCACTCTGGTGTCAGCAGAGTGAGCAGTAGGCACCTTCCCCTCTGCCAGCACTCTACAAATCCTCCAGCACAGAACTGCCTTTCGAGATAATTTGAGGCTGACACAATTTGTATTCCCTTAAAGACCTCATTACACATATTGCTCATTTAACCTTTAAAAAAGCTAGAAGAATGTGTGCCAATGGATTCTGCCTGATAAATATCTAAATTAAGTAAATTTAATTAAAAACTGTTATAAATGTCTTCTAATTTGTGAATGCTGAGACAGTTATGGTTGTAGCTTTGAACCAGTTTCAAAACGTGTGAGGATCTCCTTGCACAATTTTCTACTGATTGATTTCCCCCCCCCCCCCCCCCCCCCCCCCCCCCCTTCTTGGTTTAAGGAGAACAGTCAGGTTGGACTTAGCATTTAATTGTTCAATAAAAAATATTTAACTGAAATCTTGGAGAAGTTTCTTACATCTTGTTACTGCCAGGTGTTGCTGGCTAGAACAGTGGTTTCTCTCTAAAGTCGTTAAGTAGGTTTTGTGAGATAAAAGGAGGAGGCAGGGGGAAGAAAGATATGTGCTAAGTTTCATCTAGGGAATCCTACTTCTCAGTACACAGGAAATGAAAAGATCAATGCAGTTTTTTTCCCATCCCAGCTTCTATTCTGGCTACATTGTGCTGTTTTGGTGAAAACACCATGAACCCCTATGGTACTTTAGAGCACATCAGTGATAGCTACTCAGTGGGGAGCACAGTTTGATGAATTTAGCATAATCGTGTTGGCTGACCTTTCCATGCTGGAGACATGATTTCATTTCTGTTGTCTGAAAATGAGCACCAACAAGACAAGTTATTTCCATGTCCCAGCTGGACTATCACAGCCCTAATGTGTTTCCAAATATTTCTTTTTCTGTACAATACCATTACTTCCATGTCTATCTGAACACAATAACATTTCTTTCTTTTCTGCTTTCTTCACATACCAGCAAAAAATCACTCTATTTCACTCTGGTGGGATTTTTTTTGTTGGTTGGTTTTGGAGTGGGGTTGGGTTTTTTTGTTTGGTCATTATTGTTTTTCTCCAGTTGCTCTGTGTGCTGCAAATGTCAAACAACAACAACCAAAAAAAAAAATGTTTCTTTCTTTGAGCAGTGAGGTAGGAAAGCTCCCAGAAATGTATTTGCAAATCAATGCTAAGGTACATGCAGAAAGTGATTCAAGAGCCCCATCAGCTCTCCCTACGTCAAACTCCGTTCCTGCTGGCTTCTTCATGGCCCATAAACCCCTCTCAGCACAGCAACAAAATGACATCAGGCAAAGATCTCTCTGTTCACTTCGTGTCCTTGTTCATGCAAACAGGACCTCTTTTCCCCAGCCACTCTCCAAATAACTTCCCAAACAATGCTGATGTTTCCTGGGAATCAATTTGTGCATTCTTCTACTCTCTAAGGTAGCTTTAAATCATAGAATGGTTTAGTTGGAAGGGACCTCAAGGATCATCCAGTTTCAACCCCCTGACATAGGCAGGGACACCTCCCACTACAACAGGTTGCTCAAGGACTCACCCAACCTGGCCTTGGACACCTCCAGGGAGGGAGCAGCCACAACCTCCCTGGGCAGCCTGTGCCAGTGTCTCACAACCAAAAAAAAAAAAAAAAGGGCTGGGTGCTAGGTTGGACTGGATGATCTTGGAGGTCTCTTCCAACCTGGTTGATTCTATGATTCTATGATTCTATCACTAATGCACTGCCCATGATATGTGGGATTGCAGACAAACAGCGTGGAGCGCTGATGATCCAACCTTAGTCATTCTTTTACTCTAGTCACTGTCTGATATTGCTATTAAATTAGTTCTTCTGGTTTAATTGTTCCTCTGATGTCATTAACTCTCAGCTTTTAAAGCCCACTCCTACTATAAAGAGTTTGAGGTCTGGTTTGGTTTTGATAAAAGCAAAAGGGATCATTCAACAGTTCACTCATGCAGTGAGTGCAGCCAAAGCCACACTGGCAGAGCTGAGGTGGTATGCCACAAGGGTGACAGTGGCCAGAAGAATAAAGGACTAACACACTGCTACAGCAGAGCAGAACACATAAGCCACATCAGCAACAAGAACAGCTTGTCAGATTGTGCTTTTAAGCTCACAGTCTTTGCAGGTGTCAAGAACAACCACCATTGGTCTGTTTCCCTAAGAACGCAATGCAGACATCTCCACTCAGATTTTTAGAGCTGTTAAGTGCCTAGGTGCCCTCACACCTTTGCCTGTGTTCCCCTGCAATTGCATCCTTCAACGAAGGTTTACAAACCCCAAAGGAACGCAAGGATGTAAAAAATGTTTAGATAATTCAAAATATTCAAATCACAGCTCACCAGGTCTGAGGCCAATCTACTACAGTTTGAGAAATATTTTAATCTCACTTAGTAATTCACCTTTTTAAGACTCTTGAAGCCTTTCTCTGCTGCCAGAGAATAGATTTGGGTCTAAGCAGCACTTACAGTTTTGCTGTTTATTGTTCAGGATACAATCCTGCCCCAGTGATGTTAGTGATACCTGTACAACTGAATCATAGAATCACAGAACAGTTTAGGTTGGAAGGGACCTCAAAGATCATTTAGTTCCAACCTCCTGCCACAGGCAGGGACATCTATTCGCTCAGGCCTCATCTGGCCTAGCCTTGAACACCTCCAGGGAGATTGCTCAAGGCCTCATCTAACCTAGAGTTGAACATCTGCAGGAAGCAAGCTCCCTGAGCAACCCGTTCCAGTGTTTTACCAGCCTCACTGTAAAGAACCCTTTCCTAACATCCAGTTTAAATCTTCCCTCTGCCAGTTTAAACCCATTACTCCTCATCCTGTCATTACAAGACCTTGTCAATAGTTCCTCCCCAGCCCTTCTGTAGGTCCCCTTCAGATACTGGAAGGCCACTACAATGTCTCCTCAAACCCTTCTCTTCTCCAGACTGAAGACCCCCAACTCTCATAGCCTCTCCTCATAGCAGAGGTGCTCCAGCCCTCTGATCATCTTCGTGGCCCTCCTCCAACAGTTCCATGTCCTTCCTGTGCTGAGGGCTCCAGAACTGCACACAGTGCTCCAGGTGGGGTCTGATGAGAGCAAGAGTCAAGAAGAAGAGTCCCCTCCCTTGCCCTGCTGGCCACACTTCTCTTCATGCAGCCCAGGACACACTTGGCTGTCTGGGCTGCACATGCGCACTGATGGCTCTTGTTGAGCTTTTCATCAACCAAGACCATCAAGTCTTTTTCCTCAGGGCTGCTCTCAGACATTTGCCACCCAGCCTGTTTCTGTGCTTGGGATTGAGCCGACTCAGGTGCAGGACCTTGCATTTGGCCTTGTTGAATTTCATGAGGTGGGCCTGGGCCCACCTCTCCAGCCTGTCCAGGTCCCTCTGGATGGATCCCTTCTCTCTAGCAGGTCAACTGTGCCACACAGTTTAGTGTTGTCTGCAAACTTGCTGAGGGTGCACTCAATTCCTCTGTCCATATCACTGGCAAAGATGTTAAGCAGCACTGGTCCCAGCACTGACCCCTGAGGGACACAACTTGTCACTGGTCCCCAGGTGGACATTGTGCCCTTGATCACTACTCTCTGTGTGCAACTATTCAGAGAATTCCTTATCCAGCAAGTACTCCACCCATCAAGTCCATGTTTTTCCAGTTTGGTGACCAAGATGTCATGTGGGACAGAGTCAAATGCCTTACTCAGGCCCAGGTAGATCATAGAATCATAGAATCAACCAGGTTGGAAGAGACCTCCAAGATCATTCAGTCCAACCTAGCACCCAGCCCTATCCAGTCAACTAGAGACCATGGCACCAAGTGCCTCAGCCAGGCTTTGCTTGAACCCCTCCAGGAACAGCAACTCCACCACCTCCCTGGGCAGCCCATTCCAATGGCAAATCACTCTCTCTGTGAAGAACTTCCTCCTAACATCCAGCCTATACCTCCCCGGCACAACTTGCAACTGTGTCCCCTTGTTCTGTTGTTTGGAGCACTTGCCATTGAAGATTGAGGCAAAGAAGTCATTGGCACCTCAGCCTTATCCATATCCTTTGTTACCAGTTCTCTATTTCCCTTCCAGAAGGGTCCCACATTCTCCCTAGTCCTCCTCTCACTAATATACCTGAAGAAATTATTCTTGTTCCTCTTAATGTCCCTAAACAGATTCAGTTCTAGCCATGCTTTAGCTTTCCTAACCTGATCTCTAGTTGCACAAACAATTTCCTTGGTTTTGTTCCAGGAAGCTAAAAAAAAAATTAAAAAAAAAAAAAGGTGCAGGGAAGAGCACAAATGCAGCCCTCCACTACCATGAATTGTGCTGTCAAGTTTCCTGCATCTGGGGAAATCACAGGGGTCAGCACACCTGGACTGCAAAGGATAAGCCTCATCCTGGGAAAACCACCTACCTGACCATGGCGTCTCCCCTGCCAGGTGAGTATGAACCTATGAAATGGATTCCATTTAAGGTGAAACAGTAGAACTAATATGGAAATGGATGCATAAAAGCTTGTGGTTTGAGTCAGTCTTGTTTTGTGAAGAAGAGATGGGACAAGGGCAGTGTTTCATATTTTACAGTATCACAGTATCACAGTATCACAGTATCACCAAGGTTGGAAGAGACCTCACAGATCATCAAGTCCAACCCTTTACCACCGAGCTCAAGGCCAGACCATGGCACCAAGTGCCACGTCCAACCTTGCCTTGAACTGCTCCAGGGACGGCGACTCCACCACCTCCCCGGGCAGCCCATTCCAGTGTCCAATGACTCTCTCAGTGAAGAACTTTCTCCTCACCTCAAGCCGAAATTTCCCCTGGCACAGCCTGAGGCTGTGTCCTCTCGTTCTGGTGCTGGCCACCTGAGAGAAGAGAGCAACCTCCTCCTGGCCACAACCACCCTTCAGGTAGTTGTAGACAGCAATGAGGTCACCCCTGAGCCTCCTCTTCTCCAGGCTAAACAATCCCAGCTCCCTCAGCCTCTCCTCGTAGGGCTGTGCTCAAAGCCTCTCACCAGCCTCGTCGCCCTTCTCTGGACACGCTCAAGCATCTCAATGTCCCTCCTAATCTGGGGGACCCAGAACTGAACACAGTACTCAAGGTGTGGTCTAACCAGTGCAGAGTCCATCTCTCAGGGCTTCTTGGGTATACTTACTTCAGACAGAATTCCTGCCTGTCTTTTTTCCCTGTCACCTCCTGTGCAGAAATGAGCAATCTTTTTTTTTTTTCTTCCTTTTTTTTTTTTTTTTCTTTTTCATTGTTAGTTTAGGATTACTATAGGATATACAATACAGAAAATCATAGGTAAGGTCAGATTGATTTCTATTTACAACTGTATCTTTCAGCTTTACCCAGAGCTTACTCCTGAGACCTTATTTCTTTGCTTTTATATCCTACTACTGTTCACATAGATCAGTAAAAATAGCCACTGCCTAGACAATAACACTCTAGCACTTCCAGATCTAGCTGGTGTATACATCCCAGCTGGTTTCAGGATGTCCTCAGATCACATTTTTCTGTCATCCTCTTGCTAACACTGCCTTTCTTACCATTTCTCACAATTTGGGCTTTGCCTGGGAGTATTAAAGCCTTGAATGTGGTCTCTATCTACAGCTGTGCCCTTGTCCTGACCTTTTGTCTCAGGAAGGCATTACCAGGCAGGAGCTCTTCACAGAGTTAAGATCGAGTGCTCTTCCATGCATAGCCAAAGACAGACTGCAGTGAGAAGACCAAATGGGTCTCACTCAGGTCTTGGGGTAACCACAGTAGGACCCCGCCATGTACCATCCTTTTTTCTCATCTCAGCCCTCCTCTGGTTGAGGCTATGTGGAGCAAGAGGTGAAGAAGGAAGGAGGCATCAGCCTGCAAGGACATTGGCCAGAGAGCAAAACCTGCCCTGTGCTTGCCGGCATCACCATATGCTTCCCAATTAGACATGCAAGAAGTCCTTGTGGTGTGAATATAACTTGTTCCCTTCTTCAACGCCTGATTCCATGGTGAAGTCTCACAGAAAAATGAAGGGCTGATTTATGACAATAAGCTTTAGTCATGTTAGTAACAGCTTTTAACACTGAACTGTAATGAGGTCAACTCAAATTTGAATGTTCCTAGCCCAAACCCTTACTGTCTGAATTTCCACAGAGACTGTCTTGCATTCAACAGACCAGAACAAGTGAATTAGACTAAAAATCACCATTCTTTAACATTCATTTGCACACATTTTCTTGCAGCGCTTTCACCCGCTTTGAAAAGCAGAAAAAAAGAGGACTGCTTTCTTCCTCAGCATCCACACGGCGTCAGGGAGCTGATTCTTCTGTGTGCACAGCCAGCAGCAGCAATGGCAGGTGATCCGCACGTTCTCCTGCCTGCAAGATGCGTATCGCATTGCTCCCCTATAGCCCGTGTGCTTTTCCGCCAAGCTGGACACTCAGCATTGTCACTCCTGAAATATTTGTGAGTGCTACAGGATTTTCTAAGGAAAGATTTCTTGGGGCGAGATTGAGTCAAATTTAATCCGAGTCACTCGGCGCAGCTCCATTTGTCGAGAGTAGCTCCTGTGCTGAGAAGAGCCTGTCACTGTGTTGTGCCTCACGATGTTGCAGAACACAATAACAACAACATTAAACTCAATACCCTTAAGGGGCAGTTGTAGTCCAGGGTCACATTTTCTTTCATTCCAATTAACCTACTTGTCATATTGAATGGTAGATGCACTTCTCAAACTGCCCTCAAGTGCTTCTCATGCTCTTTTAGCAAAAGAAAGCGGGGAGAAATAAAATAGTTCATGCTTTGCTGTTTGACTTGTCCTTGGTATTCTATCTTATTGGAAATCCACAAGAAATTAATGCTGCTGTAAAGATTTTGAGGGTCTGAAGGCACGAACATAGTGCACCTACAAAAGCAGTGCTTGTAACACCTGTCCTGGGAAGAAGAGGGACCAATAATCCTGGGTTCCCCACACTGATTTTCGTCAACTCATCTGCTCTCATGCCAAATAAAGAACAAACAAAAGTTTGACTTCTAGGCTGTGCCCTCTCCAGCATAACTTTACATATAGCAGCAACATTTAGCCAACAGCGTGCCCAGGTGGCCAAGAGAGCCAGTGGCATCCTGGCCTGCATCAGGAATGGTGTGGTCAGCAGGAGCAGGGAGGTCATTCTGCCCCTGTACTCTGCACTGGTTAGACCACACCTTGAGTACTGTGTTCAGTTCTGGGCCCCCCAGTTTAGGAGGCACATTGAGATGCTTGAGCGTGTCCAGAGAAGGGCAACGAGGCTGGGGAGAGGCCTTGAGCACAGCCCTACGAGGAGAGGCTGAGGGAGCTGGGATTGTTTAGCCTGGAGAAGAGGAGGCTCAGGGGTGACCTTATTGCGGTCTACAACTACCTGAACTGTGGTTGTGGCCAGGAGGAGGTTGCTCTCTTCTCTCAGGTGGCCAGCACCAGAACGAGAGGACACAGCCTCAGGCTATGCCAGGGGAGATTTAGGCTGGAGGTGAGGAGAAAGTTCTTCACTGAGAGAGTCACTGGACACTGGAATGGGCTGCCCGGGGAGGTGGTGGAGTCGCCATCCCTGGGGCAGTTCAAGGCAAGGTTGGACGTGGCACTTGGTGCCATGGTCTAGCCTTGAGCTCGGTGGTAAAGGGTTGGACTTGATGATCTGTGAGGTCTCTTCCAACCTTGGTGATACTGTGATACTGTGATAATCTTAGAGAGAAGAAAAGGAGTCACTTAGATGCTCTATTGAAGAAGTCTCTTTGACCATGCTATGCCAGACTCTGAGGGCATCACCAGCCCTCCCTAGTACTGCCCACATCCCTAGGGCTCCCTCTATCCTGGCCACAGCTGAGGACTTCATATCACCCCCACAGGGCCATAAGCCTGTGCAACAACACCACAGCTCCCCACAGTCCTGTCCTGCCTGACTATGGCCTCTGCAGAGCCAGGCTCACTTGCAAGCTCATGTCCTGGGCAGGCCTCAGCCCTTCCCCAGGGAGGTGCCTGATGCCAGGGGCTGGGGCCACCCTGCGGTCCCCAGCTGCCTTTCTACTGGCTGGGAGTGGAGCAGGCCCCAGTCACCAGGCCTTACCCTGAGCCTTGTGGGGATCCCCCAGTCCTGCTGCACCACATGGCTGTGCTAGAGGGTGCTGTGGTGAATGTACATACCACGCATCTTGTGCTCTTCTCATCCCCAGGTTGGTCTGCCCTGGAGTTACTGTTCCCAATGCCATAGCTGCTACATCTCAGCTCTTGTCAAGCTCTCAGAGACAGACTATTCACCAAGCTCACTGACTGGTCAGTGAACTTTTGAGGTGCTTTCCCAGCCATGTGAACCTTTGGTCTCCCTTCAGACATGAGAGTCTGAAGTCATTCAGTGTAGTGCCCTGTCCTTAGTCTGCCCCCAACAGGGCTTGTCTGAGCCTTTGGGCAGAGGAGCAGACCCAAAATCATCTGAAGAGGTCCCCTCCAGAAGGAGAAGTCTTGTCCATTGCTGTATGTCCCAGAAAGCTGGACGACTTCTCCATATAGCCATATCTGCCTATGCAAGCACTAGTTTCCATCTGCAGTTACACCCAGACTGTGGTCCTCCCTCCCATTGAGCCCCAAACCATGATTTCCCTTGGTTGGCCTTGCGTGTGCCTTTATATATCTGCATTTCCCACTTCCACTGACAGGAATTTCTAACACTGTAGGCATTAAGGTCCCCAGCTTTCTGTTTAATAAACTGTCAGCTTGTGGTTCTGTGTATTTTGCTGGAAATATCTTCTAGTTCTACTACATAAAATATGGATCTATGAGTTTGCCTGGGTTTACTTGGTGCTTTATTCTCACTTAATGCTTTGTTCTTCCTCTATTTCCACCAGTCCCCTGGGTTGATGTGATACAGACCACAGGTTTTATATCTGAACCTCTGCTTCCACTGAAAACCACTTGAACTGATGCTATTGAATTGCTGAACAATGTATCAGACACCAACTGATAGTGAGTTTGACATGAACGCAAGTATCTTGGACTCCAATATCCACTGGTAGTATTATCTCAAGGGAACAAATTAAATAGCTCAGAATAACTATGTTCTTTTCCCAGACAATCAAAAAAATAATTTATGCTTACTTTAATTTCAAGGAAGAAGTGGATTTCATAAGTTAATATCCACAGGACCTCTATCTTGGATTTTTAACTCTATGTTAGCTCCTAACTTTAAAAAACAAACAAACAAACAAACAAAAGCCACAGTATCACAGTATCATCAGGGTTGGAAGAGACCTCACAGATCATCAAGTCCAACCCTCTACCACAGAGCTCAAGGCTAGACCATGGCACCAAGTGCCATGTCCAACCTTGCCTTGAACTGCCCCAGGGACGGCAACTCCACCACCTCCCCGGGCAGCCCATTCCAGTGTCCAGTGACTCTCTCAGTGAAGAACTTTCTCCTCACCTCAAGCCTAAATCTCCCCTGGCGCAGCCTGAGGCTGTGTCCTCTTGTTCTGGCGCTGGCCACCTGAGAGAAGAGAGCAACCTCCTCCTGGCCACAACCACCCCTCAGGTACTTGTAGACAGCACCAAAACCCACCAAAACAACAACAAACCAAACCAAACCCAAACAAAAAAAAAACAACCCAAAACAAGACCAAATGGGTCTCACTCAGGTCTTGGGGTAACCACAGTAGGACCCCGCCACGTACCATCCTTTTTTCTCATCTCAGCCCTCCTCTGGTTGAGGCTATGTGGAGCAAGAGGTGAAGAAGGAAGGAAGCATCAGCCTGCAGGAACATTGGCCAGAGAGCAAAACCAAAACAAACAAATGGAAAAAAAAAAAACAAAGAAAAAAAAACCATAATATTTTTTGTTACCCAAGCGGTTTGCATCCTGATATCTCTGAACAAAACTCTGCCTAGAGATGAGAGCTCTCCTTTGGATGTTAAAGGAAACCCATCATCATCTGGAGGGTTTTTTTGAAGGGAAGGCGATATTTCATCACTTTCTGTTTCTTTACAATAGTGCTGGCTTGTGGCTGTTTTGAGACTTCTTATGCTGTTTTTCACATTTGCAGGTTTTAACTGGCAGTCCAGAAGGCAACACAACCTTCATCAAAATAAGCGTGACCAGTAGGACGAACGAGGTGATTCTCCCCCCGACTCTGATGTCATGAGGCCCCACCTCCCAACACAAGAAGGACATAAAACTGTTGGAATGGGTCCAGAAGAGGACCACAAAGGTGATCAGAAGGCTGGAGCACCTTGCTATGGGACACAGGCTGTGAGAGTGGGGGGTGTTCAGCCTGGAGAAGAGAAGGCTCCAGGGAGAGCTTAAAGCAACCTTCCAGTACCTGAATGGGGCTATGGAAGAGCTGGAGAGGTAATTCTACATGAGCTTGCAGTACTAGGATGAGGGACAATGGCTGTGAGCTGGAAGAGGTTAGATTTAGACTGGAATTTAGCAAGAAATTCTTTACAGAGAGGGTGGTGAGATACTGGAACAAGTTGCCCAGGAAGGCTGTAGATTCCCCCTCCCTGGAAGTCTTCAAGACCAGGCTGAATAGGGTCTTGATCAATCTAGTGTAGTGGAGGGTGTGTCCTTGCCCATGGCAGGGGACTAGGAACTGGATGATCTTCGAGGTTCCTTCCAACACAACTCATTCTATGAGCCTACAGAATGTTTTACAGCTGCTCTCCCTGTGCTGGGGCAAGGCATTCCTTTGAGATTCTCCAGTCTTGTTAGGTGAGCAGGAAAGGCAATGTACAAATTTGTATGCAGTACATCCAAAAGTATGGACATTACTGTTCTAGAGAGCATGTTTACACCTACCCTGTTTCTTCCAGATTTACATTCAGTTTCCAAATCCTGTATTTGGGGTGGAAAAAAATATTCTCTACGCTCTGGACCTGGTTTTGCATAGTATCCATTAAAGACTTGCATGCATTTTCAGCTAACTTTCCCATAAATGCAATCAGGAATTGTTTTGTAGCCCTATTCCTCCTTACTAAAGTGAGTGTTTTGTCTTTTGGGGAAGAGTTTGATCCAACTGTCAGATGCACTTCATTCACCTCATTTTTTTTACACAGCTAGTAAAGCACTCCTGAGCTATGTGAGAGCCCTGTCAAGTCAACAAAGAGAGGCATGTTCCCATGGAGACCAAAGATCTCCCTTTTCTGGATGCCTCATTGGACTGTAAGCTGTGTATTCACCAAATCACCACCTTCACTGCTTTTCCTGAGAAATGGCACAGACTGAGCTGGAAGACACAAAGACTACCAATTTAAGCAATTAAATTATGAATAAATTTATCCACTCCAGTTTACACTTTTAAGGAGTGTTCGTGTGTCTTCTCGAACAGCTTGCAGTGGCAACAGCAAGCTTATGTGAGCTCCCCATATGCCCTGCTGTGTTGATTTCTTCCCTGTTCATTTTTGTGTGGAGTTTGATAGTCTTAACATTTCCATGCTACAGTTTTATTGTTAACTTGCCCTGCTTGAGTTAACTGAAAGTTATAAAGCACCTGAAATGCCTCAGAGGCTTGCACTGCTCATAGTGAGATGAATTTTCTGCTCATCTTCATTTTCCTTGGTACACTTTAACTTACAGATGCAGAATGAAATGCAGCTGGAACTTTGTATTTTCCCCCTCTGTTTCCAGATAGTTTTGGGCTCAGCTGAAGCTCTTAACTGCTCAGATAATCCATACAAAAGAAAAAAAAACCCAGCCAAACAAACAAACAAAACACCAAAACCCAGTAACCCAACAAGATAAACTTTGATACTGTGAGATATTAGAATCTCTGAAGGCAAACTCTGTCCTGCATCCTGGAGGTGCACCAGTGTTTCCAGACTAAACTTGTGGGTTTTCACAGCTGTGAAACACACCCTTCTCCTTGCTGGTTTTGCCAGAAGTAGGAGATCTTCAGGCCTTGACAGTAACAGCCTGACATGCTTTTTTTACTTTTACCCAAGCTGCAGTTGAACTCTCCTCCTCACTCCCTGCCAGCATTCCTATCACAGTATCATCAGGGTTGGAAGAGACCTCACAGATCATCAAGTCCAACCCTTTACCACAGAGCTCAAGGCCAGACCATGGCACCAAGTGCCATGTCCAATCTTGCCTTGAAGAGCTCCAGGGACGGCGACTCCACCACCTCCCCGGGCAGCCCATTCCAGTGTCCAATGACTCTCTCAGTGAAGAACTTTCTCCTCACCTCCAGCCTAAATTTCCCCTGGTGCAGCCTGAGGCTGTGTCCTCTCGTTCTGGTGCTGGCCACCTGAGAGAAGAGAGCAACCTCCTCCTGGCCACAACCACCCCTCAGGTAGTTGTAGACCGCAATAAGCAATAAGGTCACCCCTGAGCCTCCTCTTCTCCAGGCTAAACAATCCCAGCTCCCTCAGCCTCTCCTCATAGGGCTGTGCTCAAGGCCTCTCACCAGCCTCGTTGCCCTTCTCTGGACATGCTCAAGCATCTCAATGTCCCTCCTAAACTGGGGGGCCCAGAACTGAACACAGTACTCAAGGCGTGGTCTAACCAGTGCAGAGTACAGGGGCAGAATGACCTCCCTGCTCCTGCTGACCACACCATTCCTGATGCAGGCCAGGATGCCACTGGCTCTCTTGGCCACCTGGGCACACTGCTGGCTCATGTTCAGGTGGGTATCAATCAGTACCCCCAGATCCCTCTCTGTGTGGCTGCTCTCCAGCCACTCCGACCCCAGCTTGTATCTCTGCATGGGGTTGTTGTAGCCAAAGTGCAGCACCCTGCACTTGGAGCTATTGAACCCCATCCCATTGGCCTCTGCCCATCTGTCCAGGCGGTCAAGGTCCCGCTGCAGAGCCCTTCTGTCCTCCAACCCAGCCACATCTGCCCCCAGCTTAGTGTCATCTGCAAACTTGCTGATGACTGACTCCGTGCCCTCATCCAGATCATCTATGAAGATGTTACAGAGGATGGGGCCCAGCAGTGATCCCTGAGGGACACCACTAGTGACAGCCGCCAGCTGGATGTGGCACCATTCACCACCACTCTCTGGGTCCGGCCCTCCAGCCAGTTCCTAACCCAGCACAGAGTGTTGCCATCCAAGCCATGGGCTGACAGCTTAGCCAGCAGTTTGCTGTGGGGGACAGTGTCCTCTTTCACTGCATCCTTGAAGATCATCTCCTTTTCTATGCACTGGTTATTTCTGATCTTAAATTATAATGTCCATCAATTTGGGTTTTCTCTTGACTTTAACCCAAACTTAAGATTTCCCTGTGCAGTAGCAAATTGCCAAATGACAAGCAAAAGGATAAGGTAGTGGGTCAAAACTAAAAGCAGGCCAGAGACAGGTTATATATTGGAGGTCTGCTACAGGCCACGTGGCCAAGAATAGAGAGGCAAGAAAGAAAGAATGAGGCTTTCTATAGACAGATAGGAGCAGCCTCGTGTTCACATGTCCTTGTCCTCACTGAGGACTCGAGTCACCCCAGTATCTATTGGAGAAACAATACAGCAAAATACAGGTGGAATTTGTAAACTGAATTATTGCATGATAAAAGAAAACATATTCCACTTCAGCAGCAATCTGGGAGCAGTCAACATGGCTTCTTCTTGCCACTTTCTGCAGTGGTGGCTTTGCTCTCTGCTTACTGGCAGAAGGAGGGAAAGGGCTTAGCAGAGGCTCACCCAAAGAGGGGATCCCAGCAGTCAGACATCAGCCTGCTGCTTGGGACCAGCCTACCACCACAGGGAAAATTGACACGCAGACCGTAGTCTCCTTATCTGGCTTGCGTCTGGAACCCAAGGGTCAGTTCATCCTGACCCTTGATATTCAGCTCTGCTTCTTAAGGAAACATTAAGTTGCCTGAGTTTGTGTGAGCACAGAATCCCAACATATTGTTCATTACAGAGACCTAATCATGGAGATAAAGGGACACCCATACAGATAACTTCCTTCTATCACCACATCTGAAAAACAATTCTTTGGCAGTGGATTTCCCACTGAGAAGGGAGCAGGGAGAGCTCCACGTGCTACAAACCAATGAGCACAAAGTTTTTGCAGGAGGGGCACTATGCTCTGTAAACCTTCCGGTGACCAATAACTTCTTGTTAAAGTGAGAAGTCTAATTAATGTCAGTCGTTGAAATTTGTTAGGCTGAAACTGGATTTCTTTGCCTGAGGGGGATTTTTGGGGAGGGTTGGGGGCGAGTCTGTTTGGTTGGGGCTTTTGGTTTTGTTGCCTTTTAAGTGTAGTCCTCCACACTCTGCCATCCACCTCAGCACTGGAATTCTGGAAACCCTCAGTCCTTTACAGTTTACCAGAGCTAATTCCAACTTCAGTCCTTCTTGCCTCCCTTTCACAGAGGAATTGGCACAGTAGGACGTTTTTCATATAAAGGAACTTTGATGCAAAAAAGCAATTTATTTCTCCAGCAGCTTTCAGTATTCCCTTTGCTGTAGCCAAAGGTATAGCAACAGCATCCTCGTAATCAACCTCTTTCTATTCGGTCCTACAAGAAAGGCTCTGCTTGTGTTTGCCTGCGATCATTAAGCGAGTGTGTCTGTGTGCATGTGAGAGAACGAAGAGAAGAGGGAAGAAATAAACATCTGTCCTACCAGTATACAGCCCTATTAGCTGGGCCCTGGGGAGCTCTCCTCTTCTTCCTTCCCTTTTGCTCGCATTCACACAGCTTTCCTTCCCTCTCCAGTGGCTGCTCACATCGTGCTTCCGCGCTCTGGCAGCTCCTCGGGGCAGGAGCTTCATCCCATATTCTGAAAAGCATTGTATCACCACCACAAACTAGCCATTCTGCCAGCAGCCAAAGTGATGAAGCCTGCTCTCCTGTGGGCTTTAGGGGAAGGGTGAGAAGGGAAGGAAGAGAAGAGCAAATGAGGAGGCTTTTAGCTCTGCCCCTCAGTGGAGAGGGGAGAGAAGAGTGGCTTTAGAGAAATGAGCTTGCAGAAAGATTTTAGAGCTGGCTCAAACTAGTAGCTAAAGCTAATGATCTCCACACACTTGATTCAGTGCAGTGTGTTTGGTATCCTTCCTTCCTTCCTTCCTTCCTTCCTTCCTTCCTTCCTTCCTTCCTTCCTTCCTTCCTTCCTTCCTTCCTTCCTTCCTTCCTTCCTTCCTTCCTTCCTTCCTTCCTTCCTTCCACCAGAAGCGCTTTACCTTGTGTGAGTGTATCTCTTTAATGCTTGTTTCATAGATTTTTGTTTTCATCTTACGGCCTTAATGTCTATTAGGAACACAGCCTTGAGGCAAACTTTCTCACAGTAGTGCCTTACTTTGTTGTGAGCTGCAGTACATGTGGTTAGCTCTGACAGCGTTAGTTCTGCGCTTGGTACGCTGTCAAACCCGCTGCCAGATGTACTGTGGGAAAAGCACATCTGCTAAGCAAAAAAACACCTGATTTGGGGTTTTACAGAACTGTTCAACTCCATCTTCAGCCCTCTTTTCTCCTAACCGGGTCTTGAAATCAAAGTCTTAGAGCAGCAGGTGAATTTGCCCTGCCTTTGCCAACCTGAGTCCAACTGGTATGGCTTCATGTGCATTTCAGACTCTCTGTTTAGTGAGTCCTTCTCTGAACTGCCCAAACCTCAAACAGAATCATGACCTGACTGGTTTCTTGGGTTACCCTTTTGAGTGAATTCTGGGTAATGGTTTGAATTAAAAGAAGGAGATTCAGACTGGAGTGAAGAAATGTTTGACTCTGGGGATGGTGAGACCCTGGCCCAGATTACTCAGAGAAGTGGGAGATGCCCTTCCCTGGAACCATTTCAGTTTAGGTTGTTTGGGGCTCTGAGCAATCTCTTTTCTCTGCAATTTCCCTGCTGACTGCAGGGGAGTTGTACTTGATGAGCTTTAAGGTCTCTTCCCACTCAAACCACTCCATAACTCTATGAGGAAACTTCCTGTACCTCTCTGGCAAGGGGAGGCCATGAGGTGGCCAGCATGCTTGTCCTCCCCCCCACACCCCTATAACCTGACCTCCTCTTCTTGGACATGACGAAGTAGCTGAAGTTCTCCTCACACGTCTTCAAGGCCCACCTTCCACACCTGTAGGTGGCCACGTTGTCCAGTCGGCTGCATGCAGCTCTGGCAGGTGATGGAGGCCCTTCCATGTGGCTTGTTGGGTAGCAGCAGTGGCCCTGGCTCTGCCAAAGTGAGGGGGGCGGGTGCCACTCCCCCTCTCCATCTGCGCCTCTATGCCCCTTACCTGGATGTCTTCCATGTTTATTTCATTAACATTTAATTTGTAACATTTCCTTTATCTCTGCTGAGTCTATGTCACTGTGCCAGAGAGCTCTTGGGTGACAGGAGCAGGCCTTCTTCCACCAGCCCCCCTCCAACACCTCTGACACGCAGCACCACAAAGCCCCCAGCCTGGGGGATGCCACAGTCCTCTATAGGCCCCCCATGGCTGAGAGCCTGGGGACAGTCATCTTCCCTGGCTTTGAAAACACCAGCCTAGAGCCAGCCCTGCTGTGCCATCACCTCTCCAGGCTCCTCACCCTATTTCTTTCGTGGCCCCAAGTGCACCCCCTCAGGCTTACCAACAGCTTGGTTTTCCCTCCCTGGCCCTGGGGTGTCTCTTCTGGCTCCCTCCTTGCTGTGCACCACTCGGCCGGGCCTTGCTGTCCTCGGCCTCAGCAGGAGCAGTGCCCTGGGTGTGGAGGTGCTAACAGCACTGAGGAAGAGACAGCTGTGGGGCTTTCTCTGGTCCTCCCTGCTCTGCAGCAGGAGCCTTTGGTGGGGGTCTCTCTCCTTTCTGATGGTTCGTTTTTTCCTTTGTGTTGTGTTTTCCTCCCAGCCAGGGCAGGTGTTAGTCCAGACTGATCATGATTCTGTTTGAGGTCTGGGCAGTTCAGAGAAGGACTCACTAAACAGAGAGTCTGAAATGCACATGAAGCCATACCAGTTGGACTCAGGTTGGCAAAGGCAGGGCAAATTCACCTGCTGCTCTAAGACTTTGATTTCAAGACCCGGTTAGGAGAAAAGAGGGCTGAAGATGGAGTTGAACAGTTCTGTAAAACCCCAAATCAGGTGTTTTTTTGCTTAGCAGATGTGCTTTTCCCACAGTACATCTGGCAGCGGGTTTGACAGCGTACCAAGCGCAGAACTAACGCTGTCAGAGCTAACCACATGTACTGCAGCTCACAACAAAGTAAGGCACTACTGTGAGAAAGTTTGCCTCAAGGCTGTGTTCCCAATAGACATTAAGGCCGTAAGATGAAAACAAAAATCTATGAAACAAGCATTAAAGAGATACACTCACACAAGGTAAAGCGCTTCTGGTGGAAGGAAGGAAGGAAGGAAGGAAGGAAGGAAGGAAGGAAGGAAGGAAGGAAGGAAGGAAGGAAGGAAGGAAGGAAGGAAGGAAGGAAGGAAGGAAGGAAGGAAGGAAGGAAGGAAGGAAGGAAGGAAGGAAGGAAGGATACCAAACACACTGCACTGAATCAAGTGTGTGGAGATCATTAGCTTTAGCTACTAGTTTGAGCCAGCTCTAAAATCTTTCTGCAAGCTCATTTCTCTAAAGCTACTCTTCTCTCCCCTCTCCACTGAGGGGCAGAGCTAAAAGCCTCCTCATTTGCTCTTCTCTTCCTTCCCTTCTCACCCTTCCCCTAAAGCCCACAGGAGAGCAGGCTTCATCACTTTGGCTGCTGGCAGAATGGCTAGTTTGTGGTGGTGATACGATGCTTTTCAGAATATGGGATGAAGCTCCTGCCCCGAGGAGCTGCCAGAGCGCGGAAGCACGATGTGAGCAGCCACTGGAGAGGGAAGGAAAGCTGTGTGAATGCGAGCAAAAGGGAAGGAAGAAGAGGAGAGCTCCCCAGGGCCCAGCTAATAGGGCTGTATACTGGTAGGACAGATGTTTATTTCTTCCCTCTTCTCTTCGTTCTCTCACATGCACACAGACACACTCGTTTAATGATCGCAGGCAAACACAAGCAGAGCCTTTCTTGTAGGACCGAATAGAAAGAGGTTGATTACAAGGATGCTGTTGCTATACCTTTGGCTACAGCAAAGGGAATACTGAAAGCTGCTGGAGAAATAAATTGCTTTTTTGCATCAAAGTTCCTTTATATGAAAAACGTCCTACTGTGCCAATTCCTCTGTGAAAGGGAGGCAAGAAGGACTGAAGTTGGAATTAGCTCTGGTAAACTGTAAAGGACTGAGGATTTCCAGAATTCCAGTGCTGAGGTGGATGGCAGAGTGCGGAGGACTACACCTAAAAGGCAACAAAACCAAAAGCCCCAACCAAACAGACTCGCCCCCAACCCTCCCCAAAAATCCCCCTCAGGCAAAGAAATCCAGTTTCAGCCTAACAAATTTCAACGACTGACATTAATTAGACTTCTCACTTTAACAAGAAGTTAGTGGTCACCGGAAGGTTTACAGAGCATAGTGCCCCTCCTGCAAAAACTTTGTGCTCGTTGGTTTGTAGCACGTGGAGCTCTCCCTGCTCCCTTCTCAGTGGGAAATCCACTGCCAAAGAATTGTTTTTCAGATGTGGTGATAGAAGGAAGTTATCTGTATGGGTGTCCCTTTATCTCCATGATTAGGTCTCTGTAATGATCAATATGTTGGGATTCTGTGCTCACACAAACTCAGGCAACTTAATGTTTCCTTAAGAAGCAGAGCTGAATATCAAGGGTCAGGATAAACTGACCCTTGGGTTCCAGACGCAAGCCAGATAAGGAGACTACGGTCTGCGTGTCAATTTTCCCTGTGGTGGTAGGCTGGTCCCAAGCAGCAGGCTGATGTCTGACTGCTGGGATCCCCTCTTTGGGTGAGCCTCTGCTAAGCCCTTTCCCTCCTTCTGCCAGTAAGCAGAGAGCAAAGCCACCACTGCAGAAGGTGGCAAGAGGAAGCCATGTTGCAGTCCCAGATTGCTGCTGAAGTGGAATATGTTTTCTTTTATCATACAATAATTCAGTTTACAAATTCCACTACAGTACTTCCAGTTTGGACCCTTTCTCTAGGGCCGTTTTTGGAGGTTACCCATCCAGGAAGCCCTGTCAGCCTGGCTGGATATTAGACCACAGTTCAGTGCAACGTCTTTAACATTCAGCACATGCATTGCTCTATATGCCTAAGAGCTTTGCTATACCAGGGTACCTCTGCATGGCTCTCACGTTCAAGGCAAGCTTGGCCTCAGAACTCTAGGCAAAGGCAGAAAGAGAAGGCTTTAATGGCAAAGCAGGATCCTTGCTTTCCCTGGGGGCTTTGCAGGACTGCTGAACACCTTTTTCTCCAGGGAAATGCTGTGCAGCTTCCCTATCGACTGCCAGTTCATTAGAGTCTGGTTGTGCTTGGCAGCCCTCTGCTCCACACCAAGAGGAGGGGGAAGAAGGTGCAGGGCAGCCATTCTGCCCACAGAAGGATGAAAAACAATGTCTGTTGAGAACAGCCTGCTGCTGTTGCTATGTCACTATCATGACAAGTCACCTGCAAGCCACTTGGGAAGCAGATACCTGCAGATGGGCATCCCAGCAGGCTTCTGTCCTCATGGCTGCTTAGTGTTTTGCACTGCTTAGCAGATGGGCTCATCATAGCACTGTTTGTATTGGAACTGACCTAATGTAGTTCCAACCTTCTTGACAGTGGCAGAGACACATTCTACTAGACTAGGTTGATCAAGACCTAGCTTTGAACTTGAGAAGTTGAACTTGCCTTAAACAAACACCCTTTGATATCATGTCAGTATTATAAGACCCTGCAGCTAGTGTGAAAGCTGAGAGTTGTCAGTATCTTAATGCTCCTTTATACAATTAGACGTATTGTGAGGGAAGTCAGCTGTTTTTCTCTGTTTCACATTGGCTTTCATGGCTTTTGGTTTTTCTCAAGACCCATTTACACTAATTAGTATGAACATGCTGATCACCTATATGTTGAGTCTTCCAGATCAACTGTATCCTGGGCCGCATTATAGTTAGAGTGGCTAGCAGGTCAAAGGAGGTCTCCTCTCACTCTCGTGAGACCCACATGGAGTACTGTGTCCAGCTCTGGAACGCCCAACAGAAGAAGGATATGAAATTGTCAGAATGGGTCTAGGGGAGTGCCATGAAGATGATGAAAGGCTGAGAGAGCTGGAATTGTTCAACATGGAGAACAGAAGGCTTTGGGGAGATCTGATAGCAGCCTTCCAGTATTTGAAAGGGGCTGACAGGATAGCTAGGGAGGTTTTTTTACAAAGACATGTAGTAACAGGATGAAGAGTAATGTCTTCAAACTGGAAGAAGCTAGATTTGGGTAAAACATCAGGAAGAAGTTCTTCCCCATGATGTTGGCAATGCACTGGAACATGTTGCCCAGAGAAGTTGTGGAGGCTTCAACCATGATCAGCCTTTGCCTAAAGCAAGAAGGTCCTTCTGAAGGTGAGCAGGAGAGTGAGTAGGCCAAAAGTTTCCTCCATGTCCCCTCTTTACCTGCCAACAGAAAACTCACAACTCAGCTCACAACGGCAGCTCATCTCTCCTATCAGGTACTTGGCATTTGGCCTGCTTTATTTACTCTTCATTGTTCAGGGAGACATTCTGTGCTTTTCATGAAATCTCCTCAGGTTTCTGATTATGCTCCATGGGCAAAGAAGCAGAATTCAAAGCTGGCCTGCTGTGAAAACTCTTAGGTATCTGCTGGCAGAAAGAAAAATAATGTAATGTTGTGGCTTGCATGGATTTTTTTAAAACTGAGACTTGTACTTGCATGCATTTTTTGATACATGAAATCATTTCCTTCTAAGCAGTTTCACAAGGAATACTCTTGCTGTCAGGAGTATTTTCAGTTCACCTAAGAACAAAATAAATTACCTTTGCAATCTAACCAAGTGTCAGTCACCCAAGAAAATAAAAAGCTATATTTTTTTTCCACTTCAGCAAAATTACATTACTTCAGTCTAAAAAGAGAAGGAGAATTATAGTAATAATAATACAAGTAAAATTTTACCTTTTTGTCTAACAAAGATTTGTGCAATGAAACTAAACATCTTGGTGATGGAGGGAAAAAGGGGCAGAGAGGGTGAAAATGGGCAGAGTTTGACCCTTCACTAGCGGGAGGGGTGGCCTGTAGGCTGGGGGTCTGCGAAAGGAAGATCCAGAAACTCAACAAGGGCTAGAGAAATGAAACCTATTCATCAGCTCCACTGCTGAGGAAAGACAGAGGTTGGAGTCACACGGCTGTGGCTCTCAGCTGGAGGGTGGAGGTTAAAGGAGGGCTGCGGCTGAACAAATGGACAAATTCAGATGGAAACTGGGACATGCTGTGGAGTGACTGGGAAGTAAAAGTCAGTGTGGCTCTGCAAGTGGGGATGGAGCTTTGTACCCCTATCTTCTGTGGCTCCCAGCTCCTTCTCCCAGCTGCTCAGCCCCAGTTCTCTTTTCCTCCAGCTGTTTCCCCACCCAGAGGACTGCAGGACACGTAGTCTCATGGGTGTCCTTAGGCTTGCCAATGGGGCATATCAACAGCAGCAGGTTCCTACGCTGCTCTGCCAGTAGGTGCTGTGGGTGCCTATTGGAATGCTCATATGCTGCATGCCCCATGGGGTTTCTGACAGCCCCACCACTGTGCTGTCGCAGCACAACCACTGGCCCATGCTGCAAGAGCCACTTTGTGCAAAGAGCCTTTTCCCATCAGCTGAGTGCTGTTTAATTCTCAAACTCATGTGTACTTTAACCATATTCTTTAATTCAGCCTGGTGAAAAATATTCTGTTTGATGTTTTCATAGACAGCATCTTAAGGCGTTACTTCTTCTCGAGCGCTGCCCTTTCCAAAGTCATTATTACTCATTAGGTATATTGTGCAGAAAGCAAAGTAGGTCACGGATGAAAAGCCCCATCTTAGTGAGAGGCAACAGTATTGCACAAAGCTATTTTCAACTTTCATGAGATAAAAAATGTTTTCTGTAGGATGAAAGCTGTCACTGCCAACTTACAAATGAATGCCAAGTATGTAAAAACTTTCATTTTGGATTCCCAGGCTTTCATATGTTAAATGCATTGTTTCAGAAATCCATTTCAAAGATAATTCCTGCTGTATAACCCACAGTTGCTGGCTCCTCAGTAGGATATGCAATGGAGTTAAGAGACAGGTACTCAGCTGGTGTAAACCATTGTTGGCTCCATCAGGACTGGGGTGTTTTTATCCCATGAGGATATGTCCTCAAGAGGCCCCAGATGGGGATAACAGAGGAAGTCATCCTCAGATGGGTACCTGGAGGCAGGAGGATAACAGCACGGAGCATGGATACTGCCCTTGCCTAACTGTGCATGACACTGAAAGACTGAATTGGCTTCTGCAGTCTGGGATGACCTCTAGAGCCAAAGTGCCAACTTAAATAGCAGCACCACTGTGCAAATCATTCTTCCATCACTATTAATTTGCATCATGACCCATTAGTTAAAATGAAGCTTTAATTTTTGTTTGACTACTCCTCCCACTTCTTTTTTCTCACATTACCTGGAGAGGTCAGATAAATACTTCTTTCTGGAGTGATCCTTCATCTCTTTAGATTGGTGGGCATGCCTCTTCTGGTTCTCAGTTTAACAACCCACTCAGGAAATGCTTTTTAAAATCCAGTTTCCACAAGGACTCAAATACAGGATTTGAGTGGAAATTAGACTACACTCGTACTACGTTCCTTCATCAACAGAATATGTCTGAAGCATTTCCAACTGCTAGACAGATAATTAATAATAGTATGCTTGCAAGTTATTACTGCATAAAATAAGTTGACATATATTGCATCAGTAATGCTCCTAAATTTGTTTTGTTGGTGTAATCAGCTTGCTCTACTGGTTAGAGGAAAATGTGTTAATATTTTCATTAAAAATCTGGATATTACAGTTGAAATTATATCTTATTTTTGTTTTTAAAACAATAACTGTTTAAAACTAAATTGTAAAATATGACAACATAAGGAAAGGTCTAAATTTATTATCATATATTGGAATAATATAAATTACATTAAAAAGTAACAAGCAGTTATGTTTGCAGCCACAGCATTAAAGAAAGTCATCCTACAACTAAGGGAAGTTATTCAGCAAACACACAAAGGTAGGGTTTGCTACAGTGATGAATGATTTTGTTTTTAATCATCAGAAGTAATTTCTACTGTAAACACAAACGGAACATTTTCTGTTTCACTTTTTTGGGGTTCTTGGGTTTTTTTAGTAGCTATGGTCAAGGACAAGGTAACGTAAATTGACAGCCAAGCACTCATTTAAAACCAAAAATAGTGAGTAGAAAAAATGTGAGAGGGTGAAAGCTACCAGTTCCAAAGTAATCAAAAGGCAGGTGACCACAAATAATCAATTTAATTAGACAATCAGAAATGCTACCTCCTTTGTATAATAGGCTTTAGTTGCTTAATGTGCTATGGCATATTCACTTTATCCCACACATACAAGGGCAACAAGGCTGGTGAAAGGCCTGGAACACAAACCCTATGAGGAGAGGCTGAGGGAGCTGGGATTGTTTAGCCTGGAGAAGAGGAGGCTCAGAGGTGACCTCAATGCTGTCTACAACTACCTGAAGGGACATTGTAGCCAGGTGGGTGTTGGTCTCTTCTCCCAGACAACCTGCCACAGAACAAGGGGACACAGTCTCAAATTGAGCTGGGGAAAGTATAGGCTGGATGTTAGGAGGAAGTTCTTCCCAGAGAGAATGATTGGCATTGGAATGGTCTGCCCAGGGAGGTGGTGGAGTCACCGTCCCTGGAGGTGTTGAAGAAAAGTCTGGATGAGGCACTTAGTGCCATGGTCTAGAGGACCGGGTAGGGCTGGGTGCTAGGTTGGCCTGGATGATCTTGGAGGTCTCTTCCAACCTGGTTGATTCTATGATTCTATGATTCTATCTAATGATATCATTCAAACAACGACAAAGTATTAATTTCACATATTTTAATTAATTCCATTTTCATTCTAATTGTAAATAAGGAGGATGAATCATCTAGAAAATAAGAGATGGTCTTTCAAAATTAAGTAACTTATGATTTAAGGATCTGAATAAATTTTTGTATATCATAACTCCACAGATAAATTTATGTGGATTTTGTTTACCTTCTAGCCTTGCAAAATAAATACAAATTCACATCAATTCTTGAGCACAAGCCTTTGTGTAGGGAAATATTCTAAGAGCACAAATTTAAAACAAGTGGCAATCAAGGATTAGCCATTCTCTATTAATAATTGAAAGCATAATTGGAAACCATTACTTAAACAATTTTAACTTAAATCAGTATTTACAACCTGTAGCTATCTACTTGTTTATTTTGCACCTCTTTCAAGGCACACAAAAGCTATGAAATCCAGTGGTGACCACTGTGCATAGGAGCCAGGAGGTTTAGCATCTCTTCCTCCTCCTGCTTTAGACACACTGACTGTGCCAGGTGAATTATTTCATCCTTCAAAGAATCGCAATCTGCATAGTCCAGGACAAGACATTTGACTCTGTGACTTTGTGATTGGTATTGAGCAGAGATGGGCTACACTGCTTTAATGTACACAGCTCTCTGCTGTTGCTGCATGCACCATTTGGTTGATTATCTTGCTTGTCATTTCAGAAAAGTTTGAGCCAAGACAGACAGCTTAGTATATGCTGTTATTTTTATGATGCCACTTCTGCATTCAGGTTTTCCAAGTGGTCCAGAAAAGATACAATGCTGACAAAAGAGAAGCTGAAGAAGAGCAAGGGAAATATTATATGGAAGAGAAATAAGAAATCTTAATTCCAAATTTCTGTGCTTACTTACATGTATTTTTTAATGACTTTACCCACCAAAGATCTATTATGTTTGTCAGATGTTTCCCAGAACTGATGCTTCATGAAGGATTCCCAAGCTGCATCAGATTTCTTAACCACTGGCTCTGGATTTCCTGAAAGGGGCTTTCCAGGGGAGGAAATCTAAAACCCTGATAAAAAAAAGGAGAGAGCGAGATGGAAAAACTTGGTGCCAAACTAAAACAGTACAAAACAAGAAACTGATTAAGTTAATAATAGAAGGGGGGAGGGGGGGAGGGAGTAAACCAACCAACCAAAAAAAAAAAAATCTTGAGAAAAGTGTATAGAAAACCCAGATTTCCTTGACACAGTCCTACAACAATAAAAACACCTAAGGAGGTCTAAACCAAGAGAGGTAAACTAAGCAAAAATTAAAAAGATTCAGAAAGCCAAAAGGTGAAGGTTGTCACTGGTGGTTATCTGCTGGGGTGGTCTGGACAGGCCAGGTGTAACAGTGGAGGAGACTCACTGAGCAGCAGACAACCATGCAGGGCTACAGAGTGGACAATGCTGTAAGAACTTCCTGCAGAGCAGGAGGAAGCTTGGTATGCCACCATCTCAAGGGAATGGTACTTATTTTCCCTTCCTACCCCACGTCCCTCACTGTGTTTAAGGGCAAAGCTTCAAAGCAGCTTGAAGTGCAAGGTTCCAGGTGGAAATTCCCAATGTGACATCTATCATGTCTTCTGGAAAATGAAACATCAAACATTGGTGAGCTTTCTGAAGGATGTAGAAAGACAACAACCACCTTAAGGCTTAAGTGACTTTATAGAAATAAGGCTGTAAAGTTTCTGAGAATTATTTGCAATACACTTAGGGACACAAACATTCTAATACATGTTGCTCTTCAAGTTTGAAACACATGCACCCATCTATGTAACGTGATTTGTGAGGTCTGCATAATATACGAAGGTGGCAGTATTTTAGTCTTTGAGGTGTCCTTAGATCTGCATTTTGGCTTGCAGAACTTGAACTGCAATGCCTATTTAGAGGAAATTATATGCATGGAGTGTGTCAAATGGACAAATGTGCTAAACCTCTTCCTTTTCAATGGGTCGGGGTTTATTTCCCGTCAGGTTTGCATTAATGACCCACTGACCTACTTTTCTGATCCACCTGGCAGAACTCTGCATCCCTGAAAGCTGAGACTTTGCCTGCTTCACAGATTTGTTTTGTTTAGGTTTTGTGACAGAAACCATTAGAAGAGTGACACTGCAGATAAAAATGAAATGTGTTCTGCTCTTTGGTATTGCAAGGGTATTTTTATTTAATTGTGTAAGTGTTATCCATCATGAAAGAATTGCCTGCTCTTTCTTTCTTTCTTTCTTTCTTTTTTTTTAATGCTCCTGTGTTTTATAAGGGTTTTCTTCTCCCTCCCTCATGTTACAAAGAAAAATGATCTGTGTACATTTATCCAGTGGTGCTTCTTCATCTGCTACAGACCAAAAGTAAAAGGCAGACATAATGGATCAATGAGGAGAAGGCATCTTCTGCCTGTCTTAAATCATCTATTTTACAGAGAAACTTAAATTGCTAGAAATAAAAAAAGCTCCTTGGCAGCTCAACAACTGCATATAAAACAAATCATATTTTTCAGTGAATCGTAAATGTCACCATCTCAGATAACATTTATGCTTTCATAGAAATAGGAACTTAATTTCCCCCAGTTATATTATTAACTCACTTTGGTGAATCAGATCACCTACATTAAGACAGAAGCAGTCAGTGACTCAGAACAATGATACATTTAAAGATCAAGCACAGCATTTGCAAGTACCAAGCTGCACACAGATGGAACTGCTTCTTTGAACCACCAGATAAAGAGTGATCTGTTAAAATCCTGCTAAAAATGGGCACCAAATGCTTGTTGTCAGAAGTGACTGACAGCCCATGTCCCAAGCCGAAACGAGGTGCAGTGTGCCTATTCGTTCAGAAGGTGCACAGTGACAGCACAGGAGAGAGGGAGGGTTGGGATGTGATGAGCTGATTGCCATCATTTTACTGTCCTTTTAGAAGTTCTGTTGGTTAGAAAAAATAAATTTAAAACAGTGTTATTGCAATGTATTATTTAACATTGCAGCCTTTCTGGTTTGCTCCCTCTGGCTTGGTACTTTGATGGCTCCCCCCTTGCCCTAGTATGCAAACCCATCAGAACATTTAGAAAGTCATCTCTGCACCCTATAAAAGCCAATACTTTCATCCTATTCTTTCAGATCAGGAGTTAAGATGAGAGTAAAAAGAATGGCTAGCCCAAGGCTGCACAGAAAAATGCAGAGATTCAGTCCAGTGCCACCAACCATGACCCTCCTGTCCCCTCATCTCTGCACTTTGTTTATGAGCTGAGAGGTGTTGATTAGGAAATGTCCAAAGCACTTTGCAAGCAGAGCAGTCTTGCTTTATCTCCTCCTCTAGAGGAGCCAGATGTGTGGTGTTGTGAAGGAAAATTAGAGTGGCCATAGCCAGCCTGGCACCAAGTATGAACCCATCAGCTCTGCTGTGTCCCAGAGTATACTGAATTAAGCACTAAACCAACACAGCTCCAAGGATGCTTACAGCACTATCAGGACTTGCTTGCTTTCCTCTGTAGACATATCCTTAGCAGGAATATAGCTAGTGGGGCAAAGACTGGCCTTAAAAAACACAGGGAGTTCATTTCCAGTATCATGAGCTCAAACAATTAATGCTCAAAACACCAGGGGGGTGGGGGGAGTGGGGGGAGGGGGTGTGTAAAAAAAAAAAGTTTAAAAAAAATTAAAAAATAAGTTAAACTAAAAATAAAGTGGATATTTACTTCAGTCCTGGCAAATAAAGAGCTGATAGCTGCATATAAGATAGGTATTACTTGGTTGTAATTTAATTTTTGCTTGACTCATCTCTGCTTTTGAGTAAAGAAATGCTGCTGGTGACAGTGCCAATCTTTTTAATGCAGTTATATATTTAATTTAAAGCAAAAGAGCCCAGAGACTGACAGAAAATGTGAGCTGCAAGTCTAACTCATGCAAAAATATATGTGTGAATGATGATAGCAAATGCTGCAGAATACTGATGATAGTATTTCAGAATTATACCTCAATGGATTATACCTGGGATGGGTGGGCAATTTGCTGGGTTAAGAACTGGCTGAATGGCTGGGGTCAAAGAGCGGTGGTGAATGGAGTTAAATCCAGTTGGCAGCCATTCACCAGCAGTGTTACCCACGGCTCAGTGCTGGGGACAGTTCTCTTTAATATCTTTTCCAACTATCTGGACAAGGGAATTGAGTGTATGCTCAGTAAGTTTGCATATGACACAAAACTGAGTGGGAGTACTGATCTGCTTGAGGGTAGGAAAACACTGTAGAGGGATCTGAATAGGCTGAATAGATGAGCTGAAGTCAGTTGTATGATGTTTAATAAGACTGAGTGCTGGGTCCTGCACTTGGATCACAACAGCCCCATGCAACACTGCAGGCTTGGAGCAGAGTGGCTGGAAAGTTGCTTGGTGGAAAAGGACCTGGAGGTGCTGCTTGGCAGACAGCTGAATATGAACCAGCAGTGTGCTCAGGTGGCCAAGAAAGCCAATGGCATCCTGGCCTGTATCAGGAATAGTGTGGCCAGCAGGAGTAGGGAAGTGGTCGTGCCTCTGCACTTGGCACTGGTGAGGCTGAACCTTGAGTACTGTGTTCAGTTTTGGGCTCCTCACTACAAGACACTGATTTGCTGCAGTGTGTCCAGAGAAGAGCAACAAAGCTGGTGAAGGGTCTAGAGAACAAGTCTTGTGAGGAGCACCTGAGGGAGCAGGGATTGTTAAGTTTGGAGAAGAGTAGGCTGAAGGGAGAACTCAGTGCTCTCTACCACCTGAAAAAGAGGTTGCATTGAGGTAGGGGTCGGTCTCTTCTCTCTTATATCACATGACAGGATGAGAACAAATAGTCTGAAATTGTGCCAGGGGAGGCTTAGTTTGGATACTAGGAAAAATTTCTTTACTGAAAGAGTGGCCAGGCATTGGAATAGGTTGCTCAGGAAGGCAGTAGAATCACTGTCCCCCAAGGTCTTCAGGAAATGTGTGCCCACAGCATTTTGGGAAGCGGTTGAATGGCCATGGTGGTGTCAGGTCAGTGTTTGGACTAGATGATACTTTCCAACCCAATCAGTCCTGTGATTCTATAAATGAAAGGTTCTCTGCTAGTTTAGAAGTTGTGGCATCTAATCTGCATTTTCATGGATTAGCAGTTTTTCAACCATGCAACAGAAACATTTTGATGTATTAATGAAAGCAGTGAAAACCACATGTCACCATCAGATCCCAAGCTGAGAAGAAGTTATTATATTTTCTCACCATGTATATTCCAACCATTCCTACATGCATATTCCATTTCATCCTAGTATCCCTTATTCAAGAAAGCATAATGAATCACAAGGTAGAATGTACATCTATTTGATTCAGTCCCTGCAGGTTGCACTGATTGTTTTAACACAATAAACATTGCTTTCACCAGTATGTTTTGCTCAAAAGATGTTTCTATTGCATGTATTAGACTCCAGCACTGTTAATTTTGGGAGTATCTTTTGAGGCAAATCTGAAGGGGGTTATTTTTATGTTTCTGATTTTTAAAGGCTGTCTTGTCTTGACATGTAGCTGATTTAAGTCTTTTTTGGGGTGCTAATTTTGAGTAAAACAATTTTTCATGTACCTCTGGATTCAACCACAGCTGTTGCAGAAACTCCAAGGGCCCCAGAGTGTATGTAACTGACCTCAGAAACGTGGGGGCACAAATGATGGCCTGATTTATTTATTTAACTGTGCAGTGTTAAACTCTGTGACCTGAGAAGCAGCTGCTGAGGAAAGGTGTGGAGCTGTTGAATGCCTGTGAGCTGACCCAGTTTGAGTGTTTATCTCTATTCAAAGGTCCTACGGCTCAAATAAATTTGCAGCCTAATACGAGTTTTGGGCACCTGAGGTTCTTTGCAGCAATTTCAATTTGTTCCATCAGTCTTCACTGTTTGTCTTCATGATCTTTGGGGTCAGTAATGGTTTGTTTTTCAAACTATGCCTGTTTTGAGCTAAATCCTCAAATACATGCTGGCATACACATGTTCACAGATGCTCCTTCAGAAAAAAATAGACAAGTACTTCAAAAGTAGCGAATTCAAAGGTTGCACTTGGTTTAATGTTCTTTGAGCCACAGAAGATTATATTTGCAAAGTCATAAATATTTACTTCCCTAATGGAAGCCCCATCCTGCACTTCATTGATAGGCTCAGTATCCTCCTTTCACAGCCCTTGAGTGGAAATGGAGGCACTTGGCACATCACAGGCTGGCATGGCATTTTGCAGAAGCAAGCCCCTGGGCCGCTCCTTCCTTCATGTCTTTTCTTTTACATCTTCAGCCAAAGAGCTATCTATAATTTTTGTCACTTTCATTTCCTGTATGTCACCATGGATTATGAAAAGTAAGCCACCATCCACCCATTTAATGGAGTGCATCACTGCAGATAATCATCCTGGAATGTAAATCAGTTTACTGTTACCTCATTACTGCTGGTACATGCACAAAACGGAGAGGAGATGGCTCTAGCAGGGTGTAGGCTTAATGTATGGTGGTGAATATCTATCAGACTCCCATTATTTTAATAGCTGTGCTCAGAAGAACAAAGTGGTGTATGCATTCATCTGCATGCATGGGAATATGTCCACCTGTATTTACAAAACCATGCTGACAAGAAGCATTCCCACAAGCAGGCTTTAAATGGAAATTGCCTATCACATCCATTTTGCTTCCAGAGAAGCAACTTATGGTCTTTCCAGGAGGCAGTGGAGCAGACTGACTGCAGGGGAGAAGGCATCACACCGGCTGGAACAGAGGTCAGCCTGGGCCACACATCTCCTTTCCTAGCATGGAGTCTAGTTCCAAGAGTCTGAAGGAGCTCACATCAAACAGCCTCGGGAGGCACAGCATAATCTTCATCCTTGCACATCACCTCCAAATTGGAGAAAAGCACTGCTGAAAGGAGCAGGATCCAGTAGTAGCTATGGAAGATGGATGTGTGGGACTAGTGAGAGCAGAAGGTGACCTGGAGCAAAGGTTCTACAAGCACTGGGCACAGCAAACCCATGTTATCTCATGGGGCAACTACAGCACAGCAATGCTAAACCAGCCTGTTCAGAAAATCTGCTGACCAAATGCCAGGCGGTGCAGGGAACGTGGGGCAATTAAATCCCTCCATGTTCAGGACAAACCACTCTTCCCTTAAAGATGCAATGTGAGGTCAGCATTTGCATTTAGTGCCACTTACTGAACTGACAATGCCACTGCCAATGCAGCTTTAAGCTGATTGTCGCTGAAGGATCCAATATCCTTTAAATCAGTTTTCCTCCTACAGGCAGACTTTCTCTAGTGCAGTCTGAAAAAAACTGTCCTTGGACCACAGGCATTTCTCTGGCAGTGCTCAGTGGAAAAACACTGGAAGAATGACAGTAACGATGCAGGTTTACCTCACTTTTCTCCCTGTGAAGTGTTTAAGTGAGACACAGAGGTACAGGTGTCCAGTTTCATAGAATCACAGAATCAGTCAGGGTTGGAAAGGGACCACAAGGGTCATCTTGGCCAGAGCCTCATCCAGCCTGGCCTCAACCACCTCCCTGGGCAACCCATTCCAAGCTCTCATCACTCTCATGCTGAACAACTTCCTCCTCACATGCAGTCTGAACCTACCCATCTCCAGCTTTGCTCCATTCCCCCTAGTCCTGTCACTCCCTGATAGCCTGTAGGCCCCCTTCAGATACTGGAAGGCCACTATAAGGTCACCTCAGAATCTCCACTTCTCCAGACTGAATAGCATCAACTCTTTCAGTCTGTCCTCTTAGGAGAGGAGCTCCAGCCCTCTGATCATCCCAGTGGCCCTTCTCTGGACACACTCCAGCATGTCCACATCCTTCTTGTAATAGGGGCTGCAGAACTGGACGCAGTATTCCAGGTGGGGTCTCACCAGAGCAGAGTAAAAGGGGAGAATCACCTCCCTCGATCTGCTGGCCACACTTCTGCTGATGCAGCCCAGGATCTGGTTGGCCCTCCAGGCTGCAGGAGCACACTGCTGGCTCATGTTGAGCTTCTCCTCCACCAGCACCCCCAAGTCCCTCTCCTCAGGACTGCTCTCCAGCCAGTCACTGCCCAGCCTGGATTTGTGCTTGGCATTGCCCCGACCCAGATGCAGGACCTTGCACTTGGTCTTGTTGAACCTCATGAGGTTGGCTTGTGTCCACCTCTCCAGCCTGTCCAGGTCCCTCTGGATGGATCCCTTCCCTCCAGCCTGTCTGCTGCACCACACAGCTTGGTGTTGTCAGCAAACTTGCTGAGGCTGCACTCAATGCCTCTGTCCATGGCACCGACAAAGATGTTGAACAAGGCTGGTCCCAGAACTGATCCTTGAGGGACTCCACTTGTCACTGGCCTCCACTTGGACATGGAGCCATTGACAGCCACTCTTTGGGTGCGGCCATCAAGCCAGTTCTTTATCCATCTTGTGGTCTACCCATCAAACCCATGTGTCACCAGCTTGGAGACCAGGATGTGCTGTGGAACAGTGTCAAAGGCCTTGCTCAGGTCAAGGTAAATGACATCAGTTGCTTGTCCCTCATCTATTAATGTTGTGACCTGTTCATAGAAGGCCACCAGGTTTGTTAGGCAGGATTTGCCCTTGGTGAAGCCATGCTGATTGTACCCAGTCACCTCTTCACTGTTCTTCTGTCTCAGTAGTGCCTCTAGGAGGATCATCTCCATGATTTCACTGGGCACAGAGGTGAGACTGACTGGCCTGGAGTTCTCTGGCTCATCCTTCCTACCCTTTTTGAAAATGGGAGTTATGTTTCCCTTTTTCCAGTCAGTGAGGACTTCACCAGACTGCCATGACTTTTGGAATAGAATAGAGAGGGGTTTAGCAACCTCATCTGCCAGTTCCCTCAGCACCTGTGGGTGTACCCCATTGGTTCCCATGGACTTGAACACTTTCAGGTTCTTCAGGTGATCACAAACCTGATCTTCACTTATGATGGGCAGCTCTACCTTCCAGCCCCTGACATTATCTTCCACAGCTCCAGGAGTGTGGCTGGAGGCCTTTGCAGTGAAGACTGAGGTAAAGAAGTCATTGAGAACCTCAGCCTTTTCCATGTCACTCATTACCATTTCACCTGTTTCCTTTCTGAGTGGGCCCACACCTTCCCTAGGCTTCTTTTTACCATTAATATACCTGGAGAAATTTTTTGTGTTCCCTTTGTCTTCCCTGGCTAGACTCAATTCAATCTCTGCCTTGGCTTTCCTAACCAGATCTCGAGCTACTCGGGCAGCTTCCTTATACACCCTCCCATTCCAGCTGTGCTTTCTTCCACTCCTTGTAGAGTTTGTTTTTGTGTGACAGTGTGTCCAGAAGCTCCTTGCTCAGCCAGGCAGGCTGCCTAACATTCTTCCCTGCTTTCCTCTTTGTTGGTATGCATTGCTTCTGGACACAGAGGAGGTGATCCTTGAATACTAACCAGCTGTCCTGGGCCCCTCGTCCTTCTAGAGCTTTGTCCCATGATTCTTCGGCCAGCAGATCCTTGAAGCAATCAAAGTCTGCATGCCTGAAGTCTAGGATTGTAAGCTTGGAATACCTCCTCCTGGCTGCCCTGCGTATCTTAAATTGGACTGCGTCATGGTCACTGAAACCAAGGCTGTCCCTGAGCCTCACATCAGTCACCAGCCCTTCCCTGGTGGTGAGAACAAGGTCCAGCATAGCACCTTTTCTTGTTGGTTCCTCTATCATTTGGAAGAGGAAGTTGTCCTCTATGAAATCCAGAAACATCCTGGATTGTTGATTGTTGTGGAGGCAGGGAATTAATGTGGCTGAGTCAGGAATGTATAGAAAAATAGAGTTATTTTATTTTCCCAAAAACCTGCCCCCAAAACTAGATACAGAAATTAATTTAGTTTTAATTAGCAGACTCAGTCAGATTGAGAAGATCTACAAGGATACCATAGGTAATTTGACTATTTTGGAAGTCAGAAGTTTGAAAAGGCTGAGCTATTAAATATAGCATCCCTCACTATTAATCAGGCTGAGCCATTAATGTTTACTCACAGGTGAGTCAGGCTGGCTGAAAGGAAGGGCAGTCCAGATGCTTGTTCTCTTGTTCTCTTTCAGAAGCCATCCAAGGATCGTTAGGGATGATTGAGCCTACATAAAGGGTGCTAATGGTGGAAGCTGTCCAAAGCAGGGACGCTCCTGTCCCTCAGAAGTTTGTCCTTAGGAGCGCCAGGGGCTCCTTCCGCAGAATCTATCCAGGCAGGGGAGAACTCTGAGGTGGGCATCCCAAGGCAGGAAGTCTCCCAATATTTATACCCTTCCTAGACAAAGAGCAGAGTTACCACTGCCTAGGCGCGAAGACCACAGCCAATCCCCAGCCCGATGCCAGCGCGGGCACAGCACGGAGCACCCTTTGTGCCAGAAGGGCGCCTTGCTCCCCCCCTTCACGCCTGCAGGGCAGGGAGGGTGGGGAACAGTTCTGTTCGCACCTTTTCCTCCCCCCTTCAAACCACAGAGGGAGAGGAATTTTGGGGTGTACAGGACTCCAGGACACTGATGCCTTGCTGTGTTGTCCCTCCAGCAGATGTCAGGGTGGTTGAAATCCCCCATGAGGACCAGGGCTTGTGACCTGGAAGCCTCTTCTATTTGCCTGTGAAGGGCCTCATCTGTTTGTCCCTGCTGGTCAGGTGGCCTGTAGCAGACCCCTACTGTAACATCACCCTCTCCTGTCTTCCCTTTAATTTTAACCCATACACTCTCAACCAGCTCATCATCCTTCCCCAGGTGGAGCTCCACTGATTCTAGCTGGTCCAGAGGCAGTTTCCAGAGGAAAGGCTTAGAAAAAAGCAGACAGATACACACACACACACAAACACACACATATATATATACACACACTGGCACAACAAAGATACTGAACCTCTTAGTGGTTGTATCAAAAATGAAGTTAGAGGAGTGACCAGCACTGCTTGATGTGACCAGCTAGTGTCTGAGGGTCCAGTGACAATCATGAGGCTGACCACTAATGACACTGAGCAAAACTCTTTCTTACCCTTGCAAGGTTGCTTATTAATTACGCCCAAGCTGTAAGACTGCCATTTCACAGCTTGCTGCATTCCTAGCTATGGTTCTCAGACTTGCTTAGAGAAACCCCCATTGTTAAGGAAGTCCCAAAGACGAAGATGAGGAAGGGAGGACAGAATAAGACTGTAAAGGTAAATGGTTTTCCTTCCTCATTTTGGGGAGAATTCAAACACTACCTCACAAAGAAACATAAGTTGTCCCATTCTCTGCACAGCAGTGTCTTGGACAGATGACTTAATGAGACTTAGTGAGCTTTTGACAGTTTGAGAGTTGGCCTTACAGTTCCTAACCAGACCTCTGATTATTTGCCTTTTTTTTTTCGGTGTGAAGCCCCATGCCTCTAAAGTGTCCATACTTTTTACTGCAAGTCTTTATCTCATGCCACTGAGCAATGACTGGTTAGTGGATTTTTTCCTTTAAATGGGGAATTATTTTTCTTTTCCCCTCCTCTGCCAGGTTTTCAAATTTCTCCTTTCTCTGCCAACAAAATCACTCTACAATAGTTCTGATTTTACTGCCAACGTGGATGAATTTAGGGACACTTTTCTGAATTATACTTGACAACTCATTCAACTAGCCTCTTCCACTCACAGAGGTATCTTTCACACTATCTGTTGGCACAGATGCTTTTCCTACAGCTGCACCTAAAGTTTATGTGTATTCCTTTCAGGTTCCTTTCCTTCAAGTGCAGAAAGTTAAAAGAAGACACATTCTTGACAGCTTATTGTGTAAATCCTTCCAACACAGTTTCCACATTTCTGTAGGAGATGAGAACTGATCAGTACAAAGTAGGTCAAGAACTCCTAAGAGACATAGTGACTGCCTTTGATTTTTCTACCTTGAAGTTCAAAGAGCATGAGTAAGTTCACTGAAAGAGAAAGAAATGAGTTATTTAAAGAAATAAGGATTCCACTTTGCATGTAGTGCCCGGAGAACTTAAAAAAGAGTGGGTCAAGAACCAGCACATCCACATGTCTGCATGTACTTTCCAGATACTGCTTTGAGATGACACTATCATTAATTGACAACAAATTCTAACTAGCACTGAAAACTGTTCTTTTAGTAATAAGTTTAACCATAAGTTTGATACTATAAGCTACACTTACTTGACTCATGTCAACCTGAGAAGAGCAATTATTTCTTCAAACAATTTGCTTAAGCTAACGACCATTCAGACTAACATTCAGAAAAGACAACAGTTACCCTCTTCTTCAGCTCATGTGAACTAAAGACAAGCAGACTTTCAGGATGCAAACTGTATTTCTATAACAGCTGTGCCTAGTGAGCCTCTTGGTTTAGGGGCAAGCATTGGTACCTCTTTTGTTTTCAGCACAGACGTGATCATGGTGTAAAGCAATAGAAATGTTAAAGTGAACGATGAGACACACTGGTGAAGAGTTACAGAACTGAGACTTGGATCATCTGTGAGAGAACTACATCTGCCAAGAACAAGGACATTTTCCACTGTTTTTCTGTTTCAGGGGCAGATTAACTGGGCGACTCTCAGGGGCTTCAGTCTCAGCTGCCACACAAGTGTTGCCTGATGCACATGCACCGAGCCAGGTAATGAGGAAAGAGTTCTACTATCTCAAGGCCTTTCTGGCCATACTGTGGTTGCCTCGGATCCTGGTTAGCTAGCATTTAAAAGAGACAAATTAGAGGAAGGTTAATGTGACAGATGGAGATGAATGCTGAGAAATTATCGAGATAGTATCCCAGAAACATTATTGTGGTCAATTTAAAAGCTGTTACTTGGATAGTTCCCTCTTATGAGGAGGGAAAGATCCTGCTTAAAGCTGTGTAGGTGGCTAAATTCTATTGTGTACATCAGTGTCACTATCAGAGATATGCCCAGGTGGCCAAGAGAGCCAATGGCATCCTGGCCTGCATCAGGAACAGTGTGGCCAGTAGGACAAGGGAGGTTATTCTGCCCCTGTACTCAGCACTGGTCAGGCCACACCTTGAGTACCGTGTCCAGTTCTGGGGCCCTCAATTCAAGAAAGATGTTGAGGTGCTGGAACATGTCCAGAGAAGGGCAACAAAGCTGGTGAGGGGCCTGGAGCACAAATCCTATGAGGAGAGGTTGAGGGAGCTGGGCCTGTTTAGCCTGGAGAAGAGGAGGCTCAGGGGTGATCTTATTACTGTCTACAACTACCTGGAGGGGCATTGTAGCCAGGTAGGGGGTGGCCTCTTCTCCCAGGTAACCATCAATAGAACAAGGGGACACAGTCTCAAGTTGTGCCGGGGTAGGTATAGGCTGGATGTTAGGAAGAAGTTCTTCACAGAGAGAGTGATTTCCCATTGGAATGGCCTGTCCAGGGAGGTGGTGGAGGCACCGTCCCTGGGGGTCTTCAAGAAAAGCCTGGATGAGGCACTTAGTGCCATGGTCTAGTTGATTGGCTAGGGCTGGGTGCTAGGTTGGCCTGGATGATCTTGGAAGTCTTTTCCAACCTGGTTGATTCTATGATTCTATGATTCTATGATTCTATGATATTCCATTTATTGCATACCAGGGAGACACAGCAAGTGAACTTGTCTGCTGAGTGAGAGATATGAGTGAAAATGGGGAGTAAATAGTTCCAGTTTACCTTGGCTTTACTTCTGTGTAAATTCTGCACGTTACTGCCACATCAAAAGTAGAGTTTTCATGCAACATTGGGAAGACGTGCTATAACATCAAAATGTACTCCTCCCCATCAAAATGTACTCCTCCCACACAACTTTTCAGTAGTTGTAAGACACCAGGAGGGCATGCCTCTGGGGCTGTTCACTAAAGAGCACTTCAAGAATAATAAGAGCAGTCCACCACTCACCTCTCACCTCCCACGCTGATGGTATGACATTAGGTGGCTTGAGCAAGCATCCCATTCCAGATCATTAATGCTGCATTTGGCCAGAGAAGGGTGGACTGTAGAGTGATTAGGTGATGGAGAAGTTGTACACAGGCAGTGTTACGGAGGGGGATTCTGCTACCTACGCCTATTTGGCGGAGGGGAGAAATTAATGGGGGTGAGATAATTTTATATAAAAAAATATATTTATTAATCTCAATATTCTGAACTCTCACCACCCCCTACCACTGTATATTAATATTCAGTACATGGCTGTGAAAACAATCTAGGATAAATTATGTACAGGAATTTGTTAATTAACTAGCAAACTTTCAAACTATAAACAGAGAGAGGAGTTTTCCCCGTGGCTTAATGCCATTTGGGGGCTATACACTATTTGTCCATCTGAGAGGGCTGAAACTGATTCTGCTCTATGGCAGAGACAACAGATATTTACAGAGGTATTAAAGCTTTTACTCACAATTCTTATTAATTATTAATCACCCTCTGGGGCTGCGTCACAGCCTGGGTCTAATGTCCAGTTCTCCAGGGTCTCTGCCTGTGGACTCTGAGGCTGGAATCTTCCCAGCTTGAGGGGAAAGGATAAATCTTCCCAGTCTCTGGGGAAATAGGTTTCTCTAACCTTGTTCTCCTGGCAAGGAGGCGATCTCTGCCTTTGGTGCTGCTGGCTTCTTCTGGATGCTTCTGACCAGGAATTCTCAGCTGGCAGGATCTCAGGAGCAGGAGAAGAACATCGTGCTGTCTCTGGCATGGTTCTTCAGGGCTAGCAGGCCGTGGATGTGTGCAGACAATCCAGAGTCTGCTTCCTGTTTATCTCAGTGGCAATGGCTCTTACCAGGCAATGGTAGGCAGCAGGCATGCAAAGTGTGCGCGGCTGCTGGGAGCCTGAGCTCCGTAGGTAAAGGCAGTGCAGGATCTGGTCCTGATAGCACGATAGCGTGCAGATGTGCACAGCTGTCTTAGGAGACTATAGGCTCCTCATATGTGCAGGCTTAAATGAGCTCTGCAAGAAAGATACGCAGGCAGGTGAGCTGCGAGTGAGTCAAAGCATGAGGGTCTGAGCCGCTGAGCATTGGAGCTATGCAATGGCGTCCGAGCGTGGGGGTCTGAGCGGCTGAACTATCAAGGTAGCAGCTGAGTGGCTGAGCAGCTGAGCTGCAAGTGAGGGTCAGAGCCTGAGCTGTGCAGGGGTCTGAACTATGCAGGGGTCTGAGCACTTTGTTTACCTGTGCATCCCTATTTATTGAATGTGGGCCGAGATTAATGGTCCCTTTGGCCACTAGAATGACCAATCAGGTAGGCAGTCAGCCAAACCTTACCATAATAAGCAAAAGCTACTTGCCTGGACTTTGCCCAAATATGGGGATCACATGGGCTTACCCCAGGGAGACACAAGCTGGGTGTGGGGGGCTTACTCAATATGTTTACAACCAGGGGTCCTGGCAGAAACACATGTCCAGGCAGGAGAGGCATAAGCAAGCCTCTTTTCGGGCCTACAGGCACTCCACGACAGGCAGGAACAGGAATATTAGGGGATGGTCTATACTTCTTGTAGCACAGACTGGTGTTGTCTGTCTCTTAGTGAGTCCTGGCTTTGCCTTGGAGAATCCCTCTTGTCCTTCCACTTTGTGCTGTGAGTGCCAGTCCCCAGCCATGCAGGTGTGTTTGCTGTGTGGCAGCCATGGAGGAAAGGAGCTTCACACGAGGAATGCTTTGCTCTACAGCATTTTCAAGAGAGATGAATGATGGAGGAAGTTTTTTCTGAGGTACAGGATTGCTTTGCCTCCTCACCTACAGCCATGCCAGGATCTGTTGGAGTGCCTAGCTCTCCCTAAGACCATCACAGGGCAGCTGAACTTGAGCTCTCCCTGGTGATCCAAAGTACAACCCATTTCATGGTACCCCAGGCCTTAATGTTGACAGGCAGCACCTGTAAAACTTACACAAAGTGTTTACAGAAAAAAAAATCCAAACCCTGCACTTCATGAGGATATTTTTAAAGGGACCTAAGCTATGCGGATCTTGAAGTATGAAAAGAATTAAGAGCAATATTGCAGTAGCTCTGCTTGTTAGAAACAGAAGTAATGATTTACAGTGAGGTACTATTTCTTCCCAGGCTGAGTGATACAGCTGAAAGAAGAGCCTAAATGAGCCCGTGGGAGCAGAAATCCTACAGGTTGCCATGTTTTGTTTCAGACCTTGTTTGCAGCCCAACAACTGCTCTACTCTTCCCTAACTGGATCAGCTGGTGTAAAGAAAGATGTTACTTCTATGAACAACCCTCCTCTGGCTAAGACGGAGAAATCAGGTTTGCAGCTCTGCAATAGGCTTTTGTGAATGGCTCTGATTTTTTTTTCTCTGCTGTGCAGTGACCTCAGCCAACACGAAGTACATAGTTCTCACTTGCTAACCTGTGAGCCTAATTGGTATTCTGCGGAAGTCCTCGCAATGCCTTTTAGTTAAAGCAAATGTCAGAAGACACAGAGTCCTGTTTCCTTTGTGAAAAATCCTCCAAAGAGAATTGCACGAACCCCAACTGCACAAATGCTACCTCTCTCAGCACAGGCTGCACATCCAAGCACTTAATTTGGGCTTTCAAAAGCAGGGCTGTGCAATACAAGCTTCAAGATGTTTACTTTCCTAAGTCTTTTTCTAGCCAGGAAGAATGACTTAATCCATGGGGTGGTCCAAGCTTTGTTTTGTGCTCCTGGATCCCAGATGCCCATTTGGAAACTCCCTTCACAAGCCGTGTGAATGCAGAACCTCCCCAGGCTGAGGATTTTGGCTGCATGCAGGCATGGTAGGAGGTATTAGAAACTGCTGGACTTCACCCACAGCACTAACAGCTGCTCTGCATCACTTCTTGTCCCACCACGGCAGAAGCAGAGCTAAGGCAGATGGAATCAGCCTACAGGCCAGATTTGGCCTGCAGTTGGAAATGTCTGACTTCATAGCTTGGAGCTAATTAAGCTAATGATTGACTATTAGGTGGCTTGTTTTTTTTTTTTTTCCCATTTTCCCTCTAGCACTATTTACACCATCCTGAAAAGCATTGCAGTTTTGCTCTGATGGCTGCTGGGATTCTCACCTAGCTTTGGATTCCTGTAAGTCAGGTGTTGAATGTTTAAGTGGTCACCTGAGATGCCTTGGATAGATACAGAAGAACAAGCATCTCCAGGAGATGACTAGTCTGATCTGACTTCACTATCTCTTCTGGTTTTCCTAACAATTACAAAGGGAGTAAAAGGCTGGCTGGGTCAGGCTTGGCCATTTTTACCTTTTGAAACCTAACTTAAGCTAGATGAATCCCCCACTCTGTAAAGCAGATTACCAAATTAAGTCGAAGTCCTTACTAGCCTGTGATAGTTGGGGTATTCCCCGCCCCCCCCCCCCCCCCCCCCCCCACTTTATAAATCACCCAGACTAGACTCAGCCGGCTCTGGGAATATAAATGAAGCTATTTATTTACAGCTGGCACAATGTACAAGCAGATATTTACACTATATACAGTTATATACAGAAATATACAAGGTAAAAGATAATACAGAAACACAACTCCCCTCCCAGAAACCTGAATCCCCAGGAGGGGCTCAACCACCCCTACACCTTCCCCCAGCCCCTCTCAACCTTACCCCAGTCCTAAGGAAGAATAGAGGTTCAGCCAAGAGGTTAAGAAGCAAAGGTGAGTGGAAGGTGAGGTTAGGGAGCTGCAGCTCAGTCAGAAGCCCAAAGCAGAGTGCGACAAAAATGGCGAGAGTGTTATCTGATGTTTTTGTTTCTTCTTCAGCAAGACTCTGAGGGGAGCAGACATCACCATTGTTTTCCTTTCACAGCCTATGATCTAGTTCTTTGCACCAAAACATTCTACCCTGCTTCAAACTAGCACATAGTCCCCCTCTCCAAAAATTACCCCCTAAAAGAGATAGTAAATAAGTAGGATCCTCACTGCCCTATATGTGCAGAAATAAAGGTTACAGTCTCTGGAGTATGGTGATTTTCTGGCCCATTTCTGGGGCAGCCTAATTTCCTGCACTCAAGAGCACTCTTTTTATAAGAAAGGGTATCGAGCCTCCACCATTTTCCCATCCCCTTTAAATAAATCAAGCAGCACCTCTATTGAAGGCGAGAATCCCTGTGGTCCACCTGTCCATGACTTACGAAGCAGCTCTGCAGCTCACCTCAGCCATGGACCCAGCTTGTCCCAAGCTCATGTACGTCTGCCACAAAGCCTCCAAAACCTAGCTGTCTCTTGAAGCTGAACTCTTCACCTGGAGGCTTTTCTCCAGCACTTTCAATGGAAAAACTGGAGAAAACCCATGCTCACCTCAGTACTTCTATTCCTTCTTTCTTGACAAGAGAGCTTTCAGATGGTGGATAGGTATTGAATTTCTGTGCACTGGAGCCATGCATGGTGTGAAGCGAGGTTAATAGATTTTTGCGGCCAGAGGGAGTATCTTTATCACCTCATCTGACAGCCAACATCACACTGGCCACGGACAGGAGCTGTAATTACACTGAGTTTTCAGCAAAAATGAAAGGACACAGCCCATACCTAATTGTCCTGCCAATCAGATCATCTCACGAGTCTCCAAATTCTTTGACCCTCAGTAATTTTACTTAGGAGAATTTACAATCACAAGGTGTCCCAACATGGGGCTTGTATCTCATGTGAAAGAAGACTGATGTCTTTGGCTTCAGCAGAGGAAGAGAAGCAATCTGCATCTGCTTCCCAAGAGCTGATTTTATTTTTAATTCCTTTCCCCACCCCCCAAAGGGAAAAAGCAAAATGTGGGTGTAGCTTTCTCCTTCTGACAGCTCTTTACAGCTGTTTACCACTGTGCTATGCTCTCTAGAGCTGAGGGAGGCTGTAAGTCATTTGATGGTGGCTGTTGGCCTTCTGACCTCTTGACTGGCTTTGGGTTTCCAAATGTATTTCCATGAAGTTTCAGGCCACGAATTCCCTCTAAGACAAATGCACAGATCTACTTTTAAAAATATCTAAGAGGTGAGGAGACAGTTCCCAAACAGACTTCTTGCTGATATTTTTCTGTCAGATATGTTAATAAAATGGCATTCTGGTGTAAGGAAATTTGGGTCAGAGAATATTTACACACTGCTGAAATCATTCCTTGGAGCTGGCCTCATGAAAGCTTCTGCACTGATGAGGGATCATCTCTATTTTCAACAGTTTTCAGCAGCACAATCAGCAAGTAATTACAAGTACAAGGCATGCAAGAAGACTCCCTGCATGTAGGCAAAGATTGCCTGTGCTTAAATCCAAGTAAACACGGTTGTAACTCTCTTTTCCACACCCAACTACCCCACCTGTCCTTGATAAAGATGGATTTTTTTCCAGTTAATGCTATGTTGTGTCCTTATCAATTGCTATTTCAACAAGTCCTGTGGAATGTGTACATTTTCACTTTGCTGGAGAGTAATCCTATTTGGCAGAACATTACAAGGGCTGTACCAAGGGTGATTGAGAGGTTCCAGAAGAGGAAGCTTGGCAGTCTGTTTTCAGCTGCAGTGGCCAACTTGGCAATCTTTTTATCATTTCTTCCCATTTCCGTCCCCTTACATAGCCAGTTTGGTGCTCAGCCGCTATTTAGAACAGGTGTAATTCTCCTTCCTGGATGGCCCCAATAGTACTCTCCAAACCACCTTTGGCAACATCAAGCTCCTGAAGAAGGCAGGAGGGAAATCTGCCTTCCTCACTTGAATGATCTGGAAAGAGATGAGCTTTCCAGAGAGAAACACTGCTCCAAGTGCTGCTAGGTATGTCGATGGCTTAGAGTTGCCAAGAGCAGTTCAATGATGAAAACCTATAAACATTTTCCCTTTATATTTTGTTATTTTTGTGTCATCTTCTAATGCTTTAATACAGACATACTTAGCCAATCTTAGGAGGCTTGAAAGAGTTCTTTTAAAAGTTAGTAAGATGTAGAAGAGGAGGCTCAGGGGTGACCTCATTGCTGTCTACAACTACTTGAAGGGAGGTTGTAGCCAGGTGGGGGTTGGTCTCTTCTCCCAGGCAACCATCAATAGAACAAGGGGACACAGTCTCAAGTTGTGCCGGGGTAGGTATAGGCTGGATGTTAGGAGGAAGTTCTTCACAGAGAGAGTGATTGGCATTGGAATGGGCTGCCCGGGGAGGTGGTGGAGGCACCATCCCTGGAGGTGTTCAGGAAAAGACTGGCTGAGGTGTTTAGTGCCATGGTCTAGTTGACCGGGTAGGGCTGGGTGCTAGGTTGGACTGGATGATCTTGGAGGTCTCTTCCAACCTGGTTGATTCTATGATTCTATGATTACTAGAAATTGCTTGGTTTGTGATTTTTTTGTTTTGTTTTGTTTTGTTTTTTTCAGCTTGACTCTTTACCAGTAGCTGAATTTCCAGGTGAATTTCTTTCTTCCAAAATGTCATGGCAGTGCCTTTAACTTCCAAGGTCATCTGTTCCATTCCTTTGCCCAAGAGGAACAGTTGTGAATTTGCTTTTAGAGACTTCATGGTGGGGTCTGTAACATGTTTCTTCAGACAACCCTATCTAGTGCTTCATTTTAATTCTTGTTAGAAAGCTTTTTCATAATGCCTTACTCAAGTTGTTCTTGCTGCAATTTCAACCCCTTATTTCTTTTGCTTTCCACCAGGAAGAATTTTTTTTCCCTCTTCTCTCAGCAGTAGTCTTTTGCATATTTGAGGAATATTATCATTCTCCCTTCCCCCATCCTTAATCTTCTTTCCTTTAAGCAAAGAAACCCCAACACAGTCATTCTTCCCGGTAGGTCGTAATTTTCAGCCTTTCTGCAGCTCCCTTCTGGATTCGCTCCAGCTGGTTTAGATCTCTCTGGGAATGTGGCACCCAACACCACACAGAGTACTCCAGCTGAGACATTATCTCTGCTGAATAAAGCAGACAAGATGGTGTATGAGTTTTCTGTGCTACATTTAGTAATTTCCAAAGGTAAAAGTGAATCTGCTTTTCTACAAAGAGTAGTAAACTATCCCTTTGGTCCTGATGCAAATAGTTTTTCTTACCAAAAAAATAAAGGAGAGAGAGAGAAGAAATTAATAGAATTCAACACTTTCTTTGAACATGTGTAAGGAAAAATACATTCTCAATCCTGTACATGGTGCACTAGATACTCCTGCATAAACAGGCATTTGCTGGAAAGCATTGGCAGGGTAAGTTCAGGAAGTGAAAACAAGAAGATGGTGCTGCTAGTGGGGAAAGAGGTTGTCCTGGTTTTGCTGGGTCAGAATCACAGGCTGCAGGCCATTAGCAGTTCTGAGTGAGCCATGACACCTGACTTGAGTTGGTTACAGGTGTATCACATACCATGAGCATCATACTCAGTGTAAAGGAGGAAGTTTGTTGAGGGAGAGCAAGTTGGATCTCTTGTCAGACCCTCTTCCTTGGGGTCTTTTCCCTCTGCTCTTGAGGACTGTGTTTCTGGGTATTGTGACTGCTGCACTTTTGCTGGGCTGAGCACAACCCTTGTATCTTCTATTGCCATTGATAATAATCTGGCTATTTCATTAAACCCATTTTCATTACAAGCTCTGGGTCTTCTCTCTTCCTAATTCCCCTTCTCTGCTGGGGAGGGGAAATTAGGTGATAGAGTCATTGCTATAGATTAGCGTCAGATATGGGCTAAGCATAGACAGAGGTCTTGCATCTTCCCAGGAGTTTGGGGTAAAGAGCACTCTTTAGTCTCAGTTTTCATGAATCCCAAAATCACCGCTATTTTGGGGAACACAGAGCTACAGAACACAGTACTAAACTAAGCAGCAAAGCTAAGCTAGTAGTTACTGGGTGGTTTGGGAATGATTCAGTTAGTGTCTAGTTTTCTTTGTCTGTATTTTGTATGCTTCTAATGATTCTTACCAACAGTAAGAATCAACATATCCAATGCTCAAATAATGGCATTTAAATATGAATGAGAGACTTTGGGATAGAAACATGGCAAGGCATTTCAGCTGGGATATAGAAAGGATGAAGTTCACCCCACTTGCCCAGCACTTGCCCAGTGCTCAAGAGTCCTCATATAAAGGCTGAATAACATCAGCCTCCTTTCCCACAGAGACAATGCTGCCATGGTATCACTGCTGCCCTTCCAGTAGTTCAGTCTCACTTACACAAGCAGAGCTGATGAGTCTTCTCAAGGAAGTGCTCGGGTGAGCAGCCCAAGCCCACATCTGCCCCACCATTACTTTCCCTTCAGCTTGGAGTGTCACAACCCACAGCTAGATGCAGCTTTTCTCCTGGTAGATTCCCGATGTGGTCAGCCTGGAGCCCCATGTATGTCTCTGCAATGTATGAATGTCACCTTTCAGCAGAGATTATTAGTAGGCTTTGTCTGACTGACAAGCACTTGTGTTTTGCCTCAAATCTTCGAAGGCAGGCAGGCAGCAAAGGGAGCAAAGAGCACTAATAGAATTCTTCAATGTCATTTTAATGGGATCACTGTTTTGTGGTAGCTATTTTTTTCCTTTCTTTATCTTTCTCTATCCTTTCTCTGCTAGGCTCTGTGTTAATGCCCTCTGGTGATACTGAATTCTTTCCAAGTTTCTCAAAAAAATTAAAATGAAAAATCCCACCAGCATTAATTATTGTTCCAGGAGGATATCTTCCCTCAAAGATGCAAGGTTTCTCTGAAGCCATCTGTCTGGATTTTCTTCCCTTGGGACAGAGAGAACAGTTAGTAACTCAGTAGTTCCAAAAGGAAACTTGCAGCTCATGTAGATAATACAAATGACCCAGCTGCCCTGGGAAGGGAAGTGCCATCTCATGTGTGGTGTATTCCATATGCTATCTATCCACCTTCCCCAGCTAATGAGGATCAGACTTCTTCATGCTGGTCAAGACAAATATAAAGCTCCCTAGCCCTGAAATCACTGTAGTGAGGTTGCCATGGTAAAAAGGGGAAAAAAAAAAAAAAAGTTCAGTCCCTCACAGACTACACTGAAGCCTGATAGAAAGAAAGGCACTAGTATTGCACCAAGACACAAAAACGTGCCTGGGAAGTTCTCCAAATTACCATGATCCTAGGTACAGTTAAGATTTATTAAAAACATCCTCTTCTCCTTGTTTTTCTAACAAGATACATTAGGATTCTGTCTTATGGGAAGGCATCCCAAGAATAAGGCTGGGAATTTGGAATTTTCTAAACATCTAACTCAAGTGTTGATGCTGAGCCATGACTGAAGCAGAAATCCTGATCCACAACACTTGTATTAATGTTTCATGACCTGGTTTGCAAAAGAAAAAGATTTCATCCAAAATCTAGATCCCAATTCCACATTTCAGTTCCACTGTTGATAAGCAGGCAGCTTAATTAGCTCCCAGAGCGATTATGAGGTTGGGTTATTTAAAGTTTGAAAAGCTCTGTGGAGGTTCTAATAACAGAATGTCGCTTATGTACAGGAATAGAGAGAGATGGGGTGCTCTGCCCATGGGCACAGGCTGTAAGCTGATGCAGGCACTGCATGTACCTGAACCCAGAAATTTCCTGGCACTCTATGCAGACTTATGCTGCACACATGGCCTTGGAGAGCCCCTGTGTTCCATGTGGAAAGCACATATGCCTATTGCAGATTAGAAAGCTAATCTTAGAAAACTAAGGGGGCTCTGAAGGAGAGGGCAATCTGCTCGGTGTCCAGTCCATCTCAGAGGAACACTTACTCCTTGATAATGTTTTGTTTGGTTGGTTTTGTTCTGTTTTCAGTGACAATCCACATTCCAAGCCATGAAGAGATGACCAACAGACAGGATCCTGATATCTCACAAAACAGCAGTGTAGTGATAGGATGAGGAGCAGTGGTTTCAATCTAGAGAAGAGTAGATTTAGATTGGATATTAGGTACTAGTTCTTTACCATGAGGGTACTGGAACACGTTGCCCAGGGAGGTGGTTGAGGCCCTATCGCTGGAGATAATTCAAGGTGAGAATCAACAAGGCTCTGGGCAAGCTGATCTAGCTGAGGATGCCCCTGCTAACTACATAGGGACTTGGATTAGATGACCTTTGGAGGTCCCTTTCAACCCAAACTATTCTATGATTCTATAGCTTTGCAAAGCATAGCATTAAATCCTGAGACTTGAAAGACTATACATCCTTCTTGAAGGTAAGGAGAGATGTTCACCCTGCCTCTCTCATTATTAACAGATATACTGAATGCTCTCTGCTCCAGCAGAAGTTCCTGCTTCTAGGCATGTCCTCTTTGGCCATTTCTCAGTGTTTAGCCAGAGTCCAGCTCTGATTTCTAAATTATCCAGATTTATGTTACTTTCCTCAGTTATGATGGTGAAGTTGAGGAGTTTTTGTCTATAAAATCTTGTGAGTCATCCTGGATTATTTCATCCTCTGTAAACAAAGTATTAAAGCGATAATGTAATGCACAAATGTGCCTTTAGACAAGAGAGGAGTGAGAACTCATGAGCATGAGCTGGATCCCATGTGTAGCAGAGAGCTGGGACAAGAGCCTTCTATGTACCATATTAGGGCTAAAAATCCACCTAGTAGGCTTAATGAGTGAAAGGCACTGAAATGTTCTTCAATTACACATCATTGTTCATTAAGCTGGGGAATGTGTGCCTTTCAGTTATTAAGCAACACTCAAGACCGTGCCGAGATGTGCTCTCACCAAATCTGGAAAGCATTTTTTTGCTAGTGAAGATGGCAAGTTCTCTTGCTCTCCTGAAGGGCCTTCTCTGGAGCTTCTGCATGGCTAAAGAAGAAGGCAGAGCTGCATTAGGGAGAGACAGCAGTGGTAGCTCTGTGGCAACATCCTGACAAGTGTCTCAACTGCAAGGAGACTGAGTGGTGCTGCTCCACAGTAGTGGCTACCAAGGGGTTGGATGTCCACAGGCATCGCAAAAAGGCTCCCATGTCTGGTTCCAGGTTGTCTGTCTGGTGGTGTGGTGGCCACCTACCCAGGCTGGTACCTGCAAAGCCAAGCCACAGACTCTCTTGCACTGTTTGGACTAATATTTTCTCAGTATTCTTCTTTCAAATCAACACATCATCCAATGCAAACTATTTTTCTTTTAAGTTTCTGGATGTTTTTCAAGAGCACTACCAGGCACTAGCCCTCAGCTTCTTCATTCATACAGTTTTCTCAGTCTAGAGGTTATCTGTTTCTGACTGTAGTAGGTTGAGAACTTCCTCCCCCACCCCCAACTGAAATTTACCAACCAGCTCAGATGGCTTGGAAGCAGGATAAAGCTATATTTACAGCAAAGATAAATGTACAAGCATATGTACACAATATATTTACATATGTTTACAATTATATATAATTGAGAAATAATACAGAAATCCAAACAGACAAAGAAAGTCCAGAAGGGACCCATGCCAGCCTCTCTCTCTCCTCAGATAGAAAACAACCAGCAAAGCTGGATAGCCAAAGTTAGGGGAAGAGATTAGAGAGAAGCGAGGAGAAAAGCGCCTCAGACCAAACAAAAAGGAATTGTTTGTATGTTGGCTTTTTATCCCTTTTACCAAACCAATGAATGACACAGACTTCATCATTGTTATTCTTTTACAACCAATGACCTAATGTCTCTTATTAGAATATTCCAATGAGCCTTAAATGACTGCACTTGTCTAGGGCACTCTCTAAACCAGCATAGTCCTAATACTTAATCTATGTAGCTCTCCCAGTAAAAGCCGTGTATTTATGTAGGCATTTCTCTGAAAGAGAAGCAGACCTTAGAGAAAGGCATGGAAATGATTTTAGCTCAGACAGGGATGATAATGAGAAACCAGCACACTTCAGCCCTGCAAAGACTTTCACGTATCTGATGTACTGGGATGTGACTCTAGTGCTACAAGCAGGCTGAGCCCATTCCTCAGCCTTTACTGGATCTAAATCCAATTTATTTCTGGAAACTGATTCAGACGTGATGTTTTTGTAGACAAGATGCCTGGAGCTGTGGTGATGGGTGAATCAGAAGTGTGTATGGACAGCTGTTGTAGCCAGCATAGTCACAGCGTAATTCTTCCTGAAAAACATTCTAGTGCAGTTAGTGCTGTAGACATCACATCTCTGTGCAGTAACAGACAGGTCAGAACAGAGGAAAACCAAGCTGCTGGCTGATGTGTTAGGGAAAGCTGCTTAGAAACCTGTGGCACAGATTTAGACGTTCCTGCAGTAAGACACATTCGAACACAACAGTTGCTGTGCAGATCTGACTGGATGTATTCACAGAGACTTCAATCCTGCAGGCAGCAGAACTGAGCATCTCAAGTGCTGCCATTGATATTTCACTGAAACCAGCATTATGTTTGAAAGTACAGAGGCAGCCTGTAACGAGGCAAGGTCCTTTTTTGTGGAGAACATTGCCATCTTGTGCACAATTGCATTTACTTTGAGCCTACCATGCTTATGAACTGCAGAAGTTTCTCATCCTTCCCACCCCTCCTGAAAGCTCTAGAATGCCTGAAGCAGCATTTAAGCCCTTGAATGGAGAAGTGTTCCTAAATAGCTGTAGCTTGTTCCAGTCCTCAAGTGATGGTAGCAAGATCTGAAGTGCTTTCTGGGCTAGGACATTGTCCTGTTTTTTAGTTTGCAAAGCACTTCATGAAGTACATTTAATGAAAACATTAATCTGCATCACAATGAAATCTATGAGAGTGGAAAATAAGGGCTAACACAGTTCTGCAAAAGTCTGGTGTTCTTTTTCAGAGGTGGAACAACATCATTTACTCATAGACTATCTATTACTCATAGACTATCTATCTGCAGCCATGCAGATGCACAAAAGTGCAGCAACAGCAGAGAACTCCCATACAGGAAAATCTGCCATAGACAGACAAAACAGTGACTAGCCTAGGGTAGCAATTGCCCCCATAGTGACTCACAGCTTACTGCAGATAGAAATTACACAAGTCTTGCCACACCAGTCTGTGCTGAGACCCCACAACGAGGACTGTGTCCAGCTCTGGAATCCTCAGCACAAGAAAGACGTGAAGATGTTGTAGAGGGTCCAGAAGAGGCCTGGAGCACAAACCCTATGAGGCCTTTGAGAGGCCTGGAACACAAACCCTGTGAGGAGAGGCTGAGGAAGCTGGGGGTGCTTAGCCTGGAGAAGAGGAGGCTCAGGGGTGACCTCATTGCTGTCTACAACTACCTGAAGGGAGGCTGTAGCCAGGTGGGGTTGGTCTCTTCTCCCAGGCAAACAGCAACAGAACAAGGGGACACAGCCTCAAGTTGTGCTGGGGGGGGGGGGGTCTAGGCTGGATGTTAGGAGGAAGTTCTTCCCAGAGAGAGTGATTGGCATTGGAATGGGCTGCCCAGGGAGGTGGTGGAGATATTGAAGAAAAGCCTGGCTGAGGCACTTAGTGTCATGGTCTTAGTTGACTGGATAGGGCTGGGTGCTAGGTTGGACTGGATGATCTTGCAGGTTTCTTTCAACGTGGTTGATTCTATGATTCTAAGAGGACCACAAAAATGACAAGAGGACTAGAAGAGCTCCTCTATGAAGAAAGACTGGGAGTGTTGCAATTGTTCAGCCTGGAGAAGAGAAAGCTTCAGAAAGAGCCCTATTAAACCTTTCAGTACTTTAACAGGGGTCTATAGGAAAGATGGGCACAAAGTTTTTAGCAAGGCCTGTTACAACAGAACAAGGTTGATTTAGATTAGATACAAGGGTAGATATAGATTAGATACAAGGAATGTATTTTTTACAACAAGAGTGGTGGAACATTGTAATAAGATGCCCAGATGGTAGATGCTTTATACCTGGAAACATGCAATGTCAGATCAGGCAGGGCTGAGCCCATTTCCATAGAATCATAGAATCAACCAGGTTGGAAGAGACCTCCAAGATCATCCAGTCCAACCTAGCACCCAGCCCTAGCCAGTCAACTAGACCATGGCACTAAGTGCCTCATCCAGGCTTTGCTTCAACACCTCCAGGGACGGTGCCTCCACCACCTCCCTGGGCAGCCCATTCCAATGCCAATCACTCTCTCTGGCAAGAACTTCCTCCTAACATCCAGCCTATACTTCCCCTGGCACAACTTGAGACTGTGTCCCCTTGTTCTGTTGCTGGTTACCTGGGAGAAGAGGCCACCCCCCCACCTGGCTACAATGTCCCTTCATGCTTTGTCCATGATCACATTTTCCCTAAAACACAGAGCAATGTATACCACAGCAGCCTGAGAGTCCTTCCACAGGAGTATGTGAACGATTTAGCACCCCATCCCCCATGAAATCCACACCATTCTCAGGAGTTCCACGCTATGACACCTCCTTCCATATGTTTTTAATCATCACTTGCAAGTGGGAAACTCTGCTCCAGGTAAGTCTTTGTCTTGCTGCCAGCAAGACTAGGGTGTCCAACTGGAGGTTCTAAGCACTCTTGTGGTGGGCCTGGTGCTCATCCTCTGTAGCTCCACCAGCTGCCTACCCCCAGCCAGGATCCCATCTGCCACATGATGGCTAGGGCACAGTGCATTCTGGCTTGCACTTTGGTGGGGCACTGGAGTAAAATCCACCAGCACTGACAGGGAGTGTCTGATCTCTGTCACTGCTTGGAGGTGCCCTGGGGGTCCTTTGCACTGGGGTGGAAATTGCTTGGCCTTTTGAGGGGACCTCTGTGGAGGGAGGTTGAGTCTGCAGAAAACCCTGTATTCCCCTCTGCCTGCTTTCCAAACAAGGTGATGTCTGTATCCAGCCGAGTGCTTAGATCTTCAAGGTGCTATCTGCATTTCAGGACAAGGTGCAGAGGGCACAACTCAGGGGAGATGGCAGGGCCCAGTTTCTTGTGTGCCTTCCCAAGGAAATCCCATGTGCTCCTCACAGAGTCAAAATGACAGTTACAGCTATGTGGATTTGACGTTAAAAATTTCCCCCTGGTGGAAGCCCAGAGTGATGGAAGCATGCCAGTGTTTTAGCTAGGAGGATGTCCATGTGCTTGCTGGTTATGGTGAGCTGACCCTGGCTTGATGCAAGGTGCTTGGCATCTGTGACTCCTCCTACTCAGCTGGACAAGGGAGAAATAAGAAAACAAAAGGCTCATGGGTCAAGATAAACAGGGAGATCACTAAGCAATTACTGTCATAGGCAAAAGAGACTCAACTCTAGGAGCTACCACTGTTGTTGACGAGTTCAGCCTTGACCAGCAGTGCGTCCATCTTGCAGCCTTCTGGACTGGCTCTGTCAAACTGTGATGATTTGGAGTTACCTGCCCCTCCACATGATGAAATTCACCCAGACTAGACATAGCCAGAAGTTCAGGAATGAACCTATATTTACAACTTAGAACAACTTACAAGCACATATATACACAAATATTTACACTTACATACACACAAGTTAAAGTAATAGAGAGACACAAAATGCCTCCCAAAACAGTCAGACAGCCCAGAAGGCTTCCAACTGAAGCCTCCTCCCCCCTTCCCCCTCTTTTCCCTCCCCTCAGAAATAACCAGATGAATCCCCATACATCTCACAGGATAAATCTGGAATGAGCTGAGGTGAGATGTTAAAAAGACGACAAGGAGGTTAGAGGAAAAAGGTTAGATTGGGTCAAAGTGTTAAGGCAGATGCAACCACACAGACTACCAGAGGGAAGAAGTAGTGAGAACTAACTGAGAAGTGTATGAGAAGTGAGTGTCTTATCTATATTTCTCAGTAGAAGAATGAGTGATATAGGTCACTGTTATTTTTCTTTCTTCTCATGGCTCAGGATTTAATTTCTCTCAGTAAAATACTTCAAATTGCCTCAAACTAGCACACAAACACAGGGAAAGCTTCTGGCAGTTTCCTACAGAAGCCACCTGTGTCACACCCTCCCTACCAAAACCTTGCCATGCAAACCCAATACACTGTGTGCTAGTTTGAAGCAGGCTAGAATGTTTTGGTGAGAAGAACTAGATTACAGGCTGTGAAAGGAAAACAATGGTGATGTCTACTCCCCTCAGAGTCTTGCTGAGATGTATAGGAACAAGAAATAAGAACATAGATAACCACTCTCACTGGGGCTGCTGGCTGAGCTGCATCTTACTCTCTAACCTCACCCTCCATTTCGGACTAATCCACTTTGCTTCCTAACCCCCTGGCCGAACCTCTACTCTTCCTTGAGACTGGGTTAAGGTTGAGAGGGGTAGGGGGAAGGTGAAGGGGTGGTAGAGAGCCCCTCCTGGGGACTCAGGTTTCTGGGAGGGGAGTTGTGTTTCTGTATTATCTTTTATCTTATATATTTCTGTATATACTGTGAATATCTGCTTGTATATTGTGCCAGCTGTAAATAATAAGCTTCATTCATATTTCCAGAGCCACCTGAGTCTAGTCTGGGTGATTTCTAAAGTGTGTGTGTGTGGGGAACACCCAAACCATCACACACTGGTTATCCTACCACCAGGAGAGAAGGAGGGCAAGAGTCTGTGTGTTCTGTAGAGGCGGCACCAGTGCCCTTGGTCATCAGTTTGTCATGAGGTTGTAAGGCCTGAGGCATTAGCTGCCATTCACAAGAAAGACAACAATATGTTTCCTCTCTCAGCCTGTACTTTTAAAGTGAGACTTCTACCAATAAGCCAGCAGTGGCATAGCTATGGAGCTGGTTTGTAAATTGCCCTGAGATTTTTTTTTTTTTGTGATACAACACAAATGCAAAGGGCAGTAGCCAGGTTTGAAAATGACAGTGTAGTGCTCTTAAACTGGAAGTTCTGGTTAACAACACAGAGAAAGCTGATCTCATCCGCCAGGATGGATCTGTAACATATGCCAGATGACATGATGCCATTAGTGCTTAATGTGCCTTGTGAAACTGGAGATAAATGGCTCCTCTCACCTGAAAGATTCATAGCTTTTGCTCAGCTTATGGTAAAGATAGCTTCTTAGTATGCAAATAATACAACAGTATCTTTTCCTGGCTTGAATTACACATGACCTTTTTACAAATCAATTTTACTTATTGGAAACTTGCCTGATTACTGCTCTCATTAGTAATGGCACTTACTTGCAATCTACTGAACATTTCTCTATGGATCAGAGCATCTGTGTTTATCTGATGTTTGTCTTCCTATACACTGAGGTCAAAGACGAAGCTCACATGGATTTGCACCAAAGCTCTGCTCTTGGACTGTGATCTAATGTTCTCATCCACTGCTATCCTCTGAGCACACTCTCCAGCGACACAAATGAAGCCCATCCTTTGAGAACAATGCTTCTCCCAACATCAAATATCTCTGAATCTTCATCAGAGTGCAAGCTCTCACATTTTTCTTTATTCTCATCCTCACCTCTACCCTTCTCCTCTAGTGATGAGCAGACTTCTCATTTAAGCCTCCCATCTGAACCCTTTTTTATCTGCCTATGCTTGTTGCTCTTCACCTCTTCCACTGTGTCAAGGGGTCTCAGGGGGAAAAGGAAGAAAAGAAGAAACTCCTTCAAGCATTTATAGGACCAGTCCTTTGATCTGGACTTGATTCATCCCACAGGATCCGATCCACATATCATTACCCAGCAGTATTTGGCTTACCAGCCAGATGTATCCAGAGCAAATGCACCTCAGTTGAAGAAGTCTGGGGACATTACCAGACAGGAAAACTAGCTCCACAGTTTGCATATTTTCCTGGTTTTGCTTCATTGCACAAAACTTTTCACCCTTTTACTGCCAGTGATGGTGGCTTTTTCTCAATAAAAATAATAGTCAATGCCTTGGTGCTGTTGCAGAGATCAATCTTTGCAAGTATTTATTGCTAGTCTTGTAGCACAAGACCCAGGGGAGGCTTTCTGGTCCTCCCTGAAACAAAGTTGGAATGAGATGGGAGTCAGTTTCTTCTCCCTAATAACAAGTGATAGGAATGAGAGGAAATAGCCTCAAGTTGTACTAGAGGAGGTTGAGGTTGGACATTAGAAGAAACTTCTTCACTGAAGAAGCAAAAGGTTCTAAAACACTAGAACAGGCTGCCCAGGGAGGCAGTTGAGTCCCCATCCCTGGAGCTGTTCAAAAGATGTAGAGATGTGGTGCTGAGGGAAATGGTTTAGTACCAGCCTTGGCTGAGTTAGATAGTGGTTGTACTTGATGATCTTGTAGATCTTTTCCAGCAAAAACAATTTGATGATTCTGTCATGAGGGTGGCACTCACAATCTCTTCTCTAATCACCTGAGGCCAGAAGCAACTAAACCACAGAAACCGGCAGTCAACTTGAAGGATCCAGGACAGCCACACTTCCAGCTTCATGCAACAGAAATCTGCCTGTGGACAGGTAATTAATGAAGTTTCCCAACACCCCCAGACAGTCTGTAGTATTTCATAGGAGTCTAAACTGCAATCAGGCAAGAAGAAACATTCAGTAGCTGGCTCTGCTGCCCTCCTAAATGCAAGCATTCCCATGGCTATTTAGGGGAGTGGGATCAGGATGACACAAGCCATAGCCATAGCAAGAGTCAGTGTCACTTTAGGAGTAGGCAACACCTGTTTGGAAAGTTAAGACTCGCTCTTGCTAGAAAATGCTCTAAGTTTTCATAGAATCACAGAATCAACCAGGTTGGAAGAGGCCCCGAAGATCATCCAGTCCAACCTAGCACCCAGCCCTAGCCAGCCAACTGGACCATGGCACTAAGTGCCTCATCCAGTTTTTTCTTGAGCACCTCCAGGGATGGCAACTCCACCACCTCCCTGGGCAGCCCATTCCAATGGGAAATCACTCTCTCTGTGAAGAACTTCCTCCTGACATCCTCCACAAGAAGCATCTTTGTGTTTCCGGTATTCAATATAATTCTTTCAGTAGATATACTGAAGCAGAGGCTTACAAATATGCACAATTACATTCACGTTGTTAAATGTGCATTAACATCTACTACCTAGACTGTTCTGCTTTAGAATCATAGAATCATAGAATCAACCAGGTTGGAAGAGACCTCCAAGATCATCCAGGCCAACCTATCACCCAGCCCTATCCAATCAACTAGACCATGGCACTAAGTGCCTCATCCAGGCTTTTCTTGAAGACCCCCAGGGACGGTGACTCCACCACCTCCCTGGACAGCCCATTCCAATGCCAATCACTCTCTCTGTGAAGAACTTCTTCCTAATATCCAGCCTATACCTACCCTGGCACAACTTGAGACTGTGTCCCCTTGTTCTATTGCTGGTTACCTGGGAGAAGAGGCCACCCCCCACCTGGCTACAATGCCCCTTCAGGTAGTTGTAGACAGTAATAAGATCACCCCTGAGCCTCCTCTTCTCCAGGCTAAACAACCCCAGCTCCCTCAACCTCTCCTCATAGGATTTGTGCTCCAGGCCCCTCACCAGCTTCGTTGCCCTTCTCTGGACATGTTCCAGCACCTCAACATCCTTCTTGAATTGAAGGGTATTAGACTATGTATTAGATTATGTATTTCTTGGCTTGTTTAACATTTGAAGTGTTAAATAGAAAGAACCTCAGAACCAGTTGATATTTTCCCTGCCACTTTTGTTCAGACCTCAATTCCTTCAGTCAGCCCTGTACATCAAAATTAATTTGGAGAAGCCCTGAAAAATTTGGCATGGTGTCGAGAGATGAAATTTTTAACACATTATATGAAAACAAGTCAGATCATTCACCAGGCTCCCGCACAAGCTGGCATTTTCCTTTGTTTTCATGATTCTCCCTTCCACAGGAGGGAATGACCCCTTTCCCTGCATCACAAGAGCCCTCTGCAGATAGATAGACCTAAAATGTTTGATACTTTTTTTTTTTTTTAAATTCTGTGAAGAGCTAAGTGCATCAATGCCTCCTGCAATCCTTTGATGACAGAATTAGCTAAATGGGATTGAAATGAGGATCACAGGAAATTAGGGGTTGGAAGGGACCCAAGGAGATCATCGAGTCCAACCTCCTTACCAGAGAAGGATTGTACAATCTAGCTCAGGTCACAGAGGAATGCATCCAGCCAGACCATTAAAGTCTCCAGAGAGGAAGAATCCACAGCCTCTCTAGGGAGCCTGTTCCAGTGTCCTGTGGCCCTTACAGTAAAGAAGTTCCCCCTTGTGTTGAGGTGGAACATCTTGTGCTGCAACTTACATCCATTGCTCCTTGTCTTATCACAGGGAGCAAGTGAGAACAGCCTGTCCACCAACTCCTGACACCCAGCCCTCAGATAGTTACAAACATTTCCCTCTCAGACTTCTCTTCTCCAGGCTAAAAAGCCCCAGGTCCCTCAGCCTCTCCTCATAAGGCAGTGCTCCAATCCCCTAATCATCCTCATAGCCCTCCACTAGGCCCTCTCCAGCAGATCCCTGTCCCCCTTAAAATTGGGAGCCCAAAACTGAACACAGTATTCAAGATGAAGTCTCACCAGGGCAGAGTAGAGGGGCAGAAGAACCTCCCTTGATCTGCTGGACACACTCTTCTTAATACACTCAAGGATCCCATTGGCCTTTTTGGCCACAAGAACACATTACTGTGCCATGGTTAACTTGTTAGCCACCAGGAGCCCCAGGACGCTCTCTACAAGGCTGCTCTCCAGCAGATCACCTCCCAGCCTGTACTGGTGGAGTCTATTATTTCTTCCCAAGTGCAGAACTCTGCACTTGTCCTTGTTGAACCTCATTTGGTTCCTCTGTGCCCAGCTCTCCAGTCTGTCCAGGTCTCACTGGATGGCCACACAGCCTTCAGCTGTATCAGCCAAGCCTCTCAGTCTGGTGCCATCAGCAAACTTGCTGAGCAGACACTCTGTGCCCTCATCAATGTCGCTGATGAAGAGGTTGAACAGGACTGAACTCACCACTGATCCCTCTGGGACTCCACTGGCTACAGCTCTCCAGCTGGACCTGGCACCATTGATCACCACTCTTTGAACTCTGTCTTGTAACCATTTCCTAACCCACCTCACTGTCTGCTCTTCCATCTCACACCTCCTGTGCTTGCTAAGAGAAGCGATTTATAATGGGTTTTAATGAAAAATGAGCTGAACTGCCTTCCAAACATTTGACAGGGAATAGATTAAGTTTTAGCAATGTAATGATTTAGAAGAATGGAGAAGGGAAAGCATTTCCCTTTGATCTCAGTGACAGCAAAGTTTCTTTAGACGTGATGCAATCCCAACAAATATGCAGCAAAAGGTTTGCATTATAATAAGTGCTTTTTCTTTACCCCTTCACAAAATAAGGCCTAGCCAAAACTCAGCTAATAAGGTCTCTAGGAGAAGTCTCATCTCTTACTGCTACATAGCCTGTGAAATAGGAAACTTTTCCTAGATTCCCAGAGAATAATGGCAAATTATTGTGAATTTTACTCTATAATACAGGAATCAAAGTGCACCTTCTTAATTTTCATTGCTGTAGGTCAGAGCTGCTCTCTTAACAGTATGAAAGCAAATATATGTGTTCGGGTGTCAGCAGCCTAACACGGGGCTGAACATCATGTACTTATTCTGTACATCAATCCAGCAGAGATGGAAGCACACACCCATAGGGAACCATCTGACCCAAGTTCAATTACTTCTGTCAGGGAGGCCAACCAAATATCCACCTGAGCGTGTTTGGGGAAGTGATAGGCCAGACCCAAAAACAAGGCAGACAAGGTTGACCTGAGCCCTGGGAAAAGGACCTGACCAAACCAGGTACAGCAAAGCAAGGTATTCAAAGGATAATCCTTCATTTCACCTGCTATGGTCACAGTCCATTGGAGTCCTCTGCCTACAATCCAACCACAATCATGGGCCTGCATAAGTAGTAGAATTTGCAGCTTAACTTGCCCTCTGTGACTTTACCCTTCTAGCACAACAGCTGGCTCGCTCTCTGCATGTGAAGTGGGTGTAAAGCATCAGCCTCCAGCTTTGGGAGGGCTTGGAAAGCACAGATTGTGAATGAAAGCATATCTAGGCCAGGGAAAATCAGAATGGTAACTTATCTGGGCTGGGGATGGAGCCTGACTGTTCATGTAGCCTGGAAAAGCAGTAGGCTTCAGATCTGTACCACAAAGAAAAATGTTTTTGTTTTTTACTAGTGGTTCACTGGCATTTCACACAGAGAAATCCTGAGTGACTCTACACTAATGGCACATCATATGCTTCTGCCTCTGGCTCAGGGTTACTGTTTTCCTCCCACCCGCTGACACTGCTGCAGTGTGAGATGAGCCAGGGGTGCTTTCACAGCAGTACACAGGAACTTGTACAAGCCTCAGCACTGTTTACAGGATTGCTGCCTCTGACTTCTCACGACAGACTCTCCTCAGTCCAGAGAGATGTGAGCATTGATCCATAGAGATGTGAGCGTTGATCTGATACCACCAACTGTTGACAGGCTGCGAAGCATTAATAGTGCATCCAGAAACAGCATCCCCCAATCTTGGCAAATGAGAACTCATGCTCTCCAATTATCTCCCATTCTATTGCCTTGTTCTGGTGTGTATAGTAATTGGTTGGCTTGGTTTGCTGTTTACAGCCAGCTTGCTTTTAAGCTAAAGCTCATCCCCCTCTATGTGCTCTGCCAAAAGGTTAAACAGATCTCATTATCCATTTCCTGCAGAGACCTAATTTCTACAAAAGGCCTTAAGCAGGGTGGTATTATTGGCAAGAAAAAGATTACATGAAGCTGTTTTCACACTTAGCTAAATACCAAGAAGAGCAGAGACCCTTTGAAATTATGCTCTGCATGTGTCTCAGCAGCTGGGCAGAACATTTAACTTCTTCTGGTCTGTGATTATTCTTGCATCTGCCCCTTTCACCACAGCATCCTCAAATGGCAGCCCCCAACATTAAGCAGCTCAGAATAACTAAGAATGCAGAAGTAAAACTGCCATCAGTTCTCCAGAATTGTCACAAGTTGCTTAATGCTACCTATTGAATTGCACGACAGCCTCTGCTGTAGTCCTGACAGCAGGGAGCAGGCCCGAAGAGAAGGCTAATTCCTCCTACCTAGTCTTCTGGATAAAACTCACAGGCAGGCCTGGTTTGCTTCTTATAGAAGAGACATAATGACTATCTGGGGTGAGCTGTAAGCCTCATTCACAGGCACAAGCTATCTGTCTCACCAGACCTGAGCAGCTTGGGGCAAGCAGAAGCTCATACATAATCCCAGTCTTTTCCAGGAGCTCAGTTCTCTTGGTGGTCCCAGAATTCACAAAACTCATTAGACTACATATGAAAAAGGAAAGCAACTGTGGTTTTAAATTTCTGCCAGGGGAGAAAACATCCCAAAGTCCCACTTCCCCTTTTCATTTTTCCAAGGGTTTTATCACATCAGTTCAGTTCAATTCTCACTTCTGCCTGAGGGGCTGAAACTTGACCAAGGCCATGCCTCATTCAGGTCCTTCTGATGGAAAGGACACCACCCCATCTCATACAGCATACTTTGCAGATTAAGGAACAAGAATCACTGTGCCAGAGTGGATAGGAGCAAGCAGGGGGCTTTAGAGGAAGATTGTGCAGTTTCTGGAGTAGAGGGCTTGAGCACCTCTCTGGCAGAAGAGGGTTCATGCCACATACTCTAAGCTATGTACCAGTCAGAAGATACACTGTCCATCAGTTTTCCCTGTTGATTAGCTCAAGAAGGTCTATGGTTAGCATGCTAGGGTTGTCTGGTTTTAAAACACCAGTTCTCCTGCTTGTTTTTTGGAGCGTGATCCAAAGCTTGTTTGGACTCCAGTTACTCTGGGGCTCAAGGTCTTGCTGCTTGGGCTCTGTGGTAAAGGGTTGGACTTGATGATCTGTGAGGTCTCTTCCAACCTTGGTGATACTGTGATACTGTGAAGAAAGGGCTGCCCTAGAGCAAATCAAGCAGTGGGACAGTTTCAAGAGTCTTCATAGCAAGACACTTCAAAGATCCCACAAGACAGAGGGCTCAGCAACTTCATATAAACACAGTTCTCATCCTGCTCTGAGCTCCACAAACCATTGGTTGGTTGGAAGACAGTGAGAGGGCAGCTGCAACATAATTGCCACTATGACCCACTGGGGCACTGAAAAATCCAAATAACTGTTTGCTTTAAAAAACAGACCTCAAATTCAAGTTGTCACAGTGATACAAGATGCATTGCAGATTCTATCTTCCCTTTCTAGAAGGTGTGATAAGCTTTAAATTAAAAACAAGTTGAGAAGAGTATGGCAGCTGTTTCTGCATCAGCAATCAAGTACAGCAGACCCGGAGGCAGAGGCTAACAATGTGACATCCACTCTACACACATTTCAAAAGGTCTTATTTCAGGTTAGTTTTAGTCAAGCTCTGGACTGACTTTCCCTTTGGGGGTTGCTCCTCTAGATAGTTTCCTTCAAAAAGAACCTAGTCCATGTGTTCAGAGATCATTTCAAAGCAGTTAAATGAAGACAAGTGAAAAGCAAAACATGCAGTGCAGGCTTCTATGGAGGAAAATCTAGGAAGACAGGAAGTTGCAGATAAGTACAGGAAAGAATCAGGTTTGATAGTATTTTAGAAAGTCCACTGTCAAAAGAAGTATGGTGCTATGTACAACAACAATATTCAGGATTTACTGATTTGTGTTCTGCTGTGTTTGACTCACCTGCACAATGGTTTAGCCATTCTGCCAAAAAATACAGAAGAGAAAACAAGAGACATGACACACAAACCACCATTCAGATCTCAAAGAGGAAGTCTCCATCAAGATCTTACAACTTCCTGAAGTTTAAGCAACAGTTATTCCTTGCTTGAACTACATACTGATTTGAAGAGGAAGATAGTGCAGGTAACATGCTTCAGACTCACTAGGAACTAATGCAAAACTAAAAAATCCCTGCTGCTTATTGAGTGTTGCATTCTGTAACCATCCACCCACAGAATCCGTCAGCAATGTAACAAAATGTCCCTGGGCAGTCTTGTCAGCAAAAGTTCTTGGAGATTGCCAGATCAAGTCTAGACAAATTCAGAGCGTAGGTGGACATTAAATCCAGCACAAAATAAGAAGGTCTGAGTATCAGCAGATCAATAATTAAGGAGGTATTTCAGTTCACTCTCTTCTGCTGCCTCAATCTTATTGCTGTACCTAAAAGTTTTTTCATACAGAAAGATGTCAGGTCTTCAAACATCATTCTCCTTCCTACTTGGCAACGGCAATACTGTAGTAACACACCAGAGAGATGATTTACTCCAGAAGATCAGCAGTGTCGAACTTGAACACTACTCACCATCTTGAATACTCTTTCCCAATTAGCAGATAAGATGGTACAGGAAGCTCAGCCTCTGTAAAAGACAAAGCACTGCTGCTAAATGAAAGGAGACTCGGGACTCGGTAGATCCCAGAAGATTCTGACTATCTGTCACCAAGGCCTCTCTCAAGATGTCTGGACTTCCAACTCACAGCCTTGTGCAGGTCGCCCTGCGAGCACACTTCTGCAAAGGACCACATGCCACCTTCAGCAGTACCTACATGGTGGGTCACCTCCCCATGCACTGCACAAGATCCAGGCTGTTGGAACACTTACAGACAATGGGCTAAGAGAAGGCCCAAATAACTCCTTTAACCAAACTGTTTAATGCCAACTGTTTATATGATTTATACAAGTTAAACTTGTTGAAATCGGTGCACTTAAGGCCACTTCAGATATTAGATTTCTTTATGCAGTCAGCAATTTACTAAGAAAATAATAACATGAGACCTCTGTTCCATTGATGTCTGTATATTAAAAGATTTACTTGGGCTTCATAATATAAAATGTCTTTCAGGATCTTCAGTGATGCTGCAATAAGTTGATTTTAAAAAACCCAAACAAACAAAAAACTAAAAAAAGCAAAACCACCACCAACATTTTTTCATTTCTGTCATGAAGTACTTCCCATTTAGGGCTCAGAGATCTTGATGAGTATCTCCAGTGCTATAGGTGGGAACACTGGCTACAGGAGTACTTGTATCAACCTTGATGCCATTGCAGGAGTTAGTCGTCTTCTGAGTCACTCTCCTCCCTGGCTGAGACACATGCCCTGACTGAAGACATGAGCTGGTCCTGGATCTGCTTCCTGGGATTCTCTTCCAGGTCTGTCTTGATGGCACCCGACTCTGAAATCTTCCACTCCAATTCTGTGCAGAGCAAAACAAGAGAGCCATGAATACAGGGAAGCAAACTGAAAAACACAAAGCTCACCCTTGCTTTCCCAACTGACTTATCACTCATCACCATCACTAAAAACATGGCCCTGATCTATTCCTCCTCTTTCGCTCCCAGGTCTCAGACCCTGACCTATCTCCTGCACCCACTCCTGCCAAGCCTGCCTTTCACAGCCACCAGCGCTGGTACAGGGCCAGGGTACTGCTCCGCATCCCACTAGGTAAGAGAGACTCCAGCACCAGTGGTGGGCCTGTTACTACAGGCTCAAACTCAACTGCTTCCCAGAAGTGGAAGAAAGTCAATACAACGCATTCAGTTGAAATTTTTCTTCTAAGTCTTGCTGGAAAGCCTATCATTAAATCCCATTTCCTTCAGACATTAGAGTAATGAATGCAACTTGCATGCACTTATTTTCTGCATGCTGACCTACTCAGCCACTCACTGCTTTTCGGAGATAGCCTTAATGGCATGTTGCTGAGACACAAGGGGGCACAAGCGAATAAAAACCCCAACCAAAGAAATCTGATTTTTAGCACTTCCCTTCTCATCTTAAGATTCACTTCTTTCATTCTTAACAAAGCAACTCTGCTTTTCTTTTGGAAGACTAGAGATGCAGACACTCACCGTCCCTTGTCAGGTTCATGCCACCAAACACCAAAGGCCCAATGAACTGAGCTTTGATGTCTCCCTCCAGGTACACGAATATCGTAGGCAGGTTCTTATCAGGATAGTTGGGAATGCAGGTGGTAGAGATTGCTTTGATGAATTTCACATCTCTGAACTTTTTTGCAAGGCTGCTCATATGTTGATTTATCAAGGCACAGAGTGGAATCCTGTGAAGAACAGTAACAGACATGCATAAGGACAAAATAAAAGACAAACTAGGCAGTAATCTGCTTTGGCAGAAAAATCAGAAATACCATGTTGATGAGTAGCATTTATAGAAAGACAAATTTTCATGATTTAACCCCAGCTGGAAATTAAGTACCACACCGATGCTTGTTCACACCCTCCCTTTCAGTGGGATGGGAAGACAATTGGAGTGGGGGCAGACTGAAGTAAAACTCAGGAGTCGAGATAAAAAAGCTTAATAGAACATGAAAGGAAAGACTAATAATAATTATAATAATGAAACAATACACAGAACAAGTGATGCACAAGACGATAGATTAGCAACTGCTGGCTGATGCCCAGCCAGTTCCCAAGACAGAGCATCCCCAGTCAACTCCCTCTAACTGGGCATGATACCATATGGTACAGAATATCCCTTTGGTTCACTTGGGTCACTTGTCTTTGCTGTGTCCCCTCCTAGCTTCTTGTGCACTCCCAGCCTCTGCTGGCAGGGCAGTACAAGAAGCCTAAATGTCACCAACTTATTGCTAAGCTGTGTTTATTCTATCTAAAACGTTATGCATTTCCAAAATCATTCCCAACCTATTAAAAAGCACAGCACTGTAGCAGTTAATAGGAAGAAAATTAACTCTACTCCAGTTAATGTCAGGACACAAATGTACCAGAAGCAACTCCCGAGAACCTTTGCTGTCCAGTATTCCAGCATTCATAGGAAATGAGCATCAATGGAGGTATTGGCAAGTGGCAGATTTTTTGTTTTAATGTTAGCAATACAACCTTCCCTCTGTCATATAAAGAAACTGGCTTATGAAGGCAGGATATTGAGAAACTGCATTAGGGGGGGCAAAACAGGATGAAAAGCAGCTCCTGGAAGAAAGTATGGAAATGACAATGAGCACCTGTAAGGCCACCAGATACAATGAACAAAATCAATTACTCCTATCCCTTTCCAGAAAATTCCAGCAATGTATCAGATCTTTTGGACAAGTTTTTCCATCATGTTGACAGGACTGAAACCTTGTTCTCTCCATTTTATGTTTCTAGAAATCAAGACAAAGACACACAGTGATCCTTCTAACACACAGCCCCTCACACTTTATTCAGACTCATTTCCAAGGCCTGGATATTTCTGTGGCAGCAGCTACCTCTATGGCAGCCTCATGGTACAAACCACACTATGCTGCACAGATGATTACACAGACATAAAGCCATCTTAGAGCTAAATTTCAGCAGTCTTCAATCAACAGCTTCTTCAAATATATCAGTAGGAAAAGGAAGCACAGGGAAGGTGTGGGGCCACTGCTGAATGAGGCAGCCTTGATAACTGAGGATGCAGAGAAGGCAGAGTTGCTGAATGCCTTCTTTGCTTCAGTCTTTACACCTAAAGCTGAACTTCCCTATGTACTCCAGACCCTGGATGAAGGAGAGGAAGCCTGGAGGAGGGAATGCTCCCCACTGGTAAGTGCAGGCTGGGTTAGGGATCGGTTACACAAATTAAGCATTAACATGTCCATGGGCCCTCATGAGATGCACCCAAGGGTGCTGAGAGAACTGGCTGATGTTATCACTCTGCCACTCTACATCATTTTTGCCAAACAGTGGCAGACAGGAGAGGTGCCTGAGGACTGGAAGAGAGCCAATGGCACTCCAGTCTTCAAGAGGGCAAGAAAGAGGCTCCAGGCAACTATCGACCAGTCAGCCTCACCTCCATCCCTGGAAAAATGATGGAGCCTTTTGAAAGGCTAGTTTGAGTCTAATTGGAATATTTTAATAAGAAAAAATAGATTATAGGCTGTGAAAACAATGGTGACGTCTACTTCACTCATAGGCTTGTTGAGATGTGTAAAAACAAGAACAAAAACATAGATAAGACCGTGTGTTTGTGTGTGTCTCTGTCAGTGCCTGTGTTTCTCCCTGGACTGCTTCTGTGTAACAACTCCATCTGCTTCTAAGCCCCCCCTTCCCAATCCTCCAAACTCACCTTGCACATAAGGTATACTCTGGGGTAAGGTAGAGGGGTGGAAAGAAAGTGGAAGAGTGGTTGGGAGCCCCTCCTGGGGACTCTAATTTCAGAGGGTTGTTGTGTTTCAGTATTACTTTTAACTTGTATATTTCTGTATATAGCTGTAAATATCTCCCTGTAAATTATGCTAAGTTGTAACTATAGCTTCATTCCTTACCTTCCAGATGACTGAGTCTAGTGACTCAGTCACTAGATTTCATTGTGTGTGAGGACAGGTAACTCCCTAACCATCACAACATCTCAAGGCACTTGGAAGAGAAGAAGGTTATCAGGAGTAGTGAGCATGGGCTTACCAAGGGGAAATGACACTTGACTAACCTGACAGCATTCTATGATGACATTACTGAATGGGTAGATTCAGGGAAACCAGTGGCTGTAGTCTACCTTGACCTTAGCAAGGCCTATTCTAGCGAGCAAGCTCAGGAAGTGTGGGATGGAAGAGCAGACAGGGAGGTGGGTTAGGAACTGGTTGCAGGACAGAGTTCAAAGAGTGGTGATCAATGGTGCCAAGTCCAGCTGGAGAACTGTAACTACTGGAGTTCCTCAGGGATCAGTTCTGGGTCTGGTGCCGTTCAATCTCTTCATCAGGGACATTGATGAGGGCACAGAGTGTCTGCTTAGAAAGTTTGCTGATGATGCCAAACTGGGAGGCTTGGCTGATACAGCTGAAGGCTGTGAGGCCATCCAGCAAGACCTGGACAGACTGGAGAGCTGGGCACAGAGGAACCAAATGAGGTTCAACAAGGACAAGTGCAGAGTCCTGCACCTGGGGAGGAATAATAAACTGCACCAGTAGAGGCTGGGAGGTGATCTGCTGGAGAACAGCCCTGTGGAGGGGGTCCTGGGGGTCCTGGTGGATAACAAGTTAACCATGGCACAGTAATGTGTTCTTGTGGCAAAGAAGGCCAATGGGATCCTTGAGTGTATTAAGAAGAGTGTGTCCAGCAGATCAAGGGAGGTTCTCCTTTCACTCTACTCTGCCCTGTTGTACTGCCTTCATTTTTGGGCTCTCCAGTTGAAGAGGGACAGGGACCTGCTGGAGAGGGTCCAGCAGAGGGCTACAAGGATGATTACAGGACTAGAGCACTGCCTTAAGAAGAGAGGCCGAGGGACCTGGGGCTTTTTAGTCTGGAGAAGACTCAGAGAGGATTTAATAAATGTCTATAAACATCTGAGGGCTGGGTGTCAGGATGGGAGGGGACAGGCTCATCTCATTTGCCCCCTGTGATAGGACAAGGAGCAATGGGTGTAAGTTGCAGCACAAGAGGTGCCTCCTCAACACAAGGGGGAACTTCTTTACTGTAAGGGTCACAGAACACTGGAACAGGCTCCCTAGAGAGGCTGGGGATTCTTCTTCAGCTCTGGAGACTTTAATGGTCTATCTGGATGTATTCATCTGTGACCTGAGCTAGATTGTATGGTCCTGCTCTGGTAAGGGGGTTGGATTCAATTATCTCTTTAGGTCCCTTCCAACCCCTGACATCCTGTGAGCAGTAATTAAACTACTAAATCGTTTCTTCCAACTCCACAATAGCTACACATTTGTCTGGAGTACTTTTAGCTACTGAAAGATTTAAGAGTTAAAAATCCAAATTCTTACCCTTGTTTGTAAAGGTGCAAGACTACCCATATATCTTTTCCAGCTTTCGTAACCTCTTGAACATAATCTTTTCCTGAAATCTCCAAAACTTCTCCAAATTTATTCTTCATTTGAGCTGCTTTCATTTCCTTTAACCTCTGCTGTCTGAAAAGCAAGAAATGGGAAAGAGATCTTAAGAATAAAGGCATTTTTGACAAAGCAACACTTAAAGGAGCTGCCTGAAATCTCGACTTCAGAGGCACTTTACAAACTTCTTCAAACCTCAAACCAGCAAAAGCAAGTTGTCCTAGTCAGCAGATGCTCTTATACTTGCAAGTTAAAGTGGCCAACATGTAAGAAGTACAACTATGTTCCACTTTCTCTCACTTCTACCACAGCAGGTATTTCTTCTGCAGGTACTACACTACCAAAGTGGCAAAACCCATGAGATGGTAGACAAAGAGACAATAGAAAACAAATGTTGTAATTATGCAAAACTGCTGCACCTTAAAGTCATTCATGCAAAAATTGAGAAATCTTGGAGGTGATTTTCAAAGCTTTCTGAATCCCCAGCTACGCCCTCATCAGATGCACGTTACCTTTGCAAAATGAAGTTGTAAAGGATGCCAAATTTAAATCAAATTATCTTATTAATGAAAATTAGAAGCTCTACAAGAGACTAGAAACACAAGCCGTTTTTTTCTACCATTGGGCCTAACAACATCCTTTCTCTCTTCAGCAATATCTAACAGTATGCAAAAGAAAAAAGCCAAATTCTGTAGGCAGCTCTGACCTGTACATTTCAATAGCTTTCTCATCTTCCTCATTAAATTCATCTTCATTCTCTTCTAGCTCTTCCAGAGTCATGTCCTCATAAGTTTTCACTAGAATGGAAGAAGAATCAAATCAGCAAAAATCTTACTCCAGAATTAAAACTCACAACTTTTACCAGTCCAAGAGAATCTATCTATTTTAAGAACTGATTAACTATGGGAAAAATCTCTTACTTGAAGTACATCTGTTACTGGACTTTTAGAAAATATAGATGGAAAGACAATGGTACAAAGGACTGAGCTGAAGCATGCCCAGACTAGCAGAAAGATACAGATACCTTGCACTAGCTTTCAAGTTTAGTGGCTGCAGTACAGACCTACCTAACACACTCACAACAGAGCCAGGACATCTGAACAGAGGAAGGAGGAAGAATATGACAGGTAATGTCATGAAACGCTTTTACTTGCACATTCACATTAGACTCCTTTCACACTGTTCTTATTTCAGTTTTCAAACACTTACTTCCATAAAAACACAAACCTGACAACAAGAACAAAGTTTTTCTGTGCTGTAAGAATGCATGAGTTCAGTAAAGTATTTGTTTGAAACTGCTACTAGATGAACATCTTATATGAGAAGCAGCATTGCAGACTTGGAAAAGACATTGTATCTCAAGTATATAAATACTACTGTTGGCCATTTCTTGTACAGTCTTCTCCCAGCAGCCAATCTGAGACTTATCCTGCTGTTGCATGAGTTGGCTGGCCACTCACCAAGAGACTTCTGAAGGATGGCAAGTTGCTCCTCTTCCTTTGCACGCTCCTGTTCCTCCAAGTTCTCCTTTGGAGGAAGGATACCTTTCTTGCGCAGGATGTCATTCCACTCTGTATCTTTATTTGGGTCCTAAAACACAACAAAGAAAACAAAAAAGGATGATGTGTATTCAAGATGAACTTTATCACTTCAAGAACTTAACACATACAAGTTTTTCTCACAATGCACAGCACATTGGTAAACTGCTAACTGGACAGCACCAGAAAGTCACAGTGTGCATCCTCTTGAGGCTTCTTTGCAGCCCCACACCAGTGTCCTGAGGAAAGATTTCATCTTATTTCATCCCTCTTACACATACATAGGAAGTTTTGGTAGGGTTACAAAAGTCTGAAGCACTGAGCCAGCAGCGTGCCCAGGTGGCCAAGAGAGCCAGTGGCATCCTGGCCTGCATCAGGAATGGTGTGGTCAGCAGGAGCAGGGAGGTCATTCTGCCCCTGTACTCTGCACTGGTTAGACCACACCTTGAGTACTGTGTTCAGTTCTGGGCCCCCCAGTTTAGGAGGGACATTGAGATGCTTGAGCGTGTCCAGAGAAGGGCAATGAGGCTGGGGAGAGGCCTTGAGCACAAGCCCTACGAGGAGAGGCTGAGGGAGCTGGGATTGTTTAGCCTGGAGAAGAGGAGGCTCAGAGGTGACCTTATTGCTGTCTACAACTACCTGAGGGGTGGTTGTGGCCAGGAGGAGGTCGCTCTCTTCTCTCAGGTGGCCAGCGCCAGAACGAGAGGACACAGCCTCAGGCTGTGCCAGGGGAGATTTAGGCTTGAGGTGAGGAGAAAGTTCTTCACTGAGAGAGTCATTGGGCACTGGAATGGGCTGCCCGGGGAGGTGGTGGAGTCGCCATCCCTGGGGCAGTTCAAGGCAAGGTTGGACGTGGCACTTGGTGCCATGGTCTAGCCTTGAGCTCTGTGGTAAAGGGTTGGACTTGATGATCTGTGAGGTCTCTTCCAACCCTGATGATACTGTGATACTGTAATTATCACTGCAGATCTCATGGCAGGAAAGCATGCTGGCCACAGCACTCACGTATAAAGCCTCAGCAACAACAGTCCTTGCATTGCAAAGTGCTGGTGAGAAGATGCACAGGCACCAGCCTTGCAGACCTAACTCTGGAGTCTCCTTGGTAAATTCAAGTTTATGTGACTACAGAAGTGCTTAAACAGATGCTAGCACAAACTGCCAGACCAGCCCACTGCTACAGAATTACATTTAAATCTACCCTTACACTGTTCCTAAAAGACATTTTACTGTGAAATGGTCACAATAATCCTGCAAAACAGGACACCAACAGGTACCCACGTGTTGCTGAGAAGCTCAGTATAAGTTGTTGCCAAGTTAGATAGCAACTTGCTTTTTATAAATACACACAGAAAACAAAAACTAAAAAATCAGTGATAACCACTGACAGGCCAATTTCGGTTCCTTACAGTCTTGACCTAAGTTCACTTTGAAAACGGAACACAACGCTTTGCTATGGTTTCCATCTGTGTAGCCTACACTAGGTGTCTTCAAGACCGTGTCTCTTTTCTAGCCCAAAACACAGTAGTACTTCAGGACTGCAGAGCAGCGCAGGTAACAGAATGAAAAAATGAAGAAGAAAACAGTAACACAGCAAAAACCACACTTGATTTACGGAGTGTGTGCGTGTCTCTTAGCGGTGATCATTTTCCCCTCAGTGCAGCACTTCACAACATCCACTGCCGTTTATCAACACACTGGTGCCGTGCCCCAAGCACCCACCTGCCCATCTGCCTACTAAAACTACCGGACTTTAAAAAAAACAGCCTAACAAAAAGTCCCCAAACACCAAATCACCCAGAAACAAGGCATGGCACTTCAGAACAAGACCACCATGTGACAGACAACATCGGTCCTAGAGAGATGAAAACAGACTTCCCCATGCCTGCCTCGGGGAGCGCCACTGGCTGAGGGCGGCCCACGGTTGCCGGTGGAGCCCAAGGCCGCCCGGCCACCGGCGACGGTGACCCGACACCGTGTCCGGCCCCAGGTCTTCTCCTGAGAGAGCCTCCCCCACAAGACAGACCACACACGGGGACTCTGAGCTGATTACCTGCATCCCGCCGGCAAGGCCGAAGCGCGATCACCAGCGGGGCACAGCGGAGCACAGCAGGGCCGGGCAGAGCCAGTCCGGGCGTGCGCGGCGAGAGCGGAGGGGGCGGTGAGAGCGGAGGGGGCGGCGCTCCCCGGCGGGGCGGGCACAGCGCGGCCGCTTCTTCCCGCACCGCCTAATAAGGCCGGACCCGGCGGCGGGATCGTGTGGGGCTGGCTGCTGCGCTGTGAGTCCCATAACGCGGCGAGGGGGAGCGTCCTGCTTGGAAGCAGCAGGTGCGAGCCGCTGCGCTCAGCTGGATTCAGGGATGTAACACTAGCTGTGGGGCTTCTTCTTGCCTCTTTTTCTCCCTTACCGTCAGCGTTTCCCATAGCCGCCATGTTAAAAGGCCTGGGTCGCCCTGTAGCATCTGCACGGGTCCTGAGCCTGCTCCTGACGGGGATCCCGCTTCGTGATCTAGGCAGAGCAGTGCCATCTACGCATTCTTCCTCGCCTGTCCAGCCCCTGCCCTGCTAGGGGCTTCGCTGTTGCTTGTCGTTCTGCAGGCAGAAGGGTGCGCGCCCTTTCGGGGCAGGTCGGGGCTGGCGGACACGGGCCGTTCCAGCAGCCGTGGTGGGCACCCACTCGTTCCCGGGCCTGCAGGCAGCCATCCCAGCGTGACACCTCACGGGTGCTTCTGGCAAGGTTTTGTTCAGAAGTTACTCGTGTAAGTTGTGAGCCTGCAGCAGTGCCCAGAGCCTGTCACAGCAGAAGTTTAACCTGAGTACCATTTACCTGAAAGGATGCCCCTACTCTCTTCTCAGACCCCTCAAACCTAGAATCGTAGAATCAGTCAGGGTTGGAGGGGACCACAAGGGTCATCTAGTTCCAACTCCCCTGCCATGGGCGGGGACACCCTACCCTAGAGCAGGCTGGCCAGAGCCTCATCCAGCCTGGCCTTAAACACCCCCAGGCATGGGGCCTCAACCACCTCCCTGGGCAACCCATTCCAGGCTCTCACCACTCTCATGCTGAACAACTTCCTCCTCACATCCAGCCTGAACCTGCCCACCTGCAGCTTCGCTTCATCCCCCCTAGTCCTGTCACTCCCTGATAGCCTGAAAAGTCCCTCCCCAGCTTTTTTGTAGGCCCCCTTCAGATACCTAAAGGCCACTATAAGGTCACCTGGGAGCCTCCTCTTCTCCAGACTGAACAGCCCCAACTCTCAGTCTGTCCTCACAGGAGAGGAGCTCCAGCCCTCTGATCATCCCAGTGGCCCTTCTCTGGACACGTTCCAGCATGTCTACATCCTTATTGTAACGGGGGCACCAGAAATAAATAAAAGTACTATATTATTACAGTACTTGTACTATTTCATAAGCTATGTAGAATGTAGTTCATGGTGGCTTTCCCGTGTTGCAGCTGGCACAACCTAAGAAACGTTTCTTCATCAGCATGCTATGTCCTTGCCATCAGAGCTCAGCCAGGTTTGCAGCACAGTTCTGCTCTTGCCTTGTTTCAGAAACACGGTGAGGGATGCAGCATTATGTCTTCTGCAAGTAGCCCGCTGAACATCCTGGAGCAGAATTACACACTGGAGAGCATAATAAGCAGTTTGGTATCAGATTAAAAAACAAGTAACACATTCTGAACCTCTTGTTTCAGAAGTTAAAAAGAAATGGTGAGGTGCTTCCTAGCACCTTCCAGCACTCTCTTCTTGCCTGTGAAGCAATCAGGCAGGAAAGGAAAGTGCATTTTCCGTAGGTCAGCCTTGCTAAAATGAGTTCATGGGCTACCTGGCAGTATGCCAACCTAGTTGTGAGCCATTCTTATCTTGGCTAGCTTGTCCTTGTTGGATGGTATGACTGTAGAGCATGCAGGGAAAGTAATGTGGCCATGAGTTGCAGGATCCCAACTAGGCAGCGTGCTGAGCTGGGCATGTTCTTGGTTTCTCACATTAACCCACCAGTGTCCTGAGGCTGCCATAAACCTGAACACATAAACCAAACCATGCACCATCATAGGAACCCTCCAAATAAATTGTCAGCTGTAGGGAACAATTCCATAGGAGCATGCAAATACTATTGGTGAGTTCTGAGGCACTCCTTTGATGTAGTTTTTTCTTGCCCAAGAAGGGGCAGCCCAGCTTTGAGTCACCAGAAAAACACCCCCATACAACCTGCCTGCAGGCCCTAAGTGTGCTTGTCCTGGGCATGCAGAGAAACCTCTGTGTCTTGGCTCTGACAAGGGTCTGAAATGGAAATTCAGAAGCCCCATTGTAACGTGTCATAACATGGACATCCTGTTAACACCCATGTAGCCAGAAGCACGGTGAGGCACTTAAGCCATGCTAAGTTTGATTTACTAAAAGGGGAGCACAGTCACCTTTTCTGCCTCTGAACTCAGAGAAATGGATAGCCATGTTGTAAGAGGACATCAATCCTTCTGGTGGCTATTTGGATGTACAAAAGGTGTCCCATACACATTTCCCAGGGCCCTGAGGTGGAAGAAGACTCAGAGCCCTCCAGCTTGGACTAAACACTCATCCTTGGGGGAAGAGTGACTGACTGAGTGATAGGTGGGACCACACATACAGACAATGTGAAAGCTTTACATTAGAAAATAAATGGCTATGGAGCCTTCCAACAGGGCAAAATGTGAGCTAAAGTTTTTGGGATCACAGTTCTTGAGTCTTTCCCAGGCACTCCAAAGTCTTTTGTGTCCGACCCATGGTTAGTACCTGGCAGTACCTAGGTCTGAAGGCTTAGCTGTTGGTGTCAGTTTTGATATGCAAACATTTCATCAGGGCCTGGGCTTTCCAGAGGACCTGCTAGTCATCTTCAGTGGCTGAAACACCATTCACACCTGTGAATCTTGTATGTTGCTAGTTGGAGCTTTCTTTGAATACCAGAAAACAAACACAGGAAAAACCTGGGCAGAGTACACTCGTTTTTTAGAAGATGCTCAAAAATACTTATTTGCAGAACACAAGATTTTTGCCCAGGTGAACTGAGGGGAACTAGCCTTGGACCAGAACCTATACATTTCCACAGTAAATCCTAAGCTGCATCTGGGGCAGAGTTACTAGAAGAGGGGACAGAAGCCCAAATATTAGGAGCAGCCCCATAACATCACTTGTTGGGACTCAGACAGAATGTGACTGAGTCATAATTCTCTTTGCTTGGGACACACATAAAGCAAAACCTAATTTTCCTCATCCCACTCAACTAAAACTACTGAGTTATAAAGCACATTTTTCCCATATACTTTTTTAGTCAGGCTTTCAGCAGGAAAGAAAGGACTTTTTTTCACACTGTGTACAGACAGAAATACTCAAACCAGAGCCATTGAGAACTGGTGGTGTCACAGTGAGGCTGAAATATAGCTGTGGCTCATCCACGGGAAACAACCTGGCTTCTCAGCCCCTGGAGAATCTGCTTCTGGGCATTTATAACATATTTCTTCCTTTTCCCTTAAATCAGGAGTTAGAGGTAAGATGAGCCACATGTGAGCATGACTCATTAACTTTCCAGGTGAGGAGAAAAAGTTGCTAATAAAAAGGTTCTGCCCTAAAGTATAGGAAGATCTTGCTTGCCTTATGTATTCATGCTGTAGCAAACCACAGACTGGGCCCAAATAGGAGGGGAGGAAGAAAAAAAGGTAATGTAATATATTTTCTTATTCTATGGTATTTTTTTTATTAGATAGTGGAAGATTTGGGGTTATTGTGGAGCTTACATTATTTTGTAAGTTAGCTGCATTTGTAATGAGTAATCAGAAAATGAAAGCTGTATGATTATAGAGACATAAAGTTAGAGCTTGTTTTGCCTGGATTTTATTATGGTCTGGGATGGCTTTGGTTCCTTTCTCTCAAATATTATTCTGGATTTCTTAAATTTCTCTATAAAAGCAAGACAAAATCACACATGTTGATCTAGCGATGGATGTGCTTGTGTATTGAAAACAGCTCTGCTGGAAGCTACCTGTCCTATTTACTTACAGATTAGAAATCTTATTTAAACAAGCAGTTTTGTCACTCCACTTGTATGGCACTCTATGAACTGAATTTCCTTAATCTTTGGTAAAGAGTATGGGTTGATTTTTTTATTTCAGTCTGCATGGTGTTATCAAAATGAATTATTTTCCTGGTGCAAAACACCTTCCAGGAATCTCCTAGCCAGAGAATTTCCTTTTGAAACTTTATTTTAAAACTGTTTGGAGTATTTGGTGTATAACCTTTCAATTATTAGGTTTAAAATGAAAGAAGTAATTAACCTGATAATGCAAGAAGTTGAAATACAGAATCCTCTTGAAAGAAGAGGCAGACTTGGCCTTATTAGCTCTGACGTAACAGTTACAATATTTAAGAAAATAATAAAGAAATCCCACTGTTCCTCAACCCCAACATTTAGCAAAGGAAATACAATTTTATTTTTTGCCCTTTGCATATTTTTCAACAAGCCTTTCTTGACAGGTTGCCAGACCTCTTGGGATTTACAAAGAGGCCTCCATCCTAAGAGGCAGGCTCTAAAAGGGCAGTAGTAATTAAATTTTAGCATTGCTATTAATGAAGTGTGTTGTGTGGCTCTCTTTCTTCAACCATTCTTCCCTGTTCTTGTTTCTTTTTGTTATCATTTAGCTGTAGCCCAAGCACCTGAGAAACTTGAAGATCTCCAATTGTTTGTCCCCTTACCCATCAATGTCTGGACTTGGGAAGAAGCACACAGCAGCTGGCAGAACTGGATCTGCAGTGAAGAGAAACACATCAGCCAAGGCTGGTCTGGTTTTCCCAGTGGGTCGTGTCTACAGGTTACTTAAAAAAGGGAGCTATGCTAAAAGGATTAGTCTTGCTGCTGCCATCTACCTGGCAGCAGTGCAGGAGTACCTAAGTGCAGAGATCCTGGAGATGGCAGGGAATGCTGCGCTAACAAACAAGAAATTCAGGATTGCACCCAGGCACATTATGCTGGCCGTAAGAAACGATGATGACATGAACAAGCTCTTTGCCTGTGTGATCATTGCCCAAGGAGGGGTTATGCCAAATATCTGTAAGGAGCTCCTTTCCGTGTCAGCTGGCAGAAATGCTGCTACTTTTCAGGAACAATGTGGTAGCCAGTGAAACTTGCTTGTCTATTCTATGCACTTAGGGATGATGGGACTCAGTAGCACTAACTTGCATATGTTTGCCTCTTTCTCGAGCACTTTCCTGCAAATTTTAATGTATTTTGTGATGTGTACAGCTTGTGATAAAGTTCCCCGAGTGTAATGCTGTTCCTTCTTTTCTTAGCTCCCCTTCCAGGGATGGAGAAGTGCAGAAAATGTCCCAAGAAAGACTAGAATCCAGCCAAATAACTTTTAAGTATGCATTTATTTTTGAAAATGTCACAGTTAACTGTTGTCAAACAGGCAGATGATTCAGGACACACTTCTGTCAGCTGTTCCTCCACTGTAGATTCATAGTGCAATTAATTCAGTGCCTCAAAGATTGTTTAGTTCTCCTTTCGAAGTTAGTAACGGTTAAAGTCTTCTTGCTCAGATGTGAACAACTACCTCTCTTCAGACTTCTCCAACACAACACTAAGCCCCTATCTGCTCCATTTTGTCATAACTATGGGTACTTTAACATTTACTGCATTTTTTGTTTGTCTGTAGAAGTAACTGTTAGAAAAACAGAAGTCTCCATATCTAAACAAGCCCCCAAGCCTTTGCTGACAGTGTTGCTGAAAGTCTTCACCCAGAAAAGTGCCTAGGGTTTTTCTGTTCATAGTGGGCTCTGAGCCTTGCTGCTGAACTGGCAACCACAGATTTACTGAACCTACACAAGGATCAGTCTGCTTCAGAGACAGTAACTTTGAGGTCATAGTGGGTCACACAGATACAAGCTGGCTAGAATCAGCTTCCTAACCTGGAAGCTGAGCTGAAGCCCCAGCATTTTGTTTGAAAAAGATCTGCCTGTCCTGTTGAAATTGACTTAGCTCCTTCACCCTTTCAAGGCACAAAGATATTGGAGCCTATTGGCCAGGTGTTATGATGCTGAGAGACATTTGAATTGTATGCAGCTGAGATAATGACTCGCTCCAAGCTGTGCTTACACAGAAATGGGGGAGTGTCTGTGTGGTTACTGATTTTAAGGTGGTGGGCAGCTGGTACAGTCATTTATTTCTGCCTTGTTTTCAAGTGCAATTTGAGATTTTTAGCTGATGTGCCATCAACACAGTGAAGTGAGGAAAAGTGAAGCATGCAGTGGCAATGCGAAGTAAAAATCGCTGAGAGTACGTTCTAAGCTTTTGGCACACAGTAAAAGATGTACTACATGTAAAGAACTTTATAGTGAGTGCTTACACCTCTAAGTGCCCTCCCCGCAGTACAGACCACGTATTGGGGGGCAGCGGTGGGAGAAGCGGCTGGGCTACGGCAGTGCCGGGCCGGGTCAGGTCGGTCCCAGCGTTCGCAGCGAGGACGGAGGAGGTGGCCGCCTGCCGTACCGCCTCGTAGGGCTAGACCGGGTGGCGATTGCTGAGTGCCTGAGAGTCGCAGTGGCTGAGCTGCGGGGCGAAGCGTTCTGTTTGCAAGCAGCGGGTCCGGGACGCTGCGCTCAGATGGATTCACGGGGTTTGACTCTTGCTGTGGGACTTTTTTCTTGCCTCTTTTTCTCCCTTACCTTCAGCGTTTACCATGGCGACGGCTCGTTAAAAGACGGGTCCTGAGCCTGCTCCTGACGGGGATCCCGCTTCGTGACCTAGGCAGAGCAGTGCCATCTACGCATTCTTCCTCGCCTGTCCAGCCCCTGCCCTGCTAGGGGCTTCGCTGTTGCCTGTCGTTCTGCAGGCAGAAGGGTGCGCGCCCTTACGGGGCAGCGCCGGGGCTGGCGGACACGGGCCGTTCCCAGCAGCCGTGGTGGGCACCCACTCGTTCCCGGGCCTGCAGGCAGCCATCCCAGCGTGACACCTCACGGGTGCTTCTGGCAAGGTTTTGTTCAAAGATTACTCGTGTAAACCGTGAGCCGGCGGGGCTCAGAGCTGTAGCCCTGCTCAACGCCCATCGCAGCAGAGCTTTAAGACAAGTACCATTCAGCTGGAGGGATGTCCCTACCCTCTCCTCAAACTAGTGGCCACCAGCTTCAGATCTATTAATCCAGTCAGATAAAAAGACTGTTTAGAGAACTGCCTCAAGACTGATGCTACCAGCTCAAGGTTTTAAGAGCTTCTCTTTCCTGTGTTTATCCCATAATAATTTGCTTTATGTAGTATAAATCAAATATTTTTTTGGTTTTCTAGTCTTGTGATAACTGAAACATTGTGAAGAATGGGCTGCAGAGAGCTCGTTTCTTTGTATGGGCAGGTTAAGGAATTTAAGAAGCCAGGAATGGGGTATTGTGGGACTGCAGCCAGAGAAATCTCTGTATGTGAAACCTCTAGCATGTGTGTAAGCTGCAAGCACCTAATAGAGGTCAGTCTATTAGAAGATAAAGGGATGAGGATCTATTGGTATCAGGTCAGTCCCTTTATAACTGGTAGTAGTACCAGAGATAAGTGGTTTCTAGTGCAGGCAGCAGGCAAATGTTTTGAGGGCAGTTATAAGATTAGCCACTGATATCTGTGTAAACCTTTGACTAGCGATCTAGAGAGTGAAATGCTGCTGACATGTACCACAAAGCAACACCCATTTTGGAAAGCAACAGTGACTCCTCAGGGAAGCTGCTGGATGTTTTCCTACAGCAGTTTCAATCGGCATTACCATATGAGCTGCACTTTGTGGAAGGATGGCTGCATGAAGCAGGCCATGGAAATTTACTGGACTTGTTTGAAATATCTGAAGAAAGTTGCAAGATCACCCTCACCGCTGAAGCACCAATCAAGGACAAGGACACAGCGACCTTCATCTAAAGTTAACTTAGAAAAGCAGAACAAAGCACACAAGAATAAGGAACTGCTAACCATAAACAGGATATAGGGGCTTACTAGAGGCGGACTAAAAAATGCGCTAAGCGGCCAATTAGCATATCCATAGCTTGATAATTAGCATAGAATACGCCTGCTTGCTCTCTGCTTGCTCTATATAAACCGTGCTGTAACTCAATAAAGTTGAACTTGCTTTATCAGTCATATTGATTGGACCCTGGCTTGTTCCACTTCAAATGGCCCCCCGAACAGGGACCACGCAGGACCTGACGGCAAAACGCATCGGGATCCGGAGGAGCAGGACCTGACGGCAAAAGGCATTGGGATCCGGAGGAGTTGGGACCGGCGATTCGGCAAGCTCTCTTAAAGACGTCCGACACCGGCGAGGCAAAGGCTCCTGGGCAAAAGCGGGAGACGGCTCGACCTCTACGGCAAACGCGTGAGGTGCCCACAACGTGAAGACTACCATGGAGAAACAGGTAGCACATGATTTATTAAAACGCTTTTTAGAAAAGCGAAGTGTAGGGGCAGTTAAGGGGCTAGAGGATTTGATAGCATTGGGATATAATTTAGGGGTAATAGAGAAACCGGCTCATGTATTTGACTGGAAAAGATGGAGGGAGATTGGTAACAACTTATGGGAAAGAGTAATAGATGAAGATAAGGTTGCTAAAAAACTTATGAAACCATGGAGGGACATTACTAATGATTTGAAAAAATATCAAATGGAAAAGGATGTCACCCTACAAGCCCAGAACCAGTTAGATCCTGAGGCTGGGAAAATTATACCAGGAGCAGACTATTGGTCTCCGCCTCCAGGGGACAAAATCCCTGTTAAATCCGATAAAATCCCTACTAAATCCTCCTGTATTAATTATCCTACTTTACCCTCTCCTGCGCTACCTGACGACAAAGAACCACCACCTCCATTCCCCACTGATGAAATACCAGTCTTGGAGCCTTCGGCTCCTCCGCTCCCACGAGACCCTCGCTCTTTACGGGCTCCGAGCCCCCGGAGAAGTCCGGAGGTGGAGACCCAAAAATGGCCAAAGCCGCCACCTGGTATCGATGGGGAGCCGAGGGGAAAGGCGTCAGTACAGACTATAGACTGGAAGGCACTGGGGGAAGAGGCTTTTGCGTCAGGGGATCGTGAGGCAGCACTAGAAATAGTGCAGACCTTCCCTGTGTTTTATGAAACGGGGGCGGATGGTCAGCAGAGAGGGGAACATAAGCCTTTTAATTGGAAAATGCTGCAAACCCTGAGACAAATGGCTAAGGAATCAGGACCGCGAGGGGAACCGACAAAACAGATTCTCGATTACATCTTTTCGGGTTATGTTCTCTGTCCTGAAGATGTGAAGAGAATTATGCGCCTCATTTTGACACCATCTCAACAGATGTTATGGCAGTCTCAGTGGCAGCAATTAGCCACTAATTCTCAGAACCAGCCTAGGGCTCAGGGAAATCCCCTTCATGGGGTAAGGGTTGATCAGTTGATGGGAACAGGGAATTTTTCTACAATAGCCACACAGGCAGAATGCGGGACAGAAATTTTACAGGAAGCAATGAGAACAGCCAAGGAGGCACTGAGTATGATAAAAATAGAGCCAGGACCCCCTGCCTATACAACTATTAAACAAGGTCCAAGAGAAGCCTTTTCTGAACTCATAGACAGACTCGCGGCAGCTTTTGAAAATGTAGAAATAGAAGACCGAATGAAAGCACCCTTAATGAGGCAGTGTGCTCTGGACAATTGTAACCCAAAAACCAGGGCAATGTTGTCCCAGTTACCAATAAACAGTACACTTGAGAATATGTTGGAGAGAATGAGCAGGGTGCCAACAGGAGAACAGGCATTCCTGACAGAAGCAATAGACAGGCTAGGAGAAAAAATTATTAAAGCTCAGGAGAATGTGCTGCAGGCTCAGCAACAAGCTTTAGCGGCAGCATTAGCCCCCCTCAGGGAACAGGGAAAGAATAGGGGAGGGAATGCTGCTACCTGTTTTCGCTGTGGAGAAAAAGGGCACATGAGAAGACAGTGTCAACAGAGAGCGGTGTGGTGTCCTGCTTGCCAGAAGGACAATCATTCTCAGAAAGCCTGCAGACGTTCGGGAAACGGGATGAGGAGCGCCAGCCAGGCGCTCCGAAACAAATAGCGGCTCCAGCACAATACAGCCCTCACAACCCTTTCTCCCCAAGCGACGGATCAGCGATCTCCAACCAGCCACCAGCGGGAGCCTCGGCTTGGACCTGGCAACAGCAATAGACTGTACATTAGTGAATACCAATCCCGTGGCAATTCCTACAGGAATCTTTGGTCCCTGCAAAATCAATGATCAACCATGTGGAGCTCTGATATTAGGACGATCATCAACGGTGATAAAAGGACTCTTTGTTTTGCCTGGTATTATTGATGCAGACTCGGAGGGAGAAATTAAAATCATGCTACATACAAATTTTCCACCAATCCATATTCCACAAGGATCAGTAATTGCTCAAGTGGTACCGCTGCCTCAAATGACTGAGGGACTACAGAATTCCTTAATAGAAAGAGGAAAAGGCGGTTTTGGGTCTACAGGCAATCAAGCCATGTTAACCATGAACATGGTCTCCCGACCAGAATTAAAAGTGACTGTTGTATGTCAGGGGGAACGAAAGGAATGGAAAGCACTCTTGGACACAGGGGCTGATATAACTATTTGCAACCTTTCTAACTGGCCTAGTAATTAGCCATTGCTGAAAAAACAACATCAAGTCGAGGGAGTTGGAGGCTCAGTTCAAACAGTGCCCATCCGGTACAAATTTTAATTGACAACCACCAACTTACACAGGTGGTAACAGTGATGCCTCTACCATCAAATGTATCCATGCTTATTAGAAGGGATGTGCTAAGCCAAATAGGTGCCACCATCACTACGAACCAAGAGGGTTTCTAGTGGCGGTCACTGGCTCTTGGACTTTCCCGATCCAGTTAACGTGGTTATCAAATGAACCAGTCTGGATCGACCAGTGGCCGCTGAAAAAGGAAAGTCTGCAAGCAGCTCAGGATCTTGTAAAAGAACAATTAGAGCTTGGACATTTAAAACCTTCTCTTAGCCCCTGGAACACTCCAATTTTTGTCGTAAAAAAGTCATCAGGGAAATATCGTCTATTACACGATCTACGAGCAATTAATGATCAAATGCAAGCGATGGGAGCGACCCAGCCCGGCCTGCCGAACCCTGCTATGTTGCCTGAACATTGGAATTTATTAGTTATAGATCTAAAGGACTGTTTTTTCACTATAAGATTACATCCGCAGGACACCATCCGTTTTGCTTTCACACTACCCTCCCTTAACAGACAGGCGCCGGACCAGAGATATGAATGGACGGTGCTCCCACAAGGCATGAAGAATAGTCCTACTCTTTGTCAAATTTTTGTGGACCAAGCCCTAGAACCTCTTACTGAAAAATGGACTAACGTGATCATTTATCATTACATGGATGATATCCTTTTTTGTCAACAATCACCTTTCCAAGAAGAACAGCTCAAAGAGATTGCTGATTCTTTAAAGACCAAAGGCCTCCAAATTTCAGAAGAAAAAATTCAGAAACATGCTCCATGGAAGTACCTGGGATGGAACATAACAGACTCTCAAATTACTGCTCAAAAAATGCTTGCTATCCCAGATATTAAAAATGTCAACGATGCCCAAAAACTCCTAGGAAACATACAATGGCTACGGCCCATTGCAGGGATAACAAATGCGGACATAGAGCCATTAAGACCCCTGCTCAAAGGAACTAATCCAGCTGCACCTGTTGAAGTGCAACCAGCATTAAGAAAGCATTTAGAGGAAATCCTAGAAAAGACTGCTACAGCCGCAGTGCATCGGTACAATCCTGAAAAGGCCATTGACATCACCATCCTAAAAGAACGACAGCACCTGATGGGAGCCCTAACCCAAGACAGAGGAAAAAAGGGGGAGTCAACAGACGGTTGTCCTGGAGTGGTTATTTCCCCATATACAACCAAAAACGACGGTCCAAACTCAAGAAAAAACATTGGCACTGTTGATTAGAAAAGGCCGTCAAAGAATCTTACAAATAGCAGGAGAAAAACCAGGTTGCATTTACCTGCCAATAAGGAAAGAGGATTTGGAGTGGTGGATAACAAAATCGGAAGATTTACAACTTAGTTTGCATGATGCCATAACTGTTTTTATGAGACAGGAAATATGGATTTTTGTCTAAGTCTACAATCGGCAACAGATCCCTTTAAAACTTGTTTAATTGGAATAGCTGATTTACAGATAGACGATTTTAAAAGTAACTCCCATGGAAAATGTGAGCAAGCTGACACTGTATCCCAATGTACAGCAAAATTAATAGGGGGTTTGCATGTTACCTTACCCTGGGATCCACAGGAATTAGAACTGTTGGGTTCCAAAGCAATCAATCCTAACGAGACACAGAGATGTGTGTACTTTGGATCCGATAAAGCAGGGGTGGATGTATATCTTAAGACAAGTCCTACTTCGGACTATGAGTGGCAAGACAGGCATCCCCGTTATGGGGCAGAGGTATTCAACAAGACATGGACTAGATTAGACCCAGACTGCAATGATGAGGTGGACTTATGGTCCTCCACAGCTAATATTTTTTCTACCTTACTAACACCACGGATTACTATAGGCCACAATTCGAGGTTAATAGCGAGATTGGCATGCTGGTCGGTAAAGCAAGCCAATGTTACTACTAATGTTTTAGAGCAATTACTAATGGATCAAAATAGCCTTAGGCATGCGCTGTTACAGAATAGAGCTGCTATTGATTTTCTTTTACTAGCTCAAGGTCATGGATGTGAACAGTTTGAAGACATGTGTTGTTTTAACCTTTCGGATCATAGCCAATCTATACATGGGGAACTAAAATGGTTAAGGGAACATACTCAAAAGATTAAGCAGAATGATGACCCTCTAGGGGACTGGTTAAGAGGATTAGGAATAACAGGGTGGATGAAGCAGTTATTAATGGAAGGCTGTCGATTGCTAATTATTTTGATTATAATAATAATTGTTGTAAGATTAATAATCGCATGTGTTATGAAAGCAACTACGCGGTCTCAAGCACTTCCTGTACAAGAGAAAAAAGGGGGAATTGTGGAAGGATGGCTGCATGAAGCAGGCCATGGAAATTTACTGGACTTGTTTGAAATATCTGAAGAAAGTTGCAAGATCACCCTCACCGCTGAAGCACCAATCAAGCACAAGGACACAGCGACCTTCATCTAAAGTTAACTTAGAAAAGCAGAACAAAGCACACAAGAATAAGGAACTGCTAACCATAAACAGGATATAGGGGCGTACTAGGGGCGGACTAAAAAATGCGCTAAGCGGCCAATTAGCATATCCATAGCTTGATAATTAGCATAGAATACGCCTGCTTGCTCTCTGCTTGCTCTATATAAACCGTGCTGTAACTCAATAAAGTTGAACTTGCTTTATCAATCATATTGATTGGACCCTGGCTTGTTCCACTTCAGCACTTGAAGAAAAATGGTCCCTCGTTCCTCTGTCAGACTCACAGTCATGTTGGCTCAGAGGTTTGTTCTTGGTCTGTCCAAGCCAGCTGCCCACAGAATGGGTGCCCCTACAGCAGCATGGGTTTGTGTAGCTCCTGCCACACTGCACTCTTCTTGCTGCTGCACCAGCACAGCTGTTCACAGCATCTACTGTGAACTAGGCTGCTGGGCTTGTGTTAAACATTTTTTCTTCTTGTGCTTTTCAAAGCAAAGTTCTATCCTTTGCAGTGGCATTGGCACAACTTGGAAGTTTCCATAGGGGCAGGAAGAAGAGACTGAGGGCGAGATGGTGGCTGGAGCTGCTGAGGGAGAAACTGCCTTTGATGCCTCTGTGATGTTGGCTGCCACTGTGAAGCCCCATGGGATTTCAAAGGTCTGGGGTGAAGTTGTGTCACATTGGGCACATGAGCTGAGACATGACCCACAAAGGTTTCACCAAACCCTTATGCCTATAAAAGCAATTTTAAAAAGGGACAGTGGAAATTAGAAACCTTTCTCCAAGTCTCAGCTCTTCTTGAGAGGAATCAAATCTTGACCCTGGCTTGTTTAAGGGAATGTCCACATGTCAAGGAGCTGTTTGGCCTCTGTTGAGATGCACGAGCTAGGAGGAGCTGCTGCTGAGGGTACAGGTCTTGCTCTGAGACCCAGTTAGAGGGAAAGCAACTGTCAGAGTTTTGCTAGCTGGTCTCTGTTGTCAACCACTTCAATACATCTTACTTTAAACTTACCCAGATTTACTGAAAAGTTTATATAGGCTTAAGCATGACTGTGGGGTGGCTGGCAAATTCAAGGCGTTCCATTACTGAAAAAGCAGCAAGCTTGGGAAAATGTGGTATATCACAGCTGAATGCCCAAGAGGTGCACAACTTCTGTCTGCTAAACTGCAAGGTGGGGAGAAGCACCACCTTCAGCAGTGCCTTACCCTCACATTCATGGCAAAACTCAGCAGATGAGAAGAAACTGCAGGAATACTGGAACAAGGAGATGGCACTTACTGACAGGTGCCAGCAGTTACCATACAGCTCTGCCCTGTCTTTACTAACTGGAGCTGACCTATGTGCATAGTGTTTCCTGAAATAAGCCTTGCTGTGGCTATCCCATTCTCTGTGCTTATAACTACAGTTTTTCTGTTGCACTTCCAAATGTAGAACAACCAGTACATTAATTTCTGCTTTTTGTCAATGTGGTGGTTTGGGTGTTACATTCCACCTCCCACCCCCCCGACTTTGGAAATCACCCAGACTAGAGTCAGCCAGCTCTGGAAATTGAATGAAGGTCATTATTCACAGCTAGCACAATATACAAGCAGATATTTACAGTATATACAGTTATATACAGAAATATACAAGCTAAAAGGTAATATGGAAACACAACTTCCCTCCCAGAAACCTGAGTCCCCAGGAGGGGCTCCCAACTGCCCTTCCACCTTCTCCCACCCATCTACCTTACCCCAGACATTGCCTTGTGCCCCAAGGAAGAATAGAGTGTCAGCCAGGGAGATTAGGAAGCAAGTGGATTAATCAGAGAGATGGAGGGTGAGGTTAGAGAGAAAAATGCAGCCCAGAGCTCAGGCTGTGCCCGAACGCCTTGTCTGTGTTTGTGTTCTTGTTCTTATACATCTCAGCAAGCCCCTGAGTGAAGTAGACATCACCATTGTTCCTCTTTCGCAGCCTAATCTAATTCTTCTCACCAAAACATTCTAGCTAGCTTCAAACTAGCACAGTGAAGTCTCAAGACAATTAAAAAGATAATGCCTGATGTTAAGCTATTATTTTGGGAGAGCTCGCTAATTCTCTCACTTCTATTTTTCTCTGGCAGCTGTGAAGCTTATTCTGTTCTTTTAAAGATACATTATGCATGCTTCAGTGGGGTACTTTTAATCTTTGAGTGAAAAAAAAAATCTATTTTCAGTTTAAATACACATTAAAAGTCACATTCAGTCTTTTATCATATCCTCAGCCCTGCTCGTTGCCAGGTTATTCACCACTGCTACAAATAAATACCTTCATAATACATGAGGCATAGGGTTTGTGAGGGCTGTCCTAGCAGCTAGGTCAGATTCTGATCCTGTTTCCACCACTGTTGCCAGCTTCAATTCTTTCTCAGTCTCTTGTCCTCAGCACTCCTTTGAGTTACAATCTACCTGTTTCCTTGACTTCAGAGGCCAAATTGTGTGTTAACTAGCTAATGTTCGCTGACTATTTTGAGGCTGTTGGATGTTAGAACTACTGGAAATTATTCCTTTGTTTGTATAAGCAGCTTGTTAGACTTCCAAGTTATATGAAAGAGAGCGTGTGGGAGAGAACAGCACAACCCTTATCAGCATTGCAATGAAACGTTTATTCTTTCCAGCTATCCGCATGGCTTTCATTGCAGTGCTGTGTGTAGCATCTGTGGCAGTATTTTTGCCAGCAGTGTTGTGGTGGTGTTTCTTAATCATTCTGCCCCTGAAAAAAGACAAGTTCACTTAAACTGAGCTAGTAACCATTTTAACATTTATTATGCCTACAACTTGAGATCTGGGAAGCAGAGTCAGCCATATTCTTAGAAGTGTGCAACCAATGAAGCAGCTGATCCTGCATTACCTCTGTGCTTTGATCTCTCTTGAAAGCAGAGGAAATAGTCACTAGTCTGAGTGAGATTTTAAATGCATTTATGAAAGTGGCAGACTCAGAAAAAAAGCATTTATGCATCAACTTGCTAGCTGCATTCCATCAGAGTGCAAGCTTTCTACCTGCCCAGCCAGGACATGTTCTCAGGCATCAGCTGGTCTGGCTGTACCTCTCTTCTTAAGCACCAAAATGTAGGTATTTTTCTACACATACCCCTGGTCTAAGAGGTGAAGCTACCTAAGGCTCAATTTGGCTGCTGTACCTTCTTTTGGACTTGCTGCTGTCAGCCCAAGGCATTAGCAAACTCTGTGGCTAACAGCTTGCTTGGAGCTGTGTTATTCCAATACCCTGCTCTGCACCAAGCATCAAATCTATGGCTCTGAACTGCAGCTAAGGACTCGTGGTAAAAGAGGGTACCAAGAAGAGCCAGCACAGAGACAGAAAGAGGAAGCCTGACTCTGACCCTGGATGGTTATGTAAATCAGCAGGGATACTGACACTTCTTTTTCCCTTGAGGTTTTGTTTATTTGTTTGCATTTGGATTTGGTTGGGTGGGTGGGTTTTTATGTCTACTACAGATAATGGAACTATGGAATTGTTTGGTTAGAAAATACTTTTAAGACTATTAACCTAGCACTGCCAGGTCACCACTAAACCATGTAATGAGTACACTTCTAGGTATCATGCCATATAATGATAAAAGGCAGGCTAAAAGTGCATTAGACAGACCAATTTTGTCTAATGCATAATGTGAGAGAAGTGCAAGTTAATAACCTGAAAATAGCTGTCCTTCATGTTAAATCAGTGGAGAAACTTGGCTTTTCTTGTAGCACTGAATCCAGGAAACTGGTTAGGCTGGAATTAATGGCAAAACAGTAGGGGGCTGTGTCAAGCAGTTGCAGCAATTGGACAACTTTTTCTTTTGAAACTCAGGTACTGTTGAATCTCAAATATGCCCAAAAGACAGGGAAGATTGTTGCTTGAACTGTGAAAGAGGTTCTGTTTTTATTCAAATATCATGTGGTTGCTTCATGAGGCTTATATCATGTTTTGCTAGCTGAATTCACTAAGGAAGGTGCATAACTGCTGAATGGAACTCAAGCATAGCCTATGCCTCTGCATAGCGTGTGCCTCTGTCAAGGAAACATTATGCATCTGTCACATATCTCAATCCTTCTCTTCAAGTTTTAACGTCTTTGCTTTGTTCAGATTTGCTTTTCCATTATTGGTCTCTCTTAGCAGCATTGTAGCACATCGGCATGGGACTCAGCTTGTCCAGGATACCCTGCTTATTGGGGCACCATTCAGTAGTAGACTAAGGAAGCTTGCCTCAGCATGCTTGTTATTTACTAGTCTGGGATATTCTTTCTATGTGTTGTCACACAGGCCCAACTCTCACTGTGATTTAGGTTTAAATCTATTTGGATTGGTGGAGATACATGGACACAGAGATGTGGGTCATGGCCTGCTTCTGGATGAGAGCTTCCTTTGTGCCTTTCTGATGGTCAGAATGAGTTGTCTTTCCACAACAAGACAAGTCATCAGTGCTAAATCCCAGTAAAATTATATCCTTTTAAACAAGTGAGTACTTCACTTAAATTTGAAGAGTACTACAAATTAAAGAATTCTTCTGATACATTCAAAGATGTGTGCACTGGGGCTCCTTATGTCTTTCAGGTATGTCTCTTTGAAGATCACTCTCTCTACAGGTAGACCTAGTCTTCTTTCCTCTGAAATAACTTCAAAAGGTCCAGAAACTGTTGAAGCTGTATCTTCTCTTTAACATAAATTACAAATACAGTACTGAGCTGTGGTAGAAATGAGTATACAAGTTAAGACCTTAAGAAAGGGTCTACTCCTATTTCCTGTATCCCATCTCTTCTCCTCTATGAATCTATAGTTGTTGGGGTTTTTTAAATATTAATTTTTGTAATTAAAAAAAATAAGTAAAATTACTCTTCCACATCCAGAGAACTTTAACTTATTTTCACTACATTAACAATTTACAGTTTCTCTCAAAGGTTATTTGTTCTGGTACCTGCTGCAAAGCATGTTCATCCTCAAAGCAAATCCATTGCCTTTTCCATCTGTATCAGGACACATCGTGCCAGGGCAAGCAGAGGAGACAATGGCTAAAGTAGTTGTTGGGACAAGCAGTGCTGAAGTGGCGACAGACTATGAAATAGGAGAGCAAAGATGAAAATGCTGTAAAAGTAGAAAGAAGGAAAGAACAGCATAAATATCATCAGAAAGTGAACTTAAAATTTATTGCACAAAGTAGCGTTTCCTGGTAGAATTAATCAAACCAAGAAGTACTTCCCTTTGTGGTAGGAATTACTGGGTGATGTTCTTTCGTTTATGCTATAAAGGTTGTCAAGCAAGACAAATGTCAGGGTACTTTCCACCCATTCTGGCTGTGCAGTTTTACCTTCTGTCCCATTACCTACTCAACAGGACCACTGATATTCTCCAGATGTATTCTTCCTTCCACAGCTCTTGTTAAAATTGAATGCAGCTTGCTAAGCTTCATATCAGTCCTGGCAGGGGCCACCAACAGATCAAATGTCTGCCACTGAAAAGCAAACAAACAATTATGACGCTGCACTGCTGCCTTACAGCACATCAGCAGAGAAATGATAGAGACTCAGAAAGCTGGTGATAGAGTCAGAAAAGGTTTTTTCATTAGGGATGTTACAAGTCTGAATAGGATGAATGTAGAACTGCGGTTTGGCACCTGGTTTTGCAAACTGTACACTAAGGAGTACTTAAACATTTACTGGGGTATCAATTACACTGATAAGCAATCATGCATTAAAATAATAAGCAGCTTTTTTTGAGGATAAATGTAAATGTAAGGACAAATTTAAATGTAAGGATAAATTCTCTCATTTGATTATATGGTAAACTCTGTGAACAAATCATGCTTAAGTCTGTGAACAAGTCATGCTTAACTAACCTGATAGCATTTTATGATGCCATAACTGAATGGGTAGATTTAGGGAAACCAGTGGATGTAGTCTACCTTGACCTTAGCAAGGCCTTTGACAGCATCTCCCATGACATTTTAGTGAGCAAGCTGAGGAAGTGTGGGATGGAAGAGCAGACAATGAGGTGAATTAGGAAATGGTTACAAGACAGAGTTCAAAGAGTGGTGATCAATGGTGCCAAGTCCAGCTGGAGAGCTGTAACTACTGGAGTTCCTCAGGGATCAGTTCTGGGTCTGGTGCCATTCAATCTCTTCATCAGGGACATTGATAAGGGCACAGAGTGTCTGCTTAGAAAGTTTGCTGATGACACCAAATTGGGAGGCTTGGCTGATAGAGCTGAAGGCTGTGAGGCCATCCAGTGAGACCTGGATAGACTGGAGAGCTGGGCACAGAGGAACCAAATGAGGTTCAACAAGGACGAGTGCAGAGTCCTGCACCTGGGGAGGAACAATAAACTGCACCAGTACAGGCTGGGAGGTGATCTGCTGGAGAACAGCCCTGTGGAGGGGGTCCTGGGGATCCTGGTGGATAACAAGTTAACCATGGCACAGCAATGTGTTCTTGTGGCCAAGAAGGCCAATGGGATCCTGGGGTGTATTAAGAAGAGTGTGTCCAGCAGATCAAGGGAGGTTCTTCTCCCCCTCTACTCTGCCCTGGTGAGACCTCATCTTGAATACTGTGTTCAGTTTTGGGCTCCCCAGTTGAAGAGGGACAGGGATCTGCTGGAGAGGGTCCAGCAGAGGGCTACAAGGATGATTAGGGGACTGGAGGGCATGGCTTATGAGGAGAGGCTGAGAGACCTGAGGCTTTTTAGTCTGGAGAAAGGAAGACTTAGAGGGGATTTGATAAATGTTTCTAAGTATCTGAAGGCTGGCCAGGAGAGAGGGGACAGGCTCTGCTCACTTGCTCCCTGTGATAGGACAAGGAGCAATGGGTGTAAGTTGCAGCAAAAGAGGTTCTGCCTCAACACAAGGGGGAACTTCTTTACTGTAAGGGTCACAGAGCATTGGAACAGGCTCCCCAGAGAGGTCGTGGAGTCTTCTTCTCTGGAGACTTTCAAGACCTGTCTGGATGTGTTCCTCTGTGATCTGTGTTAGATAGTATTGCCCTGCTCTGGCAGGGGAGTTGGACTTGATGATCTCCTTGGCTCCCTTCCAACCCCTAATATCCTGTGATCCTGTGAAATATTGCTGGTCTATTGCAGTAATTAATATCATTATTCTAAGCATAGGAATTAGCAACACATTCAGAGAAATATCCAGTTCACCAACAGCTGGCTTCACTGGAATGTCGAGGTTTTGTCCCCGATGATTAATAGGCACTCTTGAGATTTGGAAGCTATGTCTGTACAGAAATGAACTGGGTGTGGTGGCAAAACATTGACCCTAAGTAACAATACTCTTGTTTCATGAAATGAGGCAGAAATGTGCCATCTTAGTGTGCATGCCTAACTTCATACCTACAGGTTAAGTCTCAGTTCACCAAAGCTCTTTTTAAGTATGGAAATCATGGTCTTAGGTAGTTCACTGAAACGGAGTTATACATCAAGAGAGCCATAATTAGAGCTCAGATATCCAATTTCACATTTTATGCACTCCCTACTCAGCTGCCTTACTCCCTTCAGTGTTTGGCCTTCCTGCTAAGAAAATAACATTTATAGCAGCACACCATTTATTTGATTACCCATCTGTCCTCATCTATTTACTTCTGAATCTGCTGAGCAGTTCTAGGCAAATACCAGGGAGAGCTGAAACCATAAGCTGATTCCTACCAGTCACACAGAAATAGGTAGCTCTGTTAAAGAAAGAGCTCCAGTCTAAGTCCTGACTGAAATAAGAGCCACAGCATGAAATTGTGCTAATAAAATGGTAATAAAAACTATCTTTCATTAAATAAAATTTAGGACATCCTCCTCGAAGTACAGATCTAATAGAAACAACTTTGCTAGTTCTGTTGATCACCGAAGCGCTCATTTACTCTGGTAAGACAGGACACTAGCTGCAGAGTGACTAGTTCTTTTAGCATATGTCTAAGTCACCTGTAGCTGAGGCTGTTATGTGACCTAGTTGTAAAGCAAAGAAATGACAAATTTCAAAATGCAACTGCTTTGGCATTTCTTGTTACCAATGCTGGAAAACGTCTTTATCTTGATGTAGTGTTGCTTTCCTAACTCAGCTGTGACATGGTGCAATTGTCTGTCAAGGAAAATGGATGCTTTCAATAACACCCCTTAGAAAGTGCTTGGGTATGGTGCTCCACAATTCAATGAAGCTCTGGGCTGATGGAAGCATGAACATGAAATGATACCTGGAAAAACTCTTTTTCTTTTACCTGTCTAGAGGACTGATGTTGCTGACGAATGTCTCAGTTGTGCAGAGTGCTTGGAGTTCACTCTGTGCTGAGATTTGTGTGTTTATAAGCTTGCTGTCTTCTGTCACCTTTGTAAGGAGGGGAAACGTCCCGAGTTATGGCCTCAGGGAGCATAAGGTCTGAATTCATTCGTGACCTGAGTTAGGAGCAGATCGAGTACAGTGCACTCAGCGGCCGCTGCACCACAGAGATGGGTAGGGGCCCTCTTGCCTCTGCTTTGATCATTACAGATTCGATACTGGCTTAGCCCTCTGCTGACTGGTTCCAATACTGCGATGCTAAACATCTTTGTTCTCTTGGAAGTCAAGTGTGTGCTCTATTCTAAGTCACAAAATAGTGACTTTGGGTTATTTTAGGTTGTACATAGTCTGTGGAACTATACAGACCATACACAGCTGTGAAGATGCAGGAAAGATACGCTCTAAGACTACCAAGTTACAATCAAAGGATATTTTTGGCACTTCTTAACATAGCAGAGCCTCTGCTGTAGCTCCTGGAGAGGCTGTCCTGCCCAGCACAGTGGGTGGCTTTGGCATATCCTTGCATTCTAGGACCATGAGAAGAAATGTGAGCTTGGCCCGACACTGAAGGAGGCTCTTGGATTTTGCTAATTCTGTGATGGGTCCCACATGATCACTGGTCCTTTGTGCTCTAAGGTTAGTTCATGTGTGTGCTGCGTTTTTTCCTTTTCTGTTGGAAGTTCTAGCCCATACTAAAGTCTTTTGCTGGTTAATGTTTAGATATCTGTACTCCAGAAGCACCTACTTGTGTGCATGGGTCTGCCCATGCAGTAATTCAGCTAGTGTAGAAATCCCTGGGTGCAGAAGATTTGTCATAGTGATATTCAAAACATTTTTATTTCAAGTCTGCCAAATATTATCTTTCAGACTTTATTGATCTCATCAGGATTAAGGCTGTTGTTTGGTTTACAAGGCTCTTTGCCCCAGAAAAAAAGTCAAAATTTTAGATGGTGAAGCATAACCAGCTATGGGATTGGTCACATTTTTGTTTCTGTGATGTGGAAAAGTAGATCCAGAAGTGAGTGGAGAAGGAAACTTGGCAGATACTTCTAGTTGTTTAATGCAAAAAAAAAAATCTATGGGGGATAGATGTATAGATCAAGGCAATTTGTGCAGTCCAGCCCAGCCAAACATACAATAAGGCAGAGGGGTGGAAATTGCAGTGTGTGAGTAGTTTCATAAAGCAAATTAAGACAAGTCCTCAAACCAAATCTCCACATAAGCGCCTGTCTCAGCTACAGGCAGCAATCCTGTGATCACTGCTTGACTCTAAGATCCTAGCAAAATAGTTAATCATTCTGTTGCTGTGCTAAGAATAATAAGCATATCCATCGTGTAGCTGGAGTTCATTCAGCAGCCTCATATCAACTAGGAAAGCTGGGATGGGATATTGGCAGCTTTTGGCCAGCCTGTCAAGCAGCTGCATATCTTCCACCCAACTGGCTATGTTAAGCAAATGGTTGTAAATCTCCAGGACAGAGATCTGAAGTTTCTGCAGCTACTTCTGTCTCATTACCAAAGAGTGAAAATGCTGCTTGCAGTTAATTTTCAGCTGGGACTTTTGTAACTCAGAGCCCAAGTGAGGTGTTGGTCACCCTGGAGAATTTTTATGACCAAGAAAAGATAACTTTGCCTACCAGCCAGTGCTTCATTCTCCTGATTGTCAGATATAATGTGAATTTTTCATCATTTTAAACTTACCTCTCCTGGCAGCATCCATCCATGGTGGATACTACTAGGAGTGGTGAGCTTAAAATGAAGTATTTTATAATTTCTCTCCTCAAACTTTCCTTTTTGCAAATCAACCCCACTTCATTCAGGATACCAACTTTCCTTAACCTCTGCCTTTCTGCAAAGCTTACTCTTTTGTTGATCTTCCTCTTTTTTTCTCCAGTGCTATTCTGTATTTGAAGTCTTCTCTATAATCAACAGTGCAACACCTCCCATAGTCTCTACAGCTTCTTATTCATTCTACACCATATTTTTCTGTTCTTTGAAACACTCTGATATTTGACTGTTTACAGTTACCCCCCTTTTGCTGAGAAGCTGCAGTTGATTCTTCTTAAGTATGTATAATACCTTCTTCAGTGAGTGACAATTATTTTTTCCAGATGCATCTTTGCAAAGACCATTCTGAATACTGACTCCATCCCCCAGTTCTTGCCATCCCTCCCAGCTTTCTGTTGCCTGAAGATTTAGTAAGTGTGTGTTTCCCTGTGGGAGCTGAGAATGGAGTGAGGCTGGCACTGGAGCACAAAAGGACCAGGAAAGACTGAAGTAGAGCATCAAGAGAGGTTTCTTCTCATGTTTTGCGCTTTGTCTTTGGCAAATATCACCTCATAAGGCTGGGCAGAACTGGCTGCCCAACACATGAGTGCATTTCCAGGTGCCTTGCTGTGTGCTCTGCTGAGCCCAGCTCAAGCAGGTCAGAGGTTTAATGCAGGATGTCCTGGGCCAGCCCAAATTGATTTTCAAGGCAAGTCAGGCAGCATGAAGGTGAGTACTCCTGAACGTGCCTTCCCTCCCAAGAGCTGCCAGAGCTGTCTCTCACCACACATGCTAAAGCATGGCAACCAGTTCCAGGAGTTGATTAAGCGTTAGGAAAAAAAATCCCCTTTGCAGCTTAAATGCATTGCTTCTCACTGTAATTGAGTTTCTCTTCATGCTCTCTTTCATTACAGGAAGATGGATAAGCATCAGATTTACTCTTCTAAACACAATCATTGCTTTGTGTATCTTGTCATGTCACTCTTAGTCTCTTCTGCTGACAATTGGAACTGAGCTTTCATTTCCTTTTCTTGCAGATTTTTTTCTGTGCTAATTATTGTCACCTATGTCTCTGCTCCTTAGCTTCTGATGTGGGTTTTGCAGTGAGATGTTCAAAACGAGTTTCAGTCCAGAGACAACCTATACATTTCAACATTATTAATCTCTCCTGTTCCACAGGTGACATTTGTATTGCTCTGGGGAGCAAAGGTTTCCACTAAGTAGTGAACAAGGGCTCTTCTGTGCATTTTGCAGAGGAGGCACAACTCCTACAGAAATACAGCTAAGGAACCTAAGCTAGGTCCTCACCTACCAATTATCAGCAGTTTCAAGACCCAAATAGATGTTATTCTTGAAACCTGTTGCAAGTGGAGAAAGCTGCTGATGATTGTGGAAGCTCAGCATGAGCTGTCTATGATACAATATTCCTGTGAGTTAACCCTGGTAAGCATCTCAGCCTCATGCAGCTACTTGCTCACTCCCCCAAGCAAGGTGGCAGGATTGGAAGAGTGAAAATGAAAGAACTTGTGGGTTGAGATAAAGACACTCCAATAGGTAAAATCAAAGCAGAACAAGGAATTTATCCACTGCTTCCCATCACTCAGCCATCTCCACAAACACAGGGCTCCACCAGACATAATGGTTACTTGGGAATACAAATGTCATCACTCTGAACACCTCCCCTTTCTCCTTCCCCCAGCTTTTTTTTACCAAGCACACTGTCACATGGCATGGGATATCCCTTGGGTCATTTGATGCCAGCTGTCCTGGCTGTGTTCCCTCGCAACTTCTTAAGCACCCACAGCCTACTCTCTGGTGGGGGAAGAAGCAGAAAAGGCCTTGAGGCGGTGCAAGCACTGCTCAGCAATAGCTAAAACTTCCCTAGCTTCTCAATATTTGTCTTGTTACACATCCAAAATATAGCACCATACAAGCTCCTATGGAGAAAATGAATTCTATTCTGGCCAAAACTAGCACAAGTATTTATGCAGAATGGAGCAAAACTTGATAGCATTCAGTTTTGGCCTCTGAGACAAAGCAGGCCAGAAATGCCATTGCTGTGTTTTTTTATCATTGTCTTCTGCTTCTTTGCCTTGCCACAGTGCATCCTCAACACTTGCATCTGGCCTCGCTGCTTGTCCTGGAGAGTCGCTCCCGCTGACCCCAAATACTTGAGAAGCCAGCGAAGCCAGCATCCTTTTTATAGTCTTTTCATGGGGTAATTATTTTCAGCAGGTTTTGTCAACACAGTGAACAACTGCAACAGTGTGTCCTTGTGTCCTGAGAGCTCTCCCCGGTGACCCCCCCACCAAGCCACCAGCACTCTTTGCTCAAGTGGAGGCACAGAAGCTGCCATTCAGCTAGGAGGTTGACCATGCTGAAGGCTGAAATACACAGCATGAAATTGTACTCATGTTACAGAACATCTGAGGCTGGCAAGAATATCAGGGACCTCAAAGCTGATCTCAAGCAGGATTCAGACCAGCTTTTGTCTATTCTGATTTTGAAAAACTCCAAGGTTGGGGTGGCATGACCTTGCTGGACAACCCATCACACTGCCTGGATGTCTCAATCTCACTTGCTTCTAACCCCAACCATTCTGTGATCCCAGTTGCCCAAATAGAAGCATCTCATGGGGAAAGTACACCAGACCCCACCACCTTGGAGGCCCTCCCTGAGCTACTTCTTAGAATGGTTTAGGTTGGAAGGGACCTCAAAGATCATCCAGTTCCAACCCCTAACCATAAGCAGGGACACCTCCCACTAGAACAGGTCACTCAAGGCCTCATCCAACCTGGCCTTGAACACCTTCTTCCAGGTTGTTTATTCCCTTCCTATATTGTAGACCCAAAAGCTGGAAAGTCTGCCCTAGATATGGTCTAACAATTGCCAAATAATTCATTACTACCCTCTCTGTGTCACCCAAACTTCTGTTAATACAGTCCAAGTCAGGAACTTATCCAGTTGAACATCGCTAAGCCCCCTTCCAACCTCAGGATTTTCAGGATCTTTTTTTAAGACAGAGTTCCCAAATCCAGTTCACATGCAGCTGTGAGCTGAGATGGTACCATGCCATAGCGCTAGGACTGAGTAGCCAGGACAGGCTTAACTCAGCTCAGAGGGCTTGAAGTCAGTGCTGTGGGGCACTTGAGGAATCCCAGCCTGTTATGTATTCTATAAACCCTGCCTTTTGCTATGCTTTTTTCCTTCCCAAGGAAGTAACTGCTTAGGGCTTTTAAGTTTCCTACCCATAAATACATCCACCTACCCAAATACATCATCCCACTCTGCACAGTGCAGTCATAATTGGCTGCACCACAGGTTTAAATTCATGACTTCGGTTAAAAGGGCAGATGTTCAGTGTCCCTCTCACAAGTGATTCATCTGTGCTTTATGATAGCCAGTAAGGCAGGACTGACAAAAAAATACACACAGTCACTACTTAGATGTAACATCAATACTTGTTTCCCTTTGAAAGTTCTTTGGATTCATCAATTATCACACTTAAGCCTGTAAGCAGTAAGACTTGTTAAGATGTCCATAATGGATTTAATATCATGCTGTTTGGGATGTGTATTCTGAAGTGCTGGGGAAATATATTATCTACTCGAAAGGGCAAGCTTGGAATTCATAACCTTATTCAAGACAACGTTACAAAAGAATATAAAATGCACTGTTGGACTTGAAAATTGTCAGTGTTTAAATAATTGATTTTCTTTGAACACAGCTGGAACAAGGCAGTGCTACACTATAGTCTGATGATGTCTAACCCCTGCTCCAATAATAAAGGACATCAGGAATAATTAATGATTGCAAATTTATTACATGGAACAGCAGATTCCAGACAACTGAGTCACGTAATAGACAACCAGTGCAATGAGAAGTGCCTTTTCATTATGTAAACCAAGTCATCAAGCTGGTAAATGGACCCATGAACTTCATATTCCGTGGTATTCTGAAACAAATCAACACAGTATCATATTTTATGGTGAGATATTGAGCTGAATAGGACTTAGCATTCAGTTCCATATGGTCCTTCTTAAAGTTAGAAATTAAATGACTTTACATTCTAGCACCAAAAGAATTAAGATGGATGAAAATTTGAAAATTCAGATAAATGCCAAGACTTAGGATTTGTAACAAACCCTTCCTCCTCACTCAGTTGTTCACTCTCCACTGTCCTAATTCTACCATCCTTTTAGAGGTGTGGAGGTATGCTGTGCATCTTGCAGCCAAGTTGGCCAAGAGAGCTGAGCTGTGGATGAAACTTACTGCTGTACATAAGGCTAAGGCATAGCAGCTTCTACACCAGCACTTCATTGAGAGGTGTTTGATGGCCCAGCAATTCTGCTAACATTGGAGTACTCTGCATGGAAAACTTTGGCACAAGTGCATTCTGATTGCTTTGTCCAAAATCTATGAGGATTCTCCACTTGTATGATTTATTTTAGTATTTGTGAGCTCCAGTTACACTGAAACAGGTCTGGGCAGTACTACCTGCCTCTACAGGCATTACAACTATGAAACACTTCCCCACACATGTGGACCTAACAACACAGGAACGGCTGTGTTCAAACCAGAGATAGGTGTAGCTCTTTTCCTTTCATACAGAAGTACCCCAGGGCAGTGCCTAAGATCAGAGCAAACAAGTATCAATGTAGCTCTACAAACACTCCAAAGTCTTTGCTTCCTTTCATTATGAAATAGCTTAATTCTGACTATACAGCAATAGTATTTTGTTACATGTGTTCTCTTTGCAGTTTCTTTCCTGTCTTTCTCTCCAGTAGCCTCAGAAAACTCCCAGCACTTAGAGTCAAGAGCTGGAAGTAATTCTTACATTAAACAGAAAATAGTGATCTCTTACTGTAGGATAGAAGATGGGAAGAAAAGGGGGCACAGCTACATGATCTGTCTTGTCTATTTGCCATTAAAGCTCACTAAGACCTGTAATACATACATTCAGAGATGGATATGCAAGTGCTAGGTGATATTATTAGATCTCACTATCCTCCTTTTTTACATTCCCACCTCTGCTCTTTCTAGTTAATGTTTACTCAAAAAAATGGGTCCTAATATTTGTGTAAGGATGTCTTCCAGCTTCATGTACAGATTTGTATTAGTGGGTTTTCATGTAGGATTAGGTGACTGAAGGTCTCTTGAAGCAGAGAGGAATCTAGCTTCAGTGACCCAAGTATGATTTACACTGGTTTTAAACTTGATATTTTTTGTATCATTTCTAGCATTTTGCAGGGAATGAAAGCTGCTCCTTATTGAACCTTAGAGAAGAAAACAATCCTCTTTGTCAAGAGAGTACACTGAGTATGAAAAAAATGCATTTCTGCCCAGACATCTCCTAGTGAAACACCCACATGGATATCTAGGTTGGTAATACTTCTCAGCAACATCTTCTGTCAGAAGAATCATCATTACTGAAAAAAAAACAACTAAACAAAACCCACAAAACACAACCCAGAACAGATCCTTGTCACTTTCAGATGCCTACTTACCAGTGTTTTCAATAGTTCTTCCATTTCGAGGCTGAAAAACATAATAATTATTGTTGTGCAGATTTGTAAGCACACGAAAATACATCTGCCATCATGCAGATAAAACACATAAGAGAGCTGCAGTAAGGTATCCTCTAAAGGGAAAAAGTGTAAAATATCAGGGGATCTCAGCAGGGTGGGGTTTGCCTTTGAATATATAAAGTATTCATTCAGCCTCTGTCCAAACAGCTAAACAGGTTGGCTTTAATTATTCACATTAAGGGTCTTTGTCCCAGTTCACTGGGGTAGTATGGGTTGATGCCTAAGAAAAAGCATATAAAACACCAACACTGAAGTACCTGACCAGACACTTGAAGTGAGGTGAAATGAAAGTGACAACTGAACTGGAACTTTGGTTATCTGTCATGACCTACTTCACAGCATTTTTGCTTGTGTGTGTTGAAGATATTCCTAAAAACTAGTTGCTGGTAGTTCTAGAGCATACAAACCAGCATGTTCTGCATTGGACCATGCCAAAGTTCAGCAAGCCAACGAGTGAAAAACGTGAGAGAAATTATGTCACCCCATTATTTTTCTTTGGGTTTTCACTCTTGTGCAGTGTGGCTTACTGGCCAGGTCTTTCCAAATGACATTCAGCTAACACATGTTTTATCTCATAAATCAGTCTTAGAGATACAAGCAACATCAGTGCACCTTAGCAGTCTCAGGATGCTCTGGCCCAAGATAATATTTGCAGAGTCACTCATTAAAATTAGAAAAAAGCCCTGTTTAATCCATTATTATCCCAGACCTCATTGTCTCATGATCTTTTAATTGAATCTGAGCTTTTTAGGCAAATAGCTCCCTAGGCTTTCAAGAAAGGGATGTTTGGCCTTTACTTAAAATAAGCATCGGTGAGTATATACAACATTGTTTGTGATTCAGAATCTTTTAGAAGTAAGATATTCAGATACCCTGAAAAGGAAAAAAGGTCGTCCCATAGTCTCATGACTATCCTGTAAAATAAAACACAAACCATTAACAAAATACTTTAAACTCAGTTCCATAGATCTGTTGACATGTTTCAGTGTCGTTCCACCAGAATATCAGTAATTCAAGGCCTTTTTCAGCAGCATACAAACAAGATGCTGATAGTCCCCAATGCCCATTCATCTGTAATACTGATTAAAAATTAATACCCAGAGGGCACTGTTAAGAACTATCCATTCAGTATAGTGTAAATATACTAAATTACTATAATTAAAGATTCAAAGGCTTTAGAAAATTCATAAAAGAAAGCTTTACAGGTGGTGGGTTGCTTTGCAGAAGGAGGGTCAGCCAACCATTGTAAAAGCAAGCTAACTTAAGAAAAGCAGCAAAAGAAACAGGGAAAGGGCAGCATTTCTCTGGCCGTTGCTGCTTGCATGTCCTCACATTTACATACCTTCTTTGTAAACTTTGCAGCAGCGATCTCTGATTCCTACAAGTGGACAGTGTAAATTAATCAAGATGCAGTTGTTTCTTTGGTTTGTTACAGTAATTCTGTCACCGATGTGGTTGTTGCACTCCACGTGAGAGGACAGCTAATCTTACACTTATCACAGACAAACACAACAGCAGCAGCAAACAGATCTTAAAGACTGATTTTAAACCTTGCCTCAACAAATGTAGCCCATTTGTTGCCATCATTCTACATGCTTCCCTCAATGTACAGCAAAGCATAGCTGTGCTCTGAGGCGGAGGTAAAGCAGAACTCAACCTGGACAAAACAGCAGCTCCATCCCTTGGGCTTGATTTGTACCACTGCCTCTTGCCTTGTTAAGATGTGGCTGATCTTCACCTTTCAGATTCACTTTGGTTTTAACCCAGGCATGATTTTTGGTTTTAAGCCCAACACCCTTTATTCTTCAAGAAATGGCTTGAATGTTTTAACTCAGCCTTACATCAAGAAATAGAAACTCTTCCCATGCCTTCAAGGGAACAGATGAAGCTCGGTGTCTAACAAAGCCCTGGTACACCAGCCAGGTTTTGGAGCCTTCTTGCCTGTGGCATGGCTGCTGAACTGCAGGCTCCTTGCCAGTCAGGAGCCACATAGTGTGTTGCAGCTGCAGTTGTGTGGGTGAACAGGTTTAGTTACTCAAGGTGGGCTTGAAAGACAAGCCCATACAACATGCAAGGACTCAGACAAGAAAAGCATGTGCATGGGAAACCGGAGGTGAGGAATTTAGAACATTAGTAAATCAGAAGAGTAACCAAAAATAAGTCTCCATTCAAAGTTACCAGATGATTCTGAATGGCTTCTCATTAGCTAAGCTACAGAAGCATAGGAGTCAATACTACACTCAAAAATATTAGACACGTAAGACAGAAATGCTAGGATTTTTCATACAATCAATTCCAGTATTGCACAGCTCTATAGCAGCTTTAGGAAAACATGATTGGAATTATAATAAGCTAAAGACACTGGCAAGAAATGATATTGAAATACATGTCAAAATGCTGTCTATTATTGTCTAGAAGGCTCTATTCATCATTTGAAACAGAGGACTCAAAATAAGCAAGTACATTGGCCTTTTAAACATATCCAGGGACTGAGTGAATTTTATGGAAAAAGCTCTTAATAAACAGGTGACAGTAAAAATGTTACACAAAGCAGAACTGACATTAAGCTAAGTCTTAATATGACTGCAGCAATGAGGAAGAGCTGTTCTCGGTAACTCAGTCTTTTGGATCCGAGTCAGAAGCACAAAAAATATAAGCTCAAAGAAGTATTAAAATCAGTAAAGCAGCTCATATGCCTCCATGTTCAGCATGATCTTAAGTGGGCTGTTGATTCAATGTTACGTATATTTTTAGCATATTTAACTCTGTATTGTTCAAAATTGAGGGTCAGGTTAAAAATACTGATCCCAGCTCTAAGCAGTTGTTTTGGTTCTTGAGCTGCAATTTGGTAAAACCCAGTAACTTCATGCATAATTCAATGGAGTTAAGAATGCATGGGAACTATTACGGAGAAGAAAAACACTTCCACATACTCTCCTACCTCTGCTAAGTTATGGCAATATTAGATCATACATTGTTTGGAGAGAGGTGTCCTAAACTTGGTTTTGGAGGGGCTGCTTTAAGTTTGAGGAGGTGCTCAGAAAGAATACATCAATTACACATTACCTCATTTGTATGCATGCGGTTGAACATGGAATAACAAAGATCCAAAACAGTGCTGGAGATCTGCAAAACCAAACGGTACTTTAATACATTTACTGAGAGAATGCAATGTATATGGTTTGATGAGAGAGGAGGTTTGATTCTGATTCCAGTAGAATGCAGATTGAACAGAGTTCCACTCGGAGCTGACACTACTATGAGCTGAAAAGCTAGCACTTTGAAGAGTATACACACAATACCGGTAAAGCTGTCAACAACAAACTTGTGTTATAAAGAGACTGAACTCAGACTCATTTAAAATACATTTTCCTATGGCAAGTGTTCTAGAAATAGTTTTGGGTTTGGGCATATTTTGCCTACAGTAATTTTAATCTACAAGCATTTCAATCAGTGCTATAATCTTTAACCATATATTGAAACACAATGTCCCATACTCACAGGAGAGGGATTTGCCAATGTATGCAGTCATGTTAAATGAGAAATAACTACAGCTACAAAGTAAGTAAAATGTAAGACATCTGAACTGGTTCTAGGAATTGTTTTTCACAAGGTTTGGTTTTAAAAGCTGGAATTTCACAAAGAAAAAAATCAGCACAGAATGTTCAAAGGCTCCTGATAATTCCTGATCCTGCAAAGATTTTTCCTCTTTTTTTCTCTGTCTCCTTTGAAAATGACCCTTGGGATCAGTATCAAATACAGCGGGGCTGATCTTTCAAAGCTATGGACTTGTTCTTTTAAGCTGTTTGCAAGCTCTGGACCAGGTGCACCACAGTACAAATATGTTGTGAAAACTTCTACTCACTTCCCTCTGCTCTGAGCACCCCAGAGAAAACCTATCCACCCACCACCAACCTAGGACCAGCCAGGACCCTGCCTCTGACTCCTACAGCACTGAATCACACTTCTTGCTTCCGTGCTAGATAATACTGAGATGAGCAGAAATATATGTTTTCCTCTTTCTCCAGGTGTAAGTTAGCTCTGCAAGGAGATTACACACATCAGAAAACTCATTCTGCTCTTCAAGCCGCTGGTTCTCCAGAGGAGGCTCTGCCACCTGCAGACCTAGATGGTCAGGTTACAGGAGACAGCCTGTCTGAAAGAGCGCATCCCTACAGATCAGACACATTACCAAAGACAGTTTACCTGGGGTTGATTAGACAGCTCCATCCACTGGCTGAAACACAGTGCCAGCTGCTTTTTAAAAAGTAAAGATGAGACATTAGCAGTGCAACTATTGTACCTCGGGACCTGCATTTTAGCTCAGCTGGGAGGCGGGTGGTGATCATCCTGCTCGGCTTTCACTGGCCCAGGTATCCCCCAGGTACCCTATTATGCACCCAGCTGTGCATCACGCCCCTGCCCATCTACCTCCCCGAAGAGCAAAGGGCTTCAGTCTCCCTGTCCTCTTTGCCACCCACTCCAGGGGTTTCCTAGTGTATCTCCAGTCTATTGCGAACATCCCACTTTGCTTCCCCGCCGCGGGCAAGTCTCGTTTCCCACCTCCTTTGGCCAGCTTGGGCTGCACCGGCTTTGCCCTACACCTCCACCGTACACCGTTTTCAGACGGGCTGGCGGGGAAGGCAGAGACAGACCTACCTGGCTTTTGGGCAGGTTCACGCCGTCCCTGTAGCGGGAAAAAGGCTGGGGGAACCCTGCGGGGACAAGGGAGGGAACACGGCTAAGCGGGCATGTCGCGAAGCACAGCACCGACGGCTCCCCTCGGGGGGGAACTACTCTTTCCAAGACTTAGGGGCTCCCTTTTGCTCGCCGCAACCCACACCTCTCCCCGTGTTGAGGGTGCCACGTACCTGAGCCCCGAGGCAGGGCGCAGAGGCAGCAGACGGCGAGAAGCCAGGGCAGAGCAGGCTGCGGGGCCATGGCGGGGCAGCGCCGGGCAGCGGGCGAGCAGGCGGGCGGGCAGCCTTTATGGGGCCCCGCCGAGTCCGGGCCGCCGCCGCCGAGCCAATGGGCGCCGGGGCTGCCCCGCGCACCGCTCCTGGGCACAGACCGCCCTCCTACCGCCCCTTCAGCCCGGCCCGGCCCGGCGTGACCGAGAAACCCCCTCCCGCGGGAGGCGGCCGTGGTGCTGCGGGAGGCAGCCGCCCTTTGCAAACTGCCGTCGGCGCTGGTTTTGGAGGTGAGAGAAAGAAAGGAGGGAGGGGAGGAAAGAGGGGGCCGCGCCAGGAATAGCGACGGAGATGCTGGGGGGGTTAATTTTAAACAGAAAATGCGGTTTTGTAGCAGCATTTACTGAGTCTTTGGGAAATACTTCTCCTCGTGGCGGCTTGGGAAATAAAGTTTGCCTTCTAATTAGAAGGGATGTGAATTTCATATACAGAGAAGAGGTCCTGGCCCATCTTATTATATTGGGAAATAAGGAAAGCCATCCTTCTGTTACGGCACCTTTTTTTTCTAGTAGGTAAGATTGTAGACAAGACATAGATCTGCTCATACCAGAAAGGTGATTCTCTATTCTGCCTCATTTAAACACTGAGTTTGGCTTTGGAAAATGCTGCCCGGTTTTCTCTGTCCTAAGGGCAACGATTTCTAATCAGGTCTGAGACTGAGAAAAGGCTGAGCCCTCCCAACATCTTTTTCATCAACTTTGGGCCCACTGAAGCAAATAGACACTTGTCTTCTAACATATGTAGTGAAGACATTTGGCAGGCATTGGCTCTGTGTGGGATGTAGGACATGAAAAGCTGCAAAAGGTATTACTGGCACAGCAGCCTACCTCATCTCCTAATGTCCCTCAATGGCTGCACTGTGCACTAAAAGGATGAGTGCAGGACTGTTCCCGGTGGGAGCATCTCAGAGCTGTCAGAGAGGACACACATCTTGTCACAGGGAAGAAAAGGGGATCCAGACTTCACGTGACTTTGTCAGCTCCACAACTGTGTGTCCTGAGTACGTAAAGAGGCACACGGGTGACCGCAGCACCATTAGCAGACCCTTTGTTCCATCCCCTGGGGGAAGCAGCCGTCAGCCTCATCACAGCCCTTTGAGTGCAATAATCTGAGTGGGGAGATGTCAGGAGAGGTTATAAATTGCTATAGCAGGCACTCGGCTGTTAGCTTCTCACCCATTTGACTGGAAATGAGAGTTTCAAGACAGGATAGTATTCAAAGAGATTATGCCTTCTGATTGTGTAAATTTGACTCTTTGTAGAAGAGAAAGCAGATTGGAGTGAATTTTGCCGGGATGGTTCCTCATAGCAAATACCCCCAGGCTTTCAATAACAAGGAGATGCAGGGTTCTAGGATGCCTTGGCTTCTGTTCCACGGTGACCCTGCTTACAGTTTGTCATGGTTTAGCCCTAGTTGACCACACAGCTGCTCACTTACTCCTCACCAACTTCTACATGAAAAAGTGAGAAAATTTGTGAGTTGAAGTAAATGACAGTTTAGTAAGTAAAGCAAAAACATGCACACGAAGTAAAGCAAGGAATTGATTCACTGGTTCCCAACAGCAGGCATACTTTCATCCATCTTCTGGAAAGCAAGCTCCATCACACATAATGGTTACTTGAGAAGACCAGTCCTGTAATTCCAAATGTCCTCTCTGCTTCTTTCTTCTTCCTTGAGCTTTATATGTTGAGAATGACATCACACAGTATGGAATATCTGTTTTGTCAGCTAAGGTTGACAGTCTCAGCTGTGTCCTCTCCCAATGTCTTGTGCACCTTCAGCCTGCTCATTAGTGAGGTGGTGTGAGAAGCAGAGAGAGATTTGACTGTGCAAGCCCTGTTTAGCAATAAGCAAAACGTCCCTGTGTTAGCAACAACTGTTTTCAGCAAAAATCCAAAGCACAGCCCCATACTAGCTACTGTGAAGGAAATTAACTCTTATCCCAGCCAAAACCAGCACTCTGTCCAAGCCCATGCAATCCCAGAGCGAAAGGACTGCCTGTGTTTGCTTAATTTTCTCAGACAAGGGGGGTGGCATTTTATTTTTGATGGCAGCAAGAAGCAGATTCCTGTCTGGTGTAATCTAAGACAACATGGTCACAGAAATGCAAAAGCAGAGCCTCACTGGTGTGAGTTGGGCCCATCAGTGGTAGACAGTAAAATGACAGAAGGTAAAGATACACTGAAGGATTGCACAATATCATATTAAACATCCTTTTTTCTGTGTTTTGACACATTAACCAAATTGGAAATTACTGTTCACCAACACTGTTTCTATTGCCAGGCTTACTGAAGATTTTGCACCCAAATCACCCCCATGCTGCTGAAACATCTACCCATTCTACTGTCTTCTGGCATATTAGATACTAATACTCTTAAATCCTAATAATTTGCCTTTTTCTTTTTAAAGTATATTAGTGTTAAATGGTTATCAAGCTGCTAGTTGTCATTTATTTTAGCTCTCTGGCTTTCCCTGTCTGGTAAGAAAGGCAGAGTCTGCTGCATTCTTTCTCAAGCTACTTATTATCTACTTAAATTCCCACTTCAGTCTCACGCAGCCTGTTAGGTAATAGCCTCTTTCAAAGTATTTAAATATGCCTGAGTTTACAAGTGAGAAGTTTTTGAAATAGCCTAGGGAAAGGGAGGGTGATCATGTTGGAAGAGTAAATTCTACCCATTTCTGATACCTGAATTCTTCCATCCTCTTTCTCTTGCACAATAAGGGTTCTATTGCTTAATTTCACCCCTTCCCAGTGAGCAGCCTAAACGTACTTTGTGCTTTCCTTCAGGAGATTTTGCCTACATGTTGGTCTGGCAAATCCTGAGGAGCTGTTAATTTGCTTCAAGGGAGGCTTATACTCAAAGCTGATGTAAAAATGAAGTCATGCAACTTCCATTAAAAAAATCAGTACAACTTGTTATCAAACTGGAAATAGTATTTAAAAATCAGTACAACTTGTTATCAAATTGGAAATAGTATTAAGAAATCAGTACAACTTGTTATCAAACTGGAAGTAGTATTTTATCAGTAGTATTTTATCATTTTTATCAGGGGAAAAGCATTTTAAAACTAAAATTTCAAATAGATGAATGTGTCATATTATCAGCATACTCACTTTCCTTAGGTCAAAACTTTCTTTGCTGCTGCACATTTTATTTCATGGGTGTTAGCTAAGGTGCAGCTTCACCAATTAATATATCAGCACCAAGCTCTCCTGTGCAAAATAGATTCCTTTCCTGCTTTAAGGTGCTGGACTTCCTGCATGCAGAGAGAGAAATCGGTTAAGAGTTTCAACACTCATAGTGATTCACAAATGAGTTAGAAAGGAAGCTTCAGTGGTGGGTTAGTGAGAAACAAGTGGATTTTTTTATGGTGAGCCAGGAGACTTGGCATATATTTAGCAACAGCAATATCAAGACATCCATAATTTTAGAATAAAACCTGCTGTGGTTGATAAATGAAGAATAAGAAGAAAATTTGGCTGCAACAGGTGTAAGGGTGAAGGGCTGGCTTCCTGTTTCATAAGTGATCTCTGAAGTGAACTTAGTGTGCTATCTCAGGCAGTGAGGACAGAGTCAACAGAATGTCACCATCATGCATTTCCCACATGCAGCCCAACTGACCACATCTGCTCGCACATGCCTCTTACCCTCTGCAGCACGGCAGTTCTTGGTAGAAAACCTTATCCTACTGTGGAAGCTTTCTGTTCCTAACCCATGACCCTTTTGGAAAGGTGAGAGAAGCTGTAGAATATTTATCAAGCATGCCTGCCATAAAGCCTGAAGACATCTCCCAGAACATGTCTTCTATTAAACATGACAGTGCCAGTACTGTGTTCAGCTCTTGTGGCCACCAGCACAGGAAGGAGGATATGGACCTGGTGGCCTGAGTCCTGGGGACAGCCACAAAAATGATCAGAGACTTGAAGCACTTCTACAAAGGCAGGCTGAGAAAGTTGGGGTTGTTTAACCAGAAGAAGAGAAAGCTCCAGGGAGACCTTGAAAGTGGCCTTCCAGCACATGAAGGGTGTCTACAAGAAAGCTGGTGAAGGACTGTTCACAAAGGCACACAGCAGTACAACAAGGGGCAGTGGTTTTAAACTGGAGAAGGATAGGTTTACGTGGACATTAGGATGAAGTTTTTTACTATGAGGGTGGTGGAACACTGGAACAGATTGTCCAGGGAAGTGATGAAGGCTCCATCCCTGGACACATTCAGGGTCAGGCTTGATGGGGCCCTGAGCCACCTGATCTAGTTAAACATATCCCTGCTTACTGGAGGTGACCTTTAAAGCTCCCCTCCAATCCAGTGCATTCTATGATTTATGCAACAGAAGGCTGAGTTTGATGTGCTTTCAGTTAACCTTCATTTACCATTACAGCACAGACAAGGGGTCTGAACAGTGAGAGACCATCTAATTTTTGCTGGAGTTTTTTTTTTTTTTGGTGGGTTTTGGGTTTTTTCAGCTGTAGGCCCAGACTGCTTTACCAACACACATCACACTTTTGTAAAACTGACATCTAAACTATTGCTTTGGTAGTCAGAATGGCAAATGTGTACAGAACAGTTGATTTTATCATTTTGTTTGTAGTTGCATCGCTATACTTTACAGCTCAAAAGCCATGGTCTTGAAGTTCAGTAGGTCAACAAGCAAGTATTTCAAGGGGATAGGTAAAAGCATGCCCCATAAGGTTGTCATGGAGGGCCTGTAGGCCCGAAAAGAGGCTTGCTTACGCCTTGCCTTGCCTGGACATGTTTTTCTGCCAGGACCCATGGCTGTAAACAAGTTGTGTAAGCCACACACACCCAGCTCATGTCTCCCTGGGGCAAATCCATGTGATCCCCATATTTGGGAAAGTCCAGGCAAGTACTTTCTGCCTATTATGGTAAGGTTTGGCTGACTGCCAACCTGATTGGTCATTCTAGTGGCCAAAGAGGCCATTAATCTCAGCCCACAGTCAATAAATAGGGGTGCACAGGTAACCAACGTGCTCTGACCCTACCCGCAGCTCAGCTCGGACCCCATTGCAGCGCCCTGCTGCTCTGACTCACCTGCACGGCTCAGACATAGCTCTGACCCTCACTTGCAGTGCTCAGAGGCTCAGCCCCTCATGCTTTGACTCATTCACAGCTCACCTGCCTGCGTACCTTAGATGCAGAGCTCATTTAAGCCTGCACATTTATATATAAGGAGCCTATAGCTCCCTAAGGCAGCTGTGTACATCTGCACGCTATTGCTACCAGGACCAGATCCTGCATTGCCTTTACCTATGGAGCTCAGACTCCCAGCAGCCACGCACACTTTGCATGCCTATCATTGCCTGGTAATAGCCACTGCTGCTGAGATAACCAGGAAGCAGACTCTGGATTGTCTGCACACATGGCCTGAAGCTGTGAGCAACCATTGTCCTGCTCCTGAAATCCTGCCAAGCTGAGAATCCCTGGACACAGCATCCAGAAGAAGCCAGCAGCACCAAGGCAGAGATCGTCCCTCACCAGGAGAACAAAGGTTAGAGAAAACCTATCTCCCCTCAAGCAGGGAAGATTCCAGCCTCCAAGTCCGCGGGTTGAGATCCCCTGAAGTCTGGACATTAGGCACAGGCTGTGACACAGCCCCAGAGGGTGATTAATGATTATTAAGAATAGAGAGTAAAAGCTTTGATACCTCTGTAATATAAGTTGCCTCTGCCGTAGAGCAGAAAGAGTTTCACCCCACTCTGCTGGGCAAACAGCATAAAGATCCCAAATGGCATTAAGCCGCAGGGAAAACTCCTCTCTCTGTTTATAGTTTGAATGTTTGCTAGTTAAATAACAAATCCCTGTACATATTTGTTGCGGAGGGCAGTAATAATTCGTGGCCGAGTCGAGAATTTATCAAAAATAGATATTTTTTATTTTTACAAAACCCGCCCCCACAACTATATATACAAAGATTAATTTCGTTTGATAAACAGGTTAAGTTGCATGAGAATTCTACGAGGATACCATTAATAATCTGACTATATATATTTGGAAGTCAGTTTTTGGAAAAGGACTCTGCTATTAATTAATAGCGGTTTCTTACTAAATTAAGCTAAGCCAAATAACTCACTCAGGCTGGCTCGTGCGGTCGGTCTTCCTCCTCCAGCGGCTACAGGAGTCGTTAAGGGTCGTTAAGGGTCGTTAGGCAGACAAAGGTGTGCCTAACACCAAGGCAAGTCCTTTGGTCTCTCTGCAGTGCAGGCACAGGAGAGTGAGCGAACTCGTCCAGGCACAGGCAAAATCCAAAGCGGGAAACCCAAAGGCGGGAAGACCCCCAATATTTATACCCTTCGCTAGACAAAGGGCAGAGTTACCACACTTTAGGCGCGAAAGCGCACGGCCAATCCCAGCCTGGCTCCAGCGCGGGAACTCACGGGGCAGTCGCCGCCCCCCTTCTCGGCTGCAGGGCAGGCGAGGGGGGGGGGAAACCAGGCGGCTTTTCCCCTTTCCCCCTGAAGTCCGGGCAGGAGAGGAATTTAGGGGTACAGGACTCCAGGACATCCCACCCCGGTGGTAATGAGCATCTTTGTCTAGAACTTGAGTGAGAAGTGATCCCCCTTCAATTTAGGAACCTATTAATATATATATATGGCTTAGCCTTTTCCAACATTAACAATAGGTAATACATTAATCGCCCCAACAATATTTAACAATACTTAACAAGGCTTAACAATAGCCCAAACAGTATTAAATAAAGCTACACAGTCAATTTGAAGATTGCTCTGTTCCTGGTAGAGCAACCAAGTTCATGGCAGAGCCTTAGATGCTCTGAGTCCATGGCTGGAGGTCACAGTCCGTGGGTCCGGATGCCATCATCCACTGGCCACCCCGGTGATATGACTCCATCTCTCGTGTAGCTGGTTCTCCTTTTCCCAGGTGCTGGTCAGGTGGTCAGGAACTGGTCCTCTGCCTCGACCTTAACCTGTAAGGAGACAAAATCTGCCTCGGCCTATAAAGGCCAGGCTTGACAATTAATAATTGGGGACGATCCACCGTGTACTGATCCGGTGGCCTTTTCCATTTGCATCTAGGGCTTCCCAGGCATATAAGCCTCTGGGTTTACCCCATGCCATTGGCACTACCCCTATAGGTTGGCCTTTTGTACTGGGGCAGGTGGTCAGTGACCACGTGGCTCACCTAGGCAGCAGGTCTTTATTCTGGGGGCTTCTGTAGCTCTCCCCGTGACTGCTGACCATTAAAAGCTGCCGAGCCACTATTACGGTAATTCAGTGTTTTGCCTCCCGTGTGGGAGACGAGAAAGGGTTAACCTTTCTGTCTGGGGACGAGCTGCAGTTCCCAGCGGGGGGGCTGCCGCTTCTGGGCGAGCCGCTCTGGGAACCACCGCTGGGCGAGCCGCTGCCGCTGGCCCTGGCGCGGCTGCCTCTGGATTTTGCAGCCGATTTCTGAAGGCACCGCACTAGATCCTTCAGCTGCCAGTCTGCCAGCTGCCTTAAAACAGTTTTTGGTACCCCTAAAGTCAGGGCTTGTCTATACCAACTGTTCTTTTCTCTGGGTCTCCAGTCACTCTGTGGGTCTCTGCCCCTTCCCCTCGGGGACAAGCCTGCAGGACCGGTCCCCCTGGGGGGGCAGTCCTGCACTGGCCGGACTTGCCTGCGCAGAGTCCTGGGATTTTCTGGGGGAGAAGCACGAGACTGTCTCTCCCCAGCCCCTTTTCCTTCAGGAGACCCAAACCCAAACTGCAGCCCGTGGGCATTCAAGTCAGTTAACAGTTCAGCCCAAGTCATTACGTGCTCTTTAGCACCATCGTTCTCTGCATTTTCTCCAAGCACACGTTCAATTTTCTCAACGTTCTTCATTACTTGGATTTGCAGAGTTGCTGGCAAACCCTTCATAATAGGGTGCAGTCTCTCCGGGTCCACAGGGGCATAAAACGGGCAATCGTAATGTCCCTTATCATAGATAGCCTGGACACAGGCAAGTCTGCGGAGAGCAGTGATGAGCTCAGAGGAGCTGGTGACCTTTAGTTCCATCGGCTCCCCCCGGTAGGCTGGGCGGACACTGCTTGCCCAGTAGGCTATCCGAGCGGTGAGGCTGTGTGTCCCCTCGGGTTCACGTGTCAGGAACACATCGTCCCCCCAGTCTCCAGCAGCTTCCTGCGAGTCTAGAAGGACCCGGTCCCCACCGGCTCGGGACACTCTATACACATAGTCAGCGACTGAGTCTCCAGGATCTCTCGCATATTTGACTTGTAAGTCACTGAGCTGTGCGTCTGTGAACTGTTTTTTGATCACGGTGGTCCCTGCAGCGCCTTTCCTGCCCTTCACGGACTCAATTCTTGTAACAGGCAACACGTGCCTCTGCACCGTGGCGCCCTCCTCACCGGAGCTCTCTTCTCCGCTAGCTACGGGAGAGTCCGGTCGGGACCTGCGCTTTCTGCGTGGCTTTGAGGCTTTCTGCCGCGCAGAGGCATGTGCAGAGGAATTCTCTGAGTCTCTGGCAGAGTCTTTTGTGCCTGGTTTCGGGGAACTCCTCTCCCCCGAAGAGCCCCTCGGGGCATTCTCTGCCTTTTTCCCCGATTCCCGCGAATCACTCCATTCAAATTCAGACACGGAGACCGAAGAGGTGGTGTCTGCAGGCGTTACAAGCCTTTCTTTCATCCGGGCAGTCAGTGCCGCGGTCAGGCTCTTTGTCTGCGCCAGCATGCTTTCCCAGAGACTTTGGCATTTAGCTTTTTCGGCTAATAAATCCTTTTCCAAGGCCTGAATTCTTTTTTCATAATTTTCAAATTCGGCCAGAGTCTGGGTCACGACTGACCCCAGAACAACAGAGAAATGCTCCGTTGGAGACTCAGAAATCACAGGGTCTGAGCATTCAGCTAATTTCTCCAGGATTTTCTCCGGATTTTTACAATTTTTCTGAGCCCAAATTAAATCAAGACCTGTGATTAGGCATCCCTTTTCTTGTAGAAATTCTATGATTGAACTACCCTGCATACACTGCGCCATAATGTTGCGGAGGGCAGTAATAATTCGTGGCCGAGTCGAGAATTTATCAAAAATAGATATTTTTTATTTTTACAAAACCCGCCCCCACAACTATATATACAAAGATTAATTTCGTTTGATAAACAGGTTAAGTTGCATGAGAATTCTACGAGGATACCATTAATAATCTGACTATATATATTTGGAAGTCAGTTTTTGGAAAAGGACTCTGCTATTAATTAATAGCGGTTTCTTACTAAATTAAGCTAAGCCAAATAACTCACTCAGGCTGGCTCGTGCGGTCGGTCTTCCTCCTCCAGCGGCTACAGGAGTCGTTAAGGGTCGTTAAGGGTCGTTAGGCAGACAAAGGTGTGCCTAACACCAAGGCAAGTCCTTTGGTCTCTCTGCAGTGCAGGCACAGGAGAGTGAGCGAACTCGTCCAGGCACAGGCAAAATCCAAAGCGGGAAACCCAAAGGCGGGAAGACCCCCAATATTTATACCCTTCGCTAGACAAAGGGCAGAGTTACCACACTTTAGGCGCGAAAGCGCACGGCCAATCCCAGCCTGGCTCCAGCGCGGGAACTCACGGGGCAGTCGCCGCCCCCCTTCTCGGCTGCAGGGCAGGCGAGGGGGGGGGGAAACCAGGCGGCTTTTCCCCTTTCCCCCTGAAGTCCGGGCAGGAGAGGAATTTAGGGGTACAGGACTCCAGGACAATATTTAATCCTAAATTGTTTTCATAACTGTGTACGGCCTTTAATATTAATATACAGTGGTTGGGGGTGGTGAGAGTTCAGAATATTGAATTTAATAAATCTATATTTTTATATAAAATTTATATCACCCCAATTAATTTCTCCCCTCTGCCAAATAGGCATAGGTACTGAGAAATCTCCCTCTGCAACAAAGGTAGGAGGGTAAAGACAAGAAGCTAATCAAGAGTATCAAAATGGAGGACAGGTGCTCATGGGGAACTTAGGGAACTAGACCAAAAACCTGAATATTGCATTCTTTTGGATAGTTACTTGTCTGATTTCTTGGATAAATGTGATTTTTGTCTGCTACATTTAGCCAAAGAAGTGGCAATTCCTCTGAAATTAAGCAGGTTGTGCTGTATGGCAGCAGTATATATATTGAGCTAAGGCAGGCTGAACACTCATTATGATTAGTACACTCTGAAGAATATTAAAAGATACTCAATATGGAACTTTTATTTGGCTTAATTTTATTTGGTGCTCCCCCAGCTAGACAGTGAAGCAGTAAGCTGTTCTGCTTACAAAACCAATGAGATAACTTACTCATGATCTGTGGTTGAGTGTTCCTCAAGGATTTGTCTTGAATAATTTGTTCTGGGATTCACAGTATCACAGTATCACAGTATCACAGTATCACCAAGGTTGGAAGAGACCTCACAGATCATCAAGTCCAACCCTTTACCACAGTGCCCAAGGCTAGACCATGGCACCAAGTGCCACATCCAACCTTGCCTTGAACTGCCCCAGGGACGACGACTCCACCACCTCCCCAGGCAGCCCATTCCAGTGCCCAATGACTCTCTCAGTGAAGAACTTTCTCCTCACCTCGAGCCGAAATTTCCCCTGGCGCAGCCTGAGGCTGTGTCCTCTCGTTCTGGAGCTGGCCACCTGAGAGAAGAGAGCAGCCTCCCCCTGGCCACAACCACCCCTCAGGTAGTTGTAGACAGCAATAAGGTCTCCCCTGAGCCTCCTCTTCTCCAGGCTAAACAACCCCAGCTCCCTCAGCCTCTCCTCGTAGGGCTGTGCTCAAGGCCTCTCACCAGCCTCGTCGCCCTTCTCTGGACACGCTCAAGCATCTCAATGCCCCTCCTAAACTGGGGGGCCCAGAACTGAACACAGTACTCAAGGTGTGGTCTAACCAGTGCAGAGTACAGGGGCAGAATGACCTCCCTGCTCCTGCTGACCACACCATTCCTGATGCAGGCCAGGATGCCACTGGCTCTCTTGGCCACCTGGGCACACTGCTGGCTCATCTTCAGGCGGGTATCAATCAGCACCCCCAGATCCCTCTCTGTCTGGCTGCTCTCCAGCCACTCCGACCCCAGCCTGTATCTCTGCATGGGGTTGTTGTGGCCAAAGTGCAGCACCCTGCACTTGGAGCTATTGAATGCCATCCCATTGGCCTCTGCCCATCTGTCCAGGCGGTCAAGGTCCCGCTGCAGAGCCCTTCTGCCCTCCAACCCAGCCACATCTGCCCCCAGCTTGGTGTCATCTGCAAACTTGCTGATGACTGACTCGATGCCCTCATCCAGATCATCTATGAAGATGTTAAAGAGGATGGGGCCCAGCACAGATCCCTGAGGGACACCACTAGCTTGTGCCCTGCCAAAACTTCCAGGTGGTATTCCAGTCAAATACTGAAGTGACTGACACATACTTAGCATCACCAGCTGAACAGATCTGATTTTAATAGCTGAATTATAATGCCGACACAGATTCATCCACTACTCCTAAATCTGAATTAATGTAGGTTTAATTTCCTTTGGATATAGTTATATGTAAATAATAATCTTGTGTTTGTAAAGGGATTACCACAGTGTGTGGTAATGGATACCTTATAGGGATTGCTAGAATAGAAGATATGGGATACACCATACATCTCAGGTTTCTGGTAAACACCCAAATCCTTTATCTCTACTAGTATATGCAAAGAGAATATATTATAGTGAATGTTTGTCTCACCAAGGGAAAAATCAATCACCATTTTTGCTACCCAACAAAAGTTTCCTCAAACACTACCCACTCTAAACCCAGCGGCTGGAGCAAAGAAACCACCAAACTTCATTAATCTATTTTGGTATCTTATGACCCACCAGCCCATATTGCTGATGTAGCTCATTATCTGCCTGACTTTTAAGACCATAGGCATACGAAAAAAAACCCCAAAACCTAGGAAGCTGAGTGTGTAAATAACTGGGAGCTCAGGTGCCCAGACAGTTCAAGTTAGCCAGGAGGAAGCAAGGAGTTTAACTCAAAGCTTTGTGTCCCTTAGCGATATTTAGCAGCACACATTGCTGTCACAGATCTGAATCAGGTTCAAAATGAGTACTCAAATTATGGCTGAAGATAACTGTTTTGTTTTGTTTTGTTGTAAGAAAATTGACTCATCTAACATGAAAGCAATCCACTTTCTTACTCTGTTTGAGGTCAAATGTATACAGAATTTTACAGGCATTGAAAATAAACTGATTGCTTCCCTGACACATCACATTTCATTTCTATGACATCTTGTGTGCGTTCTCAGTCTTGACAGCTTTAGACTTGAGTTAAAGTTTATTCTACTCTTTGGCTAAAGCAGCTATGTCTGGAGACTGAAGTATTATGTCTGGATACTTGAGTATTTTCTTATCTTATTAGATGCTATCACTCCACAAAACCTTGATAGTTGCAAAAAAAAACAACAACAAAAAAAACCCCAACCAAACTAAGCCAAACCAAACCCAAGCCCAAACAAACAAAAACCCCAACAAACAAACAAACAAACAAACAAACTAAACCAAACAAACACCAACAAACCCACAAAGCCAAATGCTTTTCAGCTTTTATAACATTTTTTCTGGCCTGAAAGTATTGGAAGTGTAAGTGCCATGGAAATGGCCACTCCTGAGTTTAGTGATCAGACAGGACTAGTGAACAACAATAAGCTAAGAGCCATAAGTCTGTTTATACTATTAGTGTTTGGGTCCAAAACTGTCTGTCAGTAGTGATGCCTGCCCTATAGCCTCTACTGAGAAGTGCATCTCATCACCACTAGCAGTTTGTCTCCACACTTGAGTCTCAGAGCTCTTCAGGCTGGATGGGTGGGCAGAGGCCAATGGGATGAGATTTAACAGGGTTCTGCACTTTGGCCACAACAAACCCAAGCAGCGCTATAGGCTGGGGACAGAGTGGCTGGAAAGCAGCCAGGAAGAAAGGGACCTGGGGATACTGGTAGATAGTAGGCTGAAGATGAGCCAGCAGTGTGCCCAGGTGGCCAAGAGAGCCAATGGCATCCTGGCCTGCATCAGGAACAGTGTGGCCAGTAGGACAAGGGAGGTTATTCTTCCCCTGTACTCAGCACTGGTCAGGCCACACCTTGAGTCCTGTGTCCAGTTCTGGGCCCCTCAATTCAAGAGAGATGTTGAGGTGCTGCAGTGTGTCCAGAGAAGGTCGACAAAGCTGGTGAAAGGCCTGGAGCACAGCCCTGTGAGGAGAGACTGAGGGAGCTGAGGGTGTTTAGCCTGGAGAAGAGGAGGCTCAGGGGTGACCTCATTGCTGTCTACAACTACCTGAAGGGACATTGTAGCCAGGTGGGGGGTGGCCTCTTCTCCCAGGCAACCACCAACAGAACAAGGGGACACAATCTCAAGTTGTGCCAGGGGAAGTATAGGCTGGATGTTAGGAGGAAGTTCTTGCCAGGGAGAGTGATTAGCATTGGAATGGGCTGCCCGGGGAGGTGGTGGAGTCACTGTCACTGGAGGTGTTCAAGCAAAGCCTGGATGAGGCACTTAGTGCCATGGCCTAGTTGACTGGATAGGGCTGGGGGATAGGTTGGACTGGATGATCTTGGAGGTCTCTTCCAACCTGGTTGATTCTATGATTCATGTACAGATCATATACATATGTTCCCTAAGGCAAACTGCAAACGATCTGCCTGGTCTCCCTGTAAGCAGCTGGACAGAAAAGTCACTGGGAAATGAAAGGCAGCTTTCTTTGGAAGACTTTATTTTACAGCTGAATGTCTCTTTGAAGTTTTTAAACATCTGTCCCTTCACAAAGGTTTCTGTGGAAAAGCACAGTGGCTTTTGTTATAGGCATGGAATTCAGGACTCTTGTCTTACAGAATCTGCCTCCATTAACACTGTATCATATCTTGAGTTTAGTTGTTCATGCAGGTCATACCTTGAGCTGAGAGAGTTCTCCCTCCTTGATTTCTGCTCTGGGGACTATATCTTGCTGAGCGACAGAAGTTTCCAATGGTTTTCAATGATTCAGACCTAATGTCTAGATGTAGAGTTCCCCTAAACCCAACACAGCAGCTGAAGACAAATGAGGGGGAACAATAGTGGGGTGACAGGAACAGAGGCATTTCGTGTTCCCTAACCCCCATCTGCATTTACTTTCTCTTCATCACTATTTCTTGCTAGTAGAATATCGTATGTGGGGTAGCTCTTGTGGAGCACCCTTGACAAAATGCCCTGATAAGAGAGAAATTTGAGTGCCAACAGCATGCATGAGTGGGGCACCAGAAATTGTCTAAGAGGATGTCTGCCCAAACTGATGCTGCTGAAGAGGAAGGTGACCATCAGCAGATTTAACAGTAAGGAAGGAAGTAGAGTGCTTTGAAACACTGAACTTGAAGTACAAAATATGCACCATCATTTATAACAGAAGGTAGTATGCTGGCAATGGGGAAAAAAGCAGGGTTTGGCAGTGCCAAGGGGTAGCCCTGCAACACCACAGCCCCTGCCCGGCACTGAGGACGTGGAACAGGGAACACAGCCAGCACGCAGTAAGAGTGAGCCAGTGGGCACAGTGCAGGACTCAGTGGCTCAGTGGGACCTAATTAGTGATATGGGACGTCAGGGAGTGTTTGGAGCAGTGGAGAGTCACACATAGCCAGAGCAGACACATCCCCCAGAAGAAATGGGCAGAGAGGGGAGTCGCACACCCAGGGGAGGGGAGTGGGCACTTGTCACTCCCTATTTGGAACTTCTGGGGATTAATTAGAGAAGGATGTTGAACATTTGGTAGGAGTTCAGTGATAGTTTGTGTCTAGTGTTGTGATTTATCAGTTGGTCTCCAACTGCTGATTAATTATCTGCTGTTAATGAATAAACCTCCTCAACCTTGATTTAGTTTAAACTATGAGCAGTTTTCCCCTGTGATAGTTATGCACCTGAAAGGCCCTCAGTGCTAGCAACGCTGCATGAAATGCAATGAGGTAAGCTTTCTTTTCCCTCTCATAGTAACACATCTTGAGGATGCATCTCATTTCTCTTAAATGGCAATTGCACCTTCTGCTGGTTCTGAAGTCTCCAAAATAAAGAAGGACAGCAAACAAACAAACAAGCAAACAAAAAAAAACACCCAAACCAAAACAAAACCCAAGTGAAAAACAAACAAACCACCAAAAAAAAAAATCGAGAGAGAATTAGCACGAGAGAAAAGCACGAAGGAAATAATGACAAAGAATGAAGCAAAGACCTGAGTGTCTCAGAGTGACTCTTCACAGAGAAAGCTAAGTCCTGATTCAGCAGAGGAGCTGCTGTATCCCTGTCAAATGCAGTACCAGCCTGTCTCAGCCCCACTACCAGGAACAAGCAGAGGCTGAAGCCTTTCTAGCAGTTTTACCTGCCTGCATTGTAGCCAGGTGGGGGGTGGCCTCTTCTCCCAGGTAACCAGCAATAGAACAAGGGGACACAGTCTCAAGTTGTGCCAGGGGAGGTATAGGCTGGATATTGGGAAGAAGTTCTTCACAGAGAGAGTGATTTCCCATTGGAATGGGCTGCCCAGGGAGGTGGTGGAGGCACCGTCCCTGGGGGTCTTCAAGAAAAGACTGGATGAGGCACTTAGTGCCATGGTCTAGTTGATTGGATAGGGCTGGGTGCTAGGTTGGACTGGATGATCTTGGAGGTCTCTTCCAACCTGGTTGATCCTATGATTCTATGATTACAGACTTTTTTTCCCCTCACAGTATAGTTTGCTGTAAGACAACAGATTTAAAGAAGCAGAGTACTTAGGGTTTTTATCTGGAGAGACTTAATTGCTAAGGAAGGAAGAAAGGCCAAAACTTGACCCATCACTGGTTATGTCAGCCACCTTCTCCTCAGTATATGCCACCTGGTAAATCCAGTTTGGTTTGTCACCATTAACCTCAGAGATTTGAGATGGCTAGAGGTATGTGACTCTCACACTCATATGAATAATCCTGAGACAGGAGAATTCACTGCGTGCAATTCAGATTTTCTTTTTCTTTCTGTTGCCAAAGTTGTCATATTCCTGGCCAGGGCCAGCAATACAGTGTTTAATGGAAGAGTGAAGAGGGATGTAAAAATAAAACCCAGTTCATCTATGGTGACATGCACGAGCACAACATTAAAGAAGACAGAAAAGATTATGTTAAATCTCACGATGCAAAACAAAATTTCAAAACCAAATTCTAGAGAGCCTATTTGCTACATTTCCAAAATCCAAGCTATCCATTGAAAAATGAGATGTCCTCTGTTCTCCTCAAGGAACATATTTGTGCATACAATTTCTGCTGATTTTACATTTTTTAAAATTACACACTGACTTCACAGTGTAGCCTGACAGGTTCTAGTTACATGCTGAGTTTTTGGCATGTCATAATGATGCTGCTATGTTCCATGATCTTCCCTGCAACTCTGAAAGGCAGTACTGAAGTTAGCTTCAGTATCAAACAAGCATTAACAAACAGTTTTAAAACCTAACTTTATTTTCACCACAGAATTAGTAGCCTTCACTTACTCAGTTGTAAAATCCTAGTGAAGAAAATAGATTTTTCCTGTGGGAAGAAGGGGTTGGATAAGATGAAGCCTGTGTGCTTAAAGAGAGCCTCATACTGACCACAGTGTGGCCTGGTACACAAACCCTATGAGGAGAGGCTGAGGGAGCTGGGATTGTTTAGCCTGGAGGAGAGGAGGCTCAGGGGGGATCTCATTGCTGCCTACAACTACAGGAAGGGAGGCTGTAGCCAGGTGGGGGTTGGTCTCTTCTCCCAGGCAACCAGAAACAGAACAAGGGGACACAGCCTCAAGCTGTGCCGGGGGAGGTTTAGGCTGGATGTTAGGAAGAAGTTCTTCACAGAGAGAGTGATTGGCATTGGAATGGGCTGCCCAGGGAGGTGGTGGCGTCGCCATCCCTGGAGGTCTTCAAGAAGAGACTGGATGAGGCACTTAGTGCCATGGTCTGGTTGACTGGCTAGGGCTGGGTGCTAGGTTGGACTGGATGATCTTGGAGGTCTCTTCCAAACTGGTTGATTCTATGATTCTATGATTCTATGAATAAAACAAAGAAAGAAGCAAACAAGCAGAGCTTCTCACCTTCTATTCAGGGAAAGCATAGTCAAAATGAATTTTCCCTATTCTAACTCCAGCCAATATGACTGAGAGAACAGAAGGACTTGATATGACCTAATAACATCTGTAACAGGAGCCCATTTACACAGCAACAGAGCTAGGTGTAATCTAGCACCATGAATTATCCAAGAGAATGAGGCCCAGCGTGTTGCTGTTGTTATTACTCAAATAAATACAAGTAATCTGCCCTCCTTGCATTGGCTGGATATGAGTCACTGCTCAGTGACAGGGTCTCCTTAATGAAGTGAATGCTCAAGGAAACTGCATGTGAGTTAGGAAATAAGGACGTCACAACTAAGCACACACTGACTGCCCTGGTGCTTTTTTCAACCCAAGGAAATCCTACCAGTGAAATGATGTCAAAAATAAAAGGACAGAATGTCTAGAGGGAATTGTAAGTGGGTGGGTGGATGGATGTCAGCCTCCTTCTTTTCTGGGGATACAACTTAAAAACAGTGTTGCTAAGGAAACATGACTAAATGGTGCAATGCTTCCAAATGCAGGGCTGGGGTGTCCCTTGTGCTAAAAAATAAACAAACAAATAAGTGTGGTGCTGTAAGATTCTTGTAGGCTCAAAGATCAACAGAGGACCTGGTGCCCTGCAGCATGAGCTGATAGCTTAAGAAAGGGAAAAGTTTAGCTCTGCGTGGTTGAATAAAATGTGTTAGATAAGAATTAATGATGTTAGATTGCAATAGGAAGAATGCTTAATACAGCTGATCTGGGCTACCCACAGTATCTACAAAGAAACTGACAACAGAGTCATGTCAGTGGGATCTGTGCTCCAAGATAGAATCCTGAATCATTAAAGATCCATTTTTTTGTGGTAATACTTAGTTTACATCTGAAAAAAAAACATGTCATGGCTTTAGTTTCATTTAATTTGGTTATTTTGAGCTCATATAGTTCAAAATTTAGAGCAACATCAGCTGAAAAACATCCTGATACTTTTGTTTTTAACACTACAGTGATGGATATAAGCATAGTCTAATACTTTAAACAAAAATTACTTTTTACTTTGTTTGATGTATAAAGCTGGCACCTTCAATATTTCTGTTTATCAAATATCAATTGGAATATTAGTGGTGATGTCTTCATAGAATCGTAGAATCAACCAGGTTGGAAGAGACCTCCAAGATCATCCAGTCCAACCTAGCACCCAGCCCTAGCCAGTCAACCAGACCAAGTGCCTCAGCCAGTCTTTTCTTGAACACCTCCAGGGATGGTGACTCCACCCCCTCCCTGGGCAGCCCATTCCAATGGCAAATCACTCTCTCTGGGAAGAACTTCTTCCTAACATCCAGCCTAGACTTACCCCGGCACAACTTGAGACTGTGTCCCCTTGTTCTATTTAACCATGTGCTTTGTGACTGAGTGTCTTCTGATACTTGCAAGAAACTGTAAGTGAACACAGATTTCATCTCATTAACTTTATTTCATTTAAGTTGAATACATAGTGAGGAGATGCAAAGTCATTCTCTCCTTTTTTCAGATGAAGAAACTCCTGAGGATAAGCCACGATGCTTTTTGTGGATGATCTATCATGGCTGGTCCTGAAAGAAGGGTTGATGAATGGGTGGTGGTCAAGCAGTTTCAAAACATCCACTGCTCTTAGTCTGACCTGAATAAATGGAGAAGTTGATGGATGATCTTGAGTTATACTTGAGCAGATGTCAAAGATTTATATTGTATATTGAAATAATCTTATACTCTCAAGTCTTTTGCCTTGTAGTGCTGTGCCATAACATTTTCCACATTTACCCAACCTTTCATATTATCAGGGCTATCCTTGGTGGTGGTTGCCAAGACTGTTAAAATACACTCATTTTTAAAATGGACTTTTCAGATAGACAATCTCCCATATATTCTCACCTTGGTGAGAACAAGATTTTATTGTGGCAGCTCAAGACCAGCTCTGCACTACTATCTTGGGAACCATTAAGCTGTACAGACCTGCACATGGGGAAGAATAACTCCAATCACCAGTACAGGTTAGAGGTGGACCTGCTGGATGGCAGCTTTGCAGGACTTGAGAGTCCTGGTGGACAAGTTAATGATGAGACATCAATGTGCTCTTGTGGCCAAGGCCGGGGGTATCCTGGGGTCCAAAAGAGTGTAACCAGCAGATTGAGGGAGGTTCTTCTACCTCTCTGCTGTGCCCCAGTAAGACCACATCTAAATTATCTGTCCAGTTTCCTGTCTCCCCAGTTCAAGAGAGACAGGAATCTTCTGGAAAAGGTCCAACAGAAGGCTATGAAGATGATTAGTGGACAGGAGTTATCTTCCTTATGAGTAAAGGCTGAGAGTTCTAGGTCGGTTTAGCCTGGAGAAAAGACTGAGAGAGGATCTTACCAACCCTTAGACATGTAAAAAGGGCAGGTGTCAAGAGGATGAGGCTGGGCTTTTTTCAGTGGTGACAAGCTAGGAGCAGGTGTTGATCTGTTGGAAGGTAGGAGAGCCCTGCAGAGGGACCTGGACAGGCTGGATGGGTGGGCAGAGGCCAATGGGATGAGATTTAACAAGGCCAAGTGCAGGATTCTGCACTTTGGCCACAACAACCCCAAGCAGCACTACAGGCTGGGGACAGAGTGGCTGGAAAGCAGCCAAGAAGAAGGGGACCTGGGGGCGCTGATAGATAGTAGGCTGAAGATGAGCCAGCAGTGTGCCCAGGTGGCCAAGAGAGCCAATGGCATCCTGGCCTGCATCAGGAACAGTGTGGCCAGTAGGACAAGGGAGGTTATTCTTCCCCTGTACTCAGCACTGGTCAGGCCACACCTTGAGTGCTGTGTCCAGTTCTGGGCCCCTCAATTCAAGAGAGATGTTGAGATGCTGGAACGTGTCCAGAGAAGGGCAACAAAGTTGGTGAGGGGCCTGGAACACAAACCCTATGAGGAGAGGCTGAGGGAGCTGGGGGTGTTTAGCCTGGAGAAGAGAAGGCTCAGGGGTGACCTCATTGCTGTCTACAACTACCTGAAGGGAGGTTGTAGGCAGGTGGGGGGTGGTCTCTTCTCCCAGGCAACCACCAACAGAACAAGGGGACACAGTCTCAAGCTGGGCCAGGGGAAGTATAGGCTGGATGTTAGGAGGAAGTTCTTCAGAGAGAGAATGATTGGCATTGGAATGGGCTGCCCAGGGAGGTGGTGGAGTTGCCGATCCTGGAGGTGTTCAAGAAAAGCCTGAATGAGGCACTTAGTGCCATGGTCTTAGTTGACTGGATAGGGCTGGGGAATAGGTTGGACTGGATGATCTTGGAGGTCTCTACCAACCTGGTTGATTCTATGATTCTATGACCATGGACAATGGACAACAGGCACAAACTAGAACAGAGGACATTCTGCCTAAACATATGGAAAAAAATTACTGTGAGGGTGATGGAGCACTGGAACAGGCTCTGTACAGAGAGACTGTGGTGTCTTCTTTTCTGGAGACTTTCAAAACCCACTTAGATTTTTCCTCTGCAACCTGCTCTAGGCAAACCTATTTTAGTGGGGGAGGGTAGACTAGATGATCCCCAGAGGTCCCTTCCAGCCCTTAGCATTCCATGAAGGAAATAAAAATTTCCACAGAAAATAAAGGTAAAGAAATTACTGTGAGGCTGATGTCTCTGTTTTTCTAGGGCAAGGAAGTTCAAGGTGTTTCAGCAGTATTAAGTTGATGTTGAGGTTGCAACTCCAAAGGCCACATTCTTTGAAACAGTTCATCTCCTCCTTCTTAACTCTTCCTCCTTTCCCTGTCTACATGTTGGCTGGCGAAGTCCCCTGACCCTTTTCTCCCTTTTATGGTGTGGACTAACACTGCACCCTTGAGTTCACAGTGTAACTTGTAATAACCAGGATTTCCCACCTTGTGTCTTTCTTTTTAGAGTCAAGGCTACTATGAACTAGGCTCCAGATTCTGTAAAAAAAAGATAGGCTCCTAATTGCTGTTGGAAATAGTCAGACATAAATAGCTCTCCAAAATTACTCTCGTTTGAGGACTCTGCATTGAGGTAAGGGATATGGGCTGCACCATGCAGGAGGACTTGGGCCCTGGGGACTGGCTCCCCATCATCAGAGCACCGACTTCCTTGGCATGGCCTTGGCCAGTAGGATATGCCAAGAGCTGTGAAGTCCCAGCTCTCACAGACTTGCCTCCCGGAGTTTGGAATGTAGAGCAATGGCTGTAGTTTTAGGATAGCCTTCCAGACTTATCTCACCCAGGATTTCTAGCATGAACAATTTTATTTTTACTTGCCTTCACAAGACCGGTGCTGCTCCTAGTTAATTATTGGGCTACTGGGATATGGGCAATAAATGTTCAAATTTCTCCTGATAGATTCCACATCTGCCACCTCCCAGGAGCCAGCTCCAAACAGCAAGTTGTAAATTATTTGAAGCACTCAATGCCCCTGTGAAAGCGGTTCCACTTAATGCAAGTGGAACTCTGATCCTAAACACATTAGTAAATGGGACCCAAGGTCTGTGCCTCTCTGTGTCTCTTTTTTTTTTCCTCACACTCCTATGACCCATCAGTCTTCCTTCAGCTGTTTCTGCTTGCCCTCAAAATGATCAGTTTTCTAGCAGGGTGATAATCAAGCAGAAGGCAACAGGAATTGTGTCTTCTGCTTACCATGCCATCTTTATGTGTTTCTTGAACATTTCAGAGTGTGATATCAAGCACTGGCAAGATAAAGTATTAGCTCAGAGTAGCACAGCTGCTTCTACCCAGTTTCTTTTTGAGAAACAGCAACCAAAATAACTTAAAAACCTCCCTTGCTTCTTTTTCTGTGCCCAGACCTGTCTGTGCATTGCCAATCTTGCAACTCATGTCAAGGCACAGTATAGCAGGAGCATTTGTAGCTTGCTTTCATTGAAGCCCAAGCCATAGATGCAATGGTGAGCACTGTATCTGCAGTGTGTGATGGTTTGGGTGTTCCCCACCCCCCCCACACTTTAGAAATTACCCAGACTAGACTCAGCCGGCTCTGGGAATATAAATGAAGCTATTTATTTACAGCTAGCACAATATACAAGCAGATATTTACAGTATATACAGTTATAGACAGAAATATACAAGGTAAAAGGTAATACAGAAACACAACTCCCCTCCCAGAAACCTGAGTCCCCAGGAGGGGCTCTCAACCACCCCTGCACCTTCCCCCTGCCCCTCTCAACCTTACCCCAGTCCCAAGGAAGAATAGAGATTCAGCCAAGAGGTTAAGAAGCAAAAGTGAGTGGAAGTTGAGGTTAGGGAGATGCAGCTCAGTCAGAAGCCCAAGGCAGAGAGTGACAAAGATGGCGAGAGTGTTATCTGATGTTTTCGTTTCTTCTTCAGCAAGACTCTGAGGGGAGTAGACATCACCATTGTTTTCCTTTCACAACCTGTGATCTAGTTCTTCTCACAAAAACATTCTACCCTGCTTCAAACTAGCACACAGTGTCACAGCAACTTTGTCACCTGGAAACAGCCTGGAAATAATTTGTCCCTTGGTGGATGCAGCAGGTGCATTTAAGACTCAGCTGCTTGCCAGTTAGACTCTGCCAACCACAGAGAGAAATTAAAGTCGGTAAACCCAGGTGTCTGATTCAGGCCATGGGGTAAAGGCAGGATTAGAAGAGAGTTGCAAGTTACTTTGAAGTAAAGTAATTTGTTTTGCATACTAATTGATTCAGTCAATTGTCTTATTTCTCTACTTTGGAAAATACTCATAACTGGGTCTAAAAAGTCAGTTACTATTTCTGATTCTTGTTTAAAGAACTGGCTTGTCTCCCTACATTGACATGGTAATTTCCTTGTTGGCTGCACTCATTTTATGACCTGTGTAATTAATTTGAATAATTTGGTTCAATTTTAGTTGGCATTGATTTGATAATTAAATGTAGTTCCTAGCCACTCTATCTCAATCCTGGCATCATGTTCAGCTTATTGCTGTTAATAAACCCCACAAAGCTGTTTTCCCTTTCAAACTACCAGCTCAGACTAAGTGTCTTAAGAATATAAGGTAAAGTAGATGATTTATCTGATGACCTACTTACCTCAAACTTTTTGTGTCCTACTCAGAAGGCAATCAAATGCTGTAATGGTATATAAAGATTTAAGGGTTTCCAAGGAACTTACCATGAGATAAAAGCTGCTTCTACCCTGAAATAAAAAGTTGACTTAATCTTCAAATGAAAATAAGTCTTATTTGCTACCCACAGATCCAATCTTGCCTCCACTAGAGCCAGTCTGATTTTGCTGCAGATACAAGTACCAAGGCTCCCCAGTCCCTCCACACAGCTCTGTCTTTCCTATAGACCAGCTATTTTAGACATACCCCTTTACAGGTCAATCCTTGCTAAAGCTATTTTATATTAAAAAATAATCCAGGAAATATATATTCATTTCTGTATCATACTTAGATCATGAAGATCATGCTCTAATAAATGTATTACATGCCAGAGGTGCCGTATCTGCAAGGTACTTGTACAGAAGAGATCTCCTATGGGCAACGAAGCTGGTGAGGGGCCTGGAGCACAAATCCTATGAGGAGAGGTTGAGGGAGCTGGGCCTGTTTAGCCTGGAGAAGAGGAGGCTCAGGGGTGATCTTATTACTGTCTACAACTACCTGAAAGGGCATTGTAGCCAGGTGGGGGGTGGCCTCTTCTCCCAGGTAACCAGCAATAGAACAAGGGGACACAGTCTCAAGTTGTGCCAGGGTAGGTATAGGCTGGATATTAGGAAGAAGTTCTTCCCAGAGAGAGTGATTGGCATTGGAATGGGCTGCCCAGGGAAGTGGTGGAGGCACCGTCCCTGGGGGTCTTCAAGAAAAGCCTGGATGAGGCACTTAGTGCCATGGTCTAGTTGATTGGATAGGGCTGGGTGCTAGGTTGGACTGGATGATCTTGGAGGTCTCTTCCAACCTGGTTGATTCTATGATTCTATGATTCTGAAGATCAGTTGTGCCTCAGAAACGCAGCCATGAAGCAGATCAGTGATTTCACTGACAGTGGCACTGCACTAAGAAAAGCATGTGCTCCTGCCAGTGTAAATAAGATTCATTCTTCCTGAGTACTTGATGCTGAACAGGTGACTTGTCTTAAGGTCAACTCCTATGGAGGCAAAGCATGACTAAAAGGGCTACAAAGATTAATCCCAGTAATTGGCATTGGATTAAAACCTGAAATAACTGCAAAGAGCCAAAAATAAACGTTAAGTTCAACAATATGGGTAAGCCTATGCTTCTGCTGAAGGGAAATGAGGGTGTTTTCAGTGTGATTAGGCTGGATGTGTTTAAATGCAAACTGTGGCACGGATGATTACTTATCTTGTCCAAGACAGGGGCTTATTTAAACATATCAATATGCTTAAACTCTATTTAGAATTAACTCATACTGAGGGCAGTCAAGACAGCCTGCCTCTGACTGATTTCTTTAAATGCCTGACTGTGCTCTTGCAGCTCAGGTGTCCAGTGCCACACCTGTTCTTCCTGACTGGTCAAGCTGCGCATGTAGATCTTTTTCCAGTAAGAATCTTTGGGAAGAAATATCCAGTCTGCAATAAAGATATACATGTTATTAGGACATTTTAAAAAAAACCCCAACACTTTCGTAATGGCATAAAAATTATATGTTATAAAGATGGCATTTTCCAACTTAGGCCCATGTCCATAGAGAAAAATGGGTGTATCATTCCCAGGGGTTTCAGCAGCATATCTCTGAAGAAGCTGCAGTCACTCTAGAGAGTCCCAGAGAGAGGAGAGTAAAACTGTCTTTTATATTGCTTTGGCAGTGTAAAATTTTTCTATTATTAAAACTAGCCCACATTTAAAGACTGGTTTTGCTGCCTATTTAACACAGTAAATCCCAGTGCAGTTTAGCATTAGCACCAGCACGAATCCTGTTGGCCTGAACTAGTGACTGTAATAATCCAAACGTACAGTTGCCTGTGCAACACATTCTTCAACTTCATCAGACACTTTCAGGCCAACAAAGCTTATTAACTGTGCTTAGTTTGGAAAATCAGTTCTTTTTATACTGGATTAATTATTATACATGTCAGTAACAACATACTTGAAAGCTTAAAATACTTGGGCTGAGGATGATAATGTGGCAGGAATTGTTTCCACAGCTGGAGACTGCTTATTAAGAAATCTGTGCATGGCTGCAATTGTAGTCATCACTCTGAAGCCCGAAGAAAGAAGAAACTTATTAGCTGATGAGAGACTCAAGCTAGTAACAGCCACAGATTTCCAATGTACTTTCCCAATAAGGTAACCATCACTCTCATCATTTCTGCTTCACAGGTAGAAGGAAAGAACAAGGATGAGGTGTCCCAAGGTATAAACCTAGAGTCAGGCAGAGAACTTGAGTTTCTGACTACTGGGTTTTGGTCACTGGTTCCCAGTTAAACCAGCGTCTCAGCTCCTCACTGTTGACTAGCAGTTACCAGTGTATCACTGGATGCATAATTGTTAATGCATCTGCAGTAGTTTGTGTGTGTACAGCATCCATATCAATGACAGTATCCTTGAACTTCCTTGGCCAGACTGCAGCATAGTGCACCATGGTAGTCACATCTGGAAAGGCATCAATCAGAGAGACCAGATCCTCCTCTAACAGGGAGGAGAGCTGCCACTTGGTCATTCAATGAGATATCTAATGTAGCACAGAGTCCTACTGCCTGCTACTCAGGAATGGAAACTATACAAGTTAAGTGTGTGTCCGTGTGAAAAAGTCTCAAATGCAAGCTCTGTACAGTAACACAGACTATAAAATGAGAGGTTGGGAAGTGCATGAGGTGAATGAATATTTAAGTTAAGGTTGCCTGGTCTATGTTTCTTCTTCCTTGTTCTAGAAGAAGCACTAGTTTAAACTCGCTTTTATCAGTTTTGATTTGGACTCTAACGAATTTACAACATATTTTTTAGCTGTTAAAGCATTTTGGACTCTACTTTTTTTGATTATATTCATTAATTGGTAACCAAACCACAGAGACAAACAGAAACTGCCACTATATAATTCTGCCTTTCCTGAATTTGTCTCATTTTGAACTGTTGTCCTGATCCTGCAGCAAGCTCCCCTGTGCTCTTCATGGACTTTATTAGTGTTCAAGCCATGATTTTGTTAGGGTTCAAATATTCTACAGCAAGTCAGTTTCAAGGGATTGGATGTGGTTTAGGTATTTACATATACACACAATCCACTAACTGGCAATTTTGCCTTACATTATCCACACAAGATCTCATAGGAAACCCAGGGTGAAGTGCATGAACTGCAACAGTCTACTGCAAAGGGGCCCAACCCCTGGACATCAGACCACTTGGTCTGGGATTCAGGGATCATTCCCTGACGCCTCAAAATACACTTAGATTTCTCAGTCATGTTTTTTTCCTTATGTAGATTTTGAGACTTCCACCTCTCCCATTACCTGGTTCAAACTTACCCTGTTTGTGTGGGTCTTTACAAGGACACAATACACTTGGTAAGAAGATGTAGACGTGGAAGAAGTGATGAAGGCTGGAAGCAAGGGCTTCTGCTTCTCACGCAGCATACCTGTTCGGGCTATCCACAAGACTGCCTGTAGTATGCTGTTTACTCTGACTCTTCACCTGAAAGGTGGGATTTCCCTGTGCCTCCCACTCAACTTACCACTTTCTGGTGAGCAAATAAATTCTGGCGGCCAGACACAAGAGGACAGTTTTTGTGCTGGGTCATTAAACAGGAGCACATTTTTTGGGGTCAGGTGATAAAGCCTGTCCTTTGTGTCGCATCACCAGATTTCATACTGGAGGACAGATCCCCAGTGTCTCAGCGTTCAATTAGTTTTAAAGTGGGGTGTCTTTGCTCTAGTGTTGCCCTGTCCCCCATGCACAGTCAAAAGGGCCCTGCCCCACCATTCGAGCTCCATTTCTGTGAAGCTGTCACGACCCAACCTCAGCAGAAAGGCTCTCAGGAGGTTCTTTAGCGATACTTAGAGAGTGAGGTAAGGTAAATTGACACCAAACTGGCCAGAATGATTACAGATTTATTAATTACATGTTTGTGCAGATCACTTTGGTCATACATTGACTCTAAAAGCAGGCAGTAAGTGCCAGACAGGCAGGATTAGAGGTAAGAGAAAAGTATCACCACTCCCGAGTTCCAACAGTGTCCTGTGTGGTCAGTGTCTTCTTGGTGATAGGTGTGTGCCAACAGTTCATCAAGAAAAGACTGGATGAGGCACTTAGTGCCATGGTCTAGTTGACTGGATAGGGCGGGGTGATAGGTTGGACTGGATGATCTTGGAGGTCTCTTCCAACCTGGTTCATTCTATGATTCTATGCTGCCTTTCATTCCTAAATTTCCCTTCATTCCCTGCCTACGGGTGGTTGGTAGAGGTGGCTCCATAGCAGGGTGGCTCACACACCACTCATAAGGCAGGCACAGTGGGAGTCCACTTTCGGTGAGTTACTCTTGGAGTGCCTGTGTGTGGTGTTAGGGTGGGCAAGCACACCCAATGTTTCCTGGGTGACTGCCCCTTCACCCTTGCACGCTCAGTTGTGAACGCGGCAGCAGCTGCCTTTAGTTGGCACAGGTGAAGGCACCCAAGCAGTGCCTGAGCTGCAACATATAGTGCCAGGAGCAGACTGTCATGGTTGCTTCAGTATCAAGAGGCACAGAGAAGCAGTCCGTTTGAGACCATCTTCTCTGGCAATGCAGCTCCATGAGTTTAGGATACACCACTTTGGGCCCCATGATACATCCCAACAGCCATGCACGGCAGTACGTGCTCAAAAGGACTCATTTAAACAGCTCTTTAAAATAGACCCAGCACCAGCACCTTGTTTTGATGGGATTTATGGGTGTTTGAGTCCTGCAGTTGCGTAAAAGTCACGTTTTCAGCCTTCTTTTCCTGAAATACGGCGTTAGGGAACCTATTAACGATACTTCTAACGGTAAAAAACCCTCCACAGCCGAATAGTGGTATACGGGAGCATGTACGTGAGTCCGGCGGAGCAGCGGCGGTAGGCTCTGCCGGGCAGCACCAGCTACCGTGTGGAAAATGGAAGACACTGGGGGACGGCGGGTGCTGAGGTTTGCAGCGGGACTGGGCGACGAGACGCGGGCCGAGGGCGACCAGCTGCAACACCGCCCTCCACGCCGGGGTGAGGCGGGGCGAGGAGAGCAATCCTCCCTCCCTCCCCCCCGCCTCCGGGCGGCAGGGCTCGGCGCTGCGTCTCTTCGGAACCGAGCCGACTCGACTCGTCTCCGCGGCGGCCTTCATCTTCCTCTCTTTCCTAGCGGCGGGACTGGCGGCGCAGCCGAGGCCTGCCCGCGGCGGGAGGAAATGGAGGGGACGGCGGCGGCAGGACCGGGCGATGATGGCAGCGGCAGCAGCAGCAGAGACTGAGCGGGGGTGGGGAAACGCCGCCGTTGCTGCTGCCGCCCGCAGCCGGGCGGTGGGGGATGCAGCACCAGCAGCTGGGGCCGGCGGAGCAGACCAGCCCCGCCGCCGGGTGAGGCGGGTCCTCGGCAGGAGCAGCGCTGGAGGGCCGGTACGCTGGGGAGGGGGCACGGCGGGGGAAGCCCGATACCCCAGGGTGGGGCCTTGGTCGGGACCGGGGAGGGAGGCCCGGCGGCCGGCAGGCCCGGAGAGAGGCTTCTACGGCCGGTCGGTTGAAGATGCCAATGGGCGTTGCAGGCGTCTGTTGTCAGTACCTGCCCTACATCCCCCTCCGGAAGGCGAAAAGTTTTAACATTTGTTGAGCCCAAATCCGTGCGCTCGGAGTCCGGCTTGGCTTGTGGAATAGGGGGGGAGCTTTGCCTCGGCTTCTCTCCAGCTGCTCAGACCACAGCCGTGTCCCCTCTTCCTGGCCAGATACCCTCCGTCCCTCCCCCCCCCACCCTGGGCAGTGAATGGAGCCCCCACGAAGCCGCGATGCTGGGAGAAGGGGACCCGCTGCTGTCTCGACCTGTGGAGAGCGTGGGGGTAACGCTGTGGAGATGGAGCTGGTGTCTGTCGTACCGGGCATGGGTGTGCTGGGCGGGAAGGCAGGGTCCCGTTCCCGGTCTGGGGGCTGCGGAGCCTGCACGGACCGAGCCTGCCCCGGGGTAAAGTGGATTACGCCGCAGTGAGAGGGACTTGCTCCGGTCGTTGGTTTTCTTCCCGCTGACAGGTGAATTGTGCGTGCTCGGGGAGGATCCCGCTCTTCAGTGCTGCCTGAAAGAGCAGAGGGGCCAGGTCTGTGCATGTCGTCAGGGTGGAGGAAAGCCTTAGGAAAGAACCAGCTTTCAGAAATGCCTGTTATAATGTACCTTATTTAGTAGCACCACACAACTTACCAAAGGAAAGTGGGGTAGATTTTAGACCATTTTGGTTTTTTTATAAGTGCAGTAAGTTGTCCATATCTCAACTTCGAGAGAACACAAAGGAGGCCTTGATAGAAGTGCATTAGATATCCCAGCTAGCTGTTGTTTGGCCTTCATCGCCAGTTCCATTTCAAATTATATCATTATTCATGTGCTGATGTGCAAGCAGTTGGTAGTTCAGGGCTACTAGCGTGCTACAGTCATTCACAATGCATGCAAGGACTGACCTGCTAAGGAGCCCCTGTCCAAGCAGCATAAGCTGCAGAGCCAGAGGCTGTGCACTGAGTTTTAATCTTCTTTTAATCTTCTGTGCTTTGTCCCATCATTCACATGAAGACAGTGGTCTTCTTCAGATTACATGTGTTCTTTCCAGGGAGCAGGTTCCTTGCAGGCCACAGGTCAAGTATGCCACATTTTGTGTTCATCTTTGGTTCATGTTTGTGCCTGTGTTTGCAGTCCTCTTTTTACCTCGTGTGAAAATGGCATCTGGCTGATATGAGGGTTAGTTGACTGTTTGGCTTTGGGGAAATAGTGCAGGAATTGCAGAGGAATGGACGGACAGAGGGAATTTGAGGATCTTGTCTTTCCAAAAAGTGTAGAATTGCAATAGGAAGAGTTAACCTGAAAAATCCCTGTGTATGTCATTGTGAGAAAACAGATTAAAGCTTTAAAAGTCTGTTGTTTTTTATATCTTCTAAAGAAAAAATATTTTAGACAAGCAAAAGACACATTTGGAAGCTGAAGGAACTACTAAAGAGGAAAAAAAGGAAGATAGTACATGTCTTCACTAGAAAATAAGTAACAGGGGAGGCAATGGAAATGTAGTAAAATTTGAGGGACAATGACACATGCAATTACCCTGTGTGAAAATGAGCAGAGCATTAGAGAAGCTAGAGAAAGAAGAACAGTGTAAACATGTTATTTTAAGAATGTTGCTATCCGTTGAGTTTAAGTTTGAGTTACACCTGTGTATAATTTTGAAGAGGCCTGTAGAATTAGGTAATGCTTGGGCTTGATGATCTTAAATGTCTTCCAACCATAGTGATTCTGAGATGCTGATATAGATGTAGCTTTGTTTTGGATGCTATAAGTCAGTTGACAGTGCCAGCCATGGCAGTTATGTTATGACAGATGCTCTGACAAGACTGTTCTATCGAGGAGTACGTTTGCAGTTCTGCTGTGCTTGTAAAACAGGATTAGGCAAAACTGCTTAGTATTTCCCTCTTGGCTTTAATGTATTGAAGGGTAATGGTGGTGGTTGTTAAGGATGTGACAGCAGTGTCGTCCGATTTCTGGTCTCCAGGTCCAGTCATGGAGATAAATAGTGTGCTGCTTGTAGGTATCTTTGACTGAGATGCACTCCTGTCTCTAGAGTGTAGGATTTGGCAGCAGGGTCTTGTGCATGCTAACTACTTTTCAGGTTGTAGCACATGGAAACTGCTTTCCCATGTCGTTTTACACAACTTCTTAGAAATCCAATGCATAAATTACATAAAAGGACACAGATCAATATTCCTTACTGAATGGTGTGAATCTATTAGCAGTATAAAAGCGGGCAGACTAGCAGGGATGTTATGCATGTTGAAGGCCATTTGTCCCAGATACGCTGGGTTAAACAGAAGGGTGTAGCCTAGACCATTCATTACATCTCTGAAAAGCCTGCAACTGTCTGTCAGAGAGAGGTTTTCAACCTGCAGAGTGTTCCCTACAAGTTTTTTTTAGTCTTCCGCCTTGGAGACATTGAATGATCCTCATGGTTTTAACAAAGCCAATCACAAAGTAAAAGTATATCATTGTTATGTTTTGTGTTCTGACATCAATTTTGTGTTTCTCTCACCTGTAAGAATGTGAAAATTTTCCAAATTACTGTGATGTCTGAAAGCAAAAGTGATAAATTTCAGTGTTCTAAATGGGAGATGGTAGATCACAGGATGTTAGGGGTTGGAAGGGACCTAAGGAGAACATCGAGTCCAAACTCCCCTGCCAGATGTTGTGGCAGGCTGAAAAACAAGGGCCTTTGAAACCCAGTGGTTTTTCAGCATGAATTTTAGGGCAAGTTTTGCATTAGCTCAGTGGTGGGATGAGAATAACTTCTAAACTACTTCAAAAGAGCTCAGTGCTCTGGAATTCATGCCTTATTATTTGACCTTCTTGGCTAGCAGTCTTCGATGTTGAAGAATTAAATGTCTCAGACATTGCCTGTTCAGTTGGAAGCTAGGGAATTCCAGCAGCAAAAGGGAGATGACAAGCATCATCTTTGTGGAGATCACAGCACCTGTAACTGTCCAAATGACAGTTGATGCATATTTTTACTTAAAAGCAGTGGGTTTAGGAGAGGTACTTTAAAAATAAATCATAAAGGAAGGGAAGGAAAGAAAACAACCTCTCAGAAGCCAAATTGAAAAATACTGCACTGAGAAAATAAAAATAAACCTGAACACTGCCATACCATATCAAATGTTGTTTTGTTGTTTGGGTTTGTTTGTTTTTTTTTAATTTGAGGTACGCTGTTCTTTTCCTCCTCTCACCCATTTTGTGTACATCCTTAGGGTCCCAAATCTGTTTTGAGCTGTTTGGCTGCCTGCAGAGGTTTTCAGCTTGCCTCAAAGACATTTTGCTTCTGTCAGCTACAGTGAGAACCCTTCCTGGAAACATTTGCATTGCTGGAAGGGAAAAGCTAGCTGGAAAAATGATCAGCATCTGTAGCAGCAGTACTGGTGTTGCAGGTGGGCATACTGAAACAACATCTAAACCAGACTCACTTATTTAAGCTTTGTGCAAATGAAGAAGGTGGGATCCTGGCATATGACTGGAATATGTAATGCAAAGTTTCCTTAGAAATATTAACTAGCATGATTTTAAAATCTTTGTTGGGAAAGAGGGTATCTCTTTTACTCCCTGGCAACTCACTCCAGTAACTGTATAGAATGTGTGATCATAAACCACACAGAAGACTCTGATTGAAGTTGTGTGTGGCTACTTTAGGGCTGAGTTTCATCCCATTGCTAGTTACGTGGATGTTTTCACTTTTATTGTTCTTCCTGAGGCTACACGCACTAGCTGCATAGGATGGATTGAGATTTTTGTGTTAGATCCCCTTTAGTTAAGCATTCTGAAGTTGTGTTTTATGTATCCTCAAAAGGAAGGATTCACTTAGGTTTCTCAAGTGCAGGCCTTCAAGTGTCTTATCTCTCCAGCAACATCTGAGACAATGGCGCTGTGTTTATGCAGGATATTCAAGTCCGATATTCTCAGGTTCTGTTAGGCAGGCAGTGATGTTTGCTCTTAGTGTTTTCTTGTTCTTTTTTTTAAACTTATAGAAGCTTAAATTTTGCAGTGGAGGTTTCACAGATGCTAGATGTCAGCTTAAAATTTTACATTTATTTTTAGTGGCTGAGGACTTAAATCTTTTTTTTAAATTAGTTTCCTTGTGTTGCATCTTAACTTTTAACCATAAAAAATAGGGTGTGTTGTGTTTTTTTGGGGGGGATTACAGCAAATAGACTGCAGCATAGGGCAAACACCATGTGTTTGCAATACTGTGCAGTGTCCTCATCCTCAGTTTACTTGGATTCAGTCAGTACCTGTCTGCAATCTTAACTATTTGGATGGCCCTTCCTGCACTCCTGGGAAAGTCCTCTCTAAGGGTTACCTGCAGAGTAGCAGCAACAGGTGCATGAGAACTCCTTTTTACTTACCACAGTGTGTGCTTACCACAATGGAAAAACAAACAAACACCCTTCCTGAAACTGTTTGATACTTCAGAAGCAATAAAATGACAAGATATTTAAAAGACATTAATATATTTGATTTTTTTTTGTTAAGTTTAATGTTCTGGCTTAGTAGCTTCCAGACTCTGGTTCATGTAGTCTGAGCAGGTGAGACGTCTGTGTTTCATGTTAGGAGTTGACTTGGGACAATTAACAGTACTGTTACAGCTTGTTTGATCTGCTGATTAGATACCATTGAGAGCAGAGCTTTCTTCATTCTCCTTTCTGTCTTAAAATGAGCTATCTTGAAATGTTAAATAAAGGAATAAACTGACTTTGAAAAGTTTTTGCTGGTCTGTATCCCTGAGTAGTCCAACAGTGCTATTGCTAACACAAGAAGGGGTGTGGGGTTGTGTACATGAAGGTGAAGGAGGAGTGAAGCCTTCTTTTGATAGTAGCCAGCAGTTATGTTGCCTCAGCTTTAACCTTGGTTAAAAATGTAGCCATAAGGACAAAAAGTGTCAAGTGAAATCTACAACTGTATTTATAATACAAATGCATGTTGGGGTTTTGTCACTTTGATTATAGAAAGTATTTTCTTAAGTAGAACAAAAATAATTAACATGTCTGTCTTTCCTCTTTCAAACAGGAAGCAAGAATTTTGTATGGCTCAAGTCTGACAACATGCACCACCAGTGGCTGCTGCTAGCTGCATGCTTTTGGGTGATATTCATGTTCATGGTTGCTAGCAAGTTTATCACATTGACTTTTAAAGACCCAGATGGTAAGTTCAGCTTTAGTGTTTGATGTGAAACAGGAAACGAATAATTGCTTTCTGTGCAAAGCAGTTGTTGTCATGTTACCACTTCTTCAGTAGAATTACCAACAGAACAGATAACTTTCTAGAAGTGATGGTGCCAATATTCAGTTTCTGCTTTCCTTGGTAGTTAAGAACAGAGGGAATGACTTTCGGCAGTACTGCCTTGTGACGTCTGCTTTCTCAAATTAACTCCGTTTCAGTATCTTGATCTACTAGAGGTCACGTGCAAAACAACAGACCAGAATTACCTGTTTAGAGACAAAGGAGGCTGATGAGGAATTAAGAGTGCATTTCACGCGGTACTAGTTTCTGTCCTCTTGTGACTCCTTGTCCTGTGACTGCAGTATTACATAAAACTTGCAGAAAGTTTCCTTTGATTTTCCGTGCACTTAGCCTAGCCACCTCTGCTCTGCTTCTTGCATTCATTTTTGTCCTCTACTGTTTGACTGACAAACAGCTTACAGGCTCTTGCTTAGCTTAAGTAGCCTAGATGGTATTAAGCTGAGGAGGAATTCAAGCCATTTGATGATACCACACAGCATGCTACAGTTTACTGTCTGCTGAGGAGCTCCTGTTACAAAGCCATCCTACAGAGAGTTTAGGGTAGAAGGTAATAGCATGACCATAAGTCCTAAGAAATATGTATTTCTGCATCTTCTGCTTGTGTAACTTTTGAAGCACTGATGTCACTAGTGCCATTTGTTTCAATGACTTGATAGTGAAAAAACAGATGTACTGTTTCAAATAGCATACTTCTGTGTGGAGGTTTGCTAAGTATTACAGAGAAGAACTGTGGGCTAACTTAGCTTTCCTTGGTCCTAGCTGGTTTTGAGACCTACTACATCTGCAAATAAGCTGGTCTTATGTTACTTAGTTAAGTCGTCCAGTATTTCCTTCTTCACCAAGTCTTGTTTCCCAGCTCAGCTAGTCTTTGAAAGGTTCTTTCAATCAGATTATGTCAGGAGGATTAAAATGTAGCTAAAAACCCCCAAAACTGCTAGAGTACACTGTTGGCACTTACTTGCTTTTTATTCTTATTTTTCCCTCATTTTTAGTTTGGGTGTCTGTGATTAATATTCCTTTATCTTTGAATAGTTCTCTGAGCAGAAAGTGGCACAGTTCCTTAGACTCAGTTCTGCAAAGGCATGACTGTTGAAGTGTATGTATATGTTGGAGATGCCAGTCTTTGAACTAAAATTAATGAAGGGAAGTAATTTGAATGTACTAACAGAATTTTGTAGAGGGTCTTAAGGAGATGGCCATCCCTGAAGGAACTCTTCTAGACTTCATAAAATATGTCTTGTCAGAATTTTTTCTTATTTGGATGTATCTACTTAGCTGCTAGAACAAAATCAACAGTTGCTTAATGAATCAGTGTTATTTTGTTTAAGCCTTTTACTGAAGTCTTGGGTAAGTGAGCAATAAGAACTTCTTAGTAAGGAAAAGCAAGATTCTGTCCATTATCTTGTAACAGCTGCAGGCATGCTTTTACTCAATGACAGTGGAAGGTATTTTAACTGATCTTTCAGTGAATCAGATTATTTTGATTTTACATAAAGAAACTGTGAAATAGATCTGTGCACAACATATACTGTATCTGATAACTTGCATGCTTACATTATTTTATGTTTTAATTTGCTTTTCCATGCATGCTCTTGGTTAAAATCCAGTGTAGGCAGAGCTTTGCTAAGAAAAAAAAGACATATGCAGTTTGTATGTTTTCTTGACTGTGAAACAGTAAGCCACTATGGATGCAGCTGAAAAAAAGATTATTCATAGAAGAAACTATATGAAGGGAAAAGTAGTCCGATATGTATGGAAGTAGATTTTCAGGGAGAAATCACATTCTTTCTGCTTTGTGGTTAGAGAAAGCTCCTTCAAATTATTTTCCATCTTTCTGCAACATGGAAAGTAAAACTACAGCCTTTTGTTATTTTCAGTTTTCCTGTAGCATACCAATTGCAAAAGGAATAAAGGTGTCTTCCCTTGCATACTTTAATTTGGTCTCAAACTATTAGCTGCCTCAAAGTCATTAAAAAAGAAAGAGTGTCAGTTGAGTTTGTTCTTGCATTGTGGCAATCTTCAATGAAGACCATCTGACCAGAAATAGAATCATAGAATAGTAGGGGATAGAAGGAAAGATTGAGTCCAACCCGTCTGCAAGTCACACAGGAATGTGTTCAGACAGGTATTGAAAGTCTCTAGAGAAGAGGCTCCTCAGCCTGTCTGGGCAGCCTGTTGCAGTGCTCCTTCACCCTTACAGTAAAGATTTTTTACCTCACGTTGGAGTGAAAATTCCTGTGCTCCAGTGTAGATCCATTACTCATTAGAAATGTTTACTTAGACCACCAAAGCAATAAAAGTTGATTGTTAATGACAATGGTAATGTCCAAAAATTTGCAGAAGAAACTTGTCTTGAGGAGAGGGAGAAACCTGATAGATTGATTTTTAATTTTCCTTACATAGTTTGAAAAATAAAAAATTCTTACCATCAAGTTCCTATAGATATGCTCAACTGTCTACCAATTGTAACATTTGGATTTATGATTTGCCTGTCTTTTTGCACATTTAGTTTTAAAAAAGACCAAAATAAAGACAATGGATGTGTTTCTGTGATAAAACTCAACAGAACTTGCATCTAGAATTCTCATAGAGTACATCCTTTAAAATATTCATAGCCTGTCTCATGTCTTGTCTAGCATCTTCCCTTTTGAAAACAAATCCTGATGTTTTGTAAGCTTAATACAGAAAGTGATGTTCCGTTGTGTTAGTTGTAAAGCAGAAATAGCTGCCTTCTCTCCACCTTCTGTAATGCTGTTATCTCTCTCTCTTCTTTAGGCTATGGTGCCAAGCAAGAGCCATTGATACTGACAGCCATGACAAAAGTGGAGGAGGTACATATGCCAGCAGAAAAACATTGGCCTGAAGATTTTCAGGTGCATACTATTGAGATAAGGGTTGTGTGTGTGTGTTAAGAGTGGGGGCGAAAAGAGAGATTAAGGAAGGGCTTCCTGTTGTTAAAAGGAATTGCTAGACAGGAATTATTTATTCAGACTGTTCTATTTAGATAGAGCCAGCAGAATTCATTTTAGCTTCACAAAGCTAGTTTGTTATGGTAACCTGCTCTCTTGTTTCATCTGAATGATTCAGCTTAATGTGTTTCCATTTCTAGGAGAAAACTGTTACAATTCTTCTTTAGCAAATCAGGACAGTCAGTTTTGCTGGCCTTTTTCATATAATGGCCCAATTTTGGATTGCTTGTATTCTGCCTTGCCATAGTCACCAGGGTTGTGCTTCTTGAGGGCAAGCCTGTGTATTGTCTGTTCTCTTAGTTCTCTGCCCAATCTGACAGATTCTTTTTATCAGGTCTCCATTTCTTTTTAGTGTTTTGTGCTCTCTGTGCTTCACACCTCAGTGTGTTTCCCAAAGTTGAACATGAGCACAATAGTATTCAATAGCAGTCGATCCTTTAGATGCATAGTTCTGCACTTGCAGCAATAAAGCAGAACAAATGTGGTACTTGCTAATTTACAGGGAAATTCTGAAAATCTTTTATGCAAATGTAACTTTGAAGTTAGTTGCACAGTGGGGCTAAGGCAGATTTTTTTTCTCCATTGCTTACAAAAGTCATCCTATATTTACAAATGTTTTTGTGATACAGTACAGAAGGTAGCTTCTTGTATACATGCAACACATTCTGGTTTTGTGTGTAAAACCTCTGAAATTTAAGTTATCCTCAAAATACTTGGGACAAACACTTTGTTCAGTGAGAGGCTGGCAGATCTGTGTAGTGAATTTTAATGCCTTCCTTTACTTGTATGGAAGAGGATAATAAGGTTTCTGGATTAAAAATCATTCCCTCTGATTTCCTGATGGCATGATACACAGAACAATAATATCAATCCTGATTTCATGCAGAAAGAAGTGTTTTGACAGCTAAACAACCTGTCAGGCTATTCAAATTACATTCTGACCAGGGGATATTGGAGAAAAGTAACAAACAGAAAAAGCAGACTGAGATTTTTTTTTTCTCATGGAGGATGACCACAAAAGGAAATCTTTGCTTTTTTATATATAGCGTGGATGCTGTGCCTAAAATGATAGGATCACCAAATGGGTTGGGTTAGGTGGGACCTTTGAAGATATCTTGCTCAACCCCTCTGACACAGACAGGGACATCTTTCCTTAGATCAGGTCACTCAAAGTCCTCCCTCCAACCTGACCTTGAACACCTTCAACAAGAGGACATCCACAGCTTCTCTGGGAAACACCTTCCAGTGTCTCACCACCCTCACAGGACAAACATTTTTCCTAATAGGTAATCTAGATCTACCTTCTTTCACTTTAAAACCATTACCCCTTGTCCTGTTACTGCAGGCCCTGGTAAAAACTCTGTCTTTCTTGTAAGCCTTTCTCGCCTACAAAATTAGGCATTGAGAGTCTGCAGTAAGATCTTCTTGGAGCCTCCTCCTCTCCAGACTGAGCAACCCAAACTCTTTCAGCTTTTCTTCATAGGAAAAATATTCTGAGGGCTGGGACATTTTCATGGCTTTTATATGGACCTGCTCCAGCAGATTTATGTCTTTCCTGTACAGGGACCTCCTGAGCTGGATGCAGTACTCCAGGTGGGCTCTCACCAGGGTGGAGTAGAGAGGCAAAATCACTTCCCTTGACCTGTTGGCTATGCTTCTTTTTTTATTCAGGCCAGGATATGGTTGGCTTTCGGGCTGCAGCTGCACATTTTCAGCTCATATTCAATTTTTCATTAATCAGTACCCTGAAGTCCTTTTCTACAGGGCTGTTCCCAGTCATTACATTCCATAGTCTGCATTGGTATTAGGGATTGACAGCCACATAAGTCAATTAGTAGAAGGGAAAGATTTGTCAATAGAAATTTCAAGTTTCCCATCACCTGCTAATCACACAAACTGTTTGCTCCTCTGTCCGCACTAATGAGACAGAGATGGATTTGGTTTCTGACTTAGTCTCAGAAAAATTAGACATATTAAACAGTTCATTTTTAGGGAGAGGAATTCTGCCTATTACTCCTCTTTGCCACAGTAGGCACTGAAGCTTGTTGTGTGAGTTTTTGTCCATTTAATTTTGTGGCATATTGGATATATGGAAACACTGAATGTCTGTGTAATTTCTTATTTCTGTCCAGATGGGTCAGCATCCCTAATCCCTGTCTTCCTAGAAATGAAATCTTAATTTCACTTGAAATTTCTGTACCAAGTCCCTCAGAAGCTTTCTTACCAGGTCAAGTTTTGCGATAGTTCCAACATTTGGTCAAGACATGTTTTATCCACACAAGACTCTGCTCATCTGCAGTGGACTTAAATTGTTGTATGGAAAAGTTGTCAGTACTGCCTACTACCAGATAATGACTTAAGGGTCAAACCAATGTGTACAGAAACAACACAGGAAGGAATTTGTGTGCTACTCTGTTAATACATAGCAATGTTTTAATTGTGAATCCGGGAGTCGTTAAGATGCACAGTTTAGGGATTTCTATACTTCAGAATCTGATCTGAAAACTAAATTGTTGCACTTTTTCTTTCTTTTCTCTTTTTTCCTTTCCCCTCTGTATTTCATCAAGCCAACTGGAAAAGCTTTTTCTGGAAATTTGGTCCGCCAGCCCCTGGTTCATATGGAAAGACTTGAGCTTCTCAGGAATGTCTGCAGAGACACTGCACTGAAAAATCTCTCTCACACTTCCGTTTCCAAATTCGTCTTGGACCGAATATTTGTGTGTGACAAGCACAAGATCCTGTTTTGTCAGACGCCAAAAGTGGGCAACACTCAGTGGAAAAAAGTCTTGATCGTTTTAAATGGTACCTGCTCTGCTGTGGGTATATGGGTTTCTTTTGTACATCTGGGACAACACAAAAACATACTCTTTCTCTTTTCTGCACACTGATAATTAATGTCAGCCTTTCCTTCTTCCCAGTTGCTTCTAGTCCTTTCAGAACACCTTAAAGCAAGTATACCTGTTCTTTCTGTGAAAATGAAGATTCTTATTACTTGGCTCAATAGTACTTTGAGTCACGGAAAAGTACTCATGTGCATGTGTTAAGTAGATTTGTTCTCTTTGAAGGAGTAGCACTAAGAGTATTTCGAACAAGTAAACTACAAGGTAACACAATTCCCTAAGAAACAATAATACGAGATTTCTGGCTGAAGGTGACTGACTTTTAAGTAGAGGTATTTACCCATGAAGAAAACTAGTTAAAACTCAGGAGTCGCTGTTGGTCTGTGCTATGGAAATCTTATGTATGTGCTGTCAGTGAGCTGTCATAGGAGTTAGGAAAATTCTGAGGTGCTTAAGGCAGTAGTTTGGTTAAAAGAATGTAGAAGGAGGAGTAAAGGCACTAGAGTGTTTTCAGAATGATCTACAGGGTCAACACTGCCTGTCTATGTAGGCAGCCATACTCTTCTAGTAGCGTGGTATGCCAATAAAAATAAGTAGTTTCCTCAAGGTTGTCTACTGTACAACTACTTGGCACACATAACAGGATCTTATTTAACTTAGCATACCCTTGTTGGACATAAGATCCTCCTTTCTGTCCATGTGCCAGGCCTGTGAATTTGTTATACATAGTCAGGTAAGTTGAGGTTCTTCTGTGGTGTTGCAGGTGGCATATCTTCCCAAGATGTGGGCATAATGTGATCATTATAAGCCCAGCTTTCTCTTTAGAAGCACCCTGTCAACAACTAGCTCTGCATTTGTGTTTGTGTTTTCTTTACCTTGCGTGGAATAGCTTGCACACCCAGAATGAAACAGCCACAAATTGGCAAAGGAACCATGTTCTTCAGTAAAACTTTCATTGCAAGGAGCATGTCTTTGAAAACATCAACTGTGGTGCATGGATGGGAACTGAAAATCCAGCAAAGATATACACACACACATAGATATGTGCATGTGTGTTAAATACCTATGAAAGCCATGCGCCAAGAAGGTATTAAGTATGGAACTTGCTGAGTGCATTAAAAGTACCTGCTCTTATCAGAATGTAACACAGATAGCATGCAAAGAGCAACTAGGGACAGGCAAGGATGTATTTACTCTGTGAAGTGGAGGATAGCTCATGTCTTACCAGCAGGGAGCCTGTTCCTTTGAACTTCCTAGTTCTGGCATGTTGAATAAGGACAAAAATTTGTTTCCATGTGAACACTGATCTCTCTGCCTTGGGCTGCCAATGTACAGTTAGCTGCTGCTGAAGACTACCACTGACAGTTGACCTAACTTTCTTCTCTTTGGGTAGTTTCACCAGGTAGAACTGATACTTGAGGGGGTTACATCCAAATACCAAAGTGCTATTTGGAGTTTCAGGGTGGAAAAATTACAGCTGTGGTACTAGGGTAAAGCTAACTGCACCTGCTGTACTGAATCTCTGCTCTGGATGAATGCAATATTTCTGAAGCTGTCTAATCTGACCTCTGTTGTCCATGTATAATTTCACCTAGAATATCAGATATAATAATTAGAAAACAAGGATTAAAATGCAACCACCACTACCACCCAGAAAATTACAAAATACAGAAACTGAGCAGTGTGCATTATTCACTACAATTTCACAACAGGGAACACCATAGGTGAAAACTTAAAGACCTTGTTTTGTATTCCCCCTGTTCTTTTTGCAGGTTGAAATAATACTGCTGGGTGAAGGCTTCTGCCTAAATCCTAAGGGGCCCACATGAGATATTTCTGAAGGTCATAAAAACTTCCAGGATCTGTATCTTAAAATACATGCATCAGCATTTAGTGATATTATTTTTCTTGTCAGCGTATGTGCTTGCAGAAATAAATATCTGGAGGCTTTCTATTCTTAATTTCAGTACTTTTTGTTCTGTGTGGTATTGTATGATCAGAATTTTTGCTACAGTGCAACATAATCATTAAAAAGAACTTCATGGACCCTGACAGCATAGAGCTTTTGTGTTGAAGCAGTTCCAAAAGCAGCCCACAGCATTTATTTTCTGTTGGTAGTAGAAACTCATCCAAAAAGCTGGTTCTTTCTTTGGAGTTAATCCTCGAAGTCTTTCTCCATTTATATGCATAGGCAGAGGGAAAGAGAAAGAGAGAAAGAGAATGGGGACACGGAGGTGGGGAGATTCCTAGAGGCTTAGACATAATTACCAATGCAATTTGCATAATGTGCTCTTACGAGAGTCTTGAGGCCATTTGATCCTGGACCTTGATGTCACATACCCTAAAGATTTTTAGCAGTGTTTAGCTTCACGGTCAGAATCTTTCATTATTTTAACAGCTTTAAACATAGTAACTGTAAATGCTAGGAATAAGAGGAAGATAAAATAAAAAGCTGTCAGCCAAAGACAGACATGCTTGCTTGTGCTCACTTTCCCTCCCCCTCTTGAAAGACTCAGTTGCTCTCTCTTTTTGATTTGTCTAGGAGCATTTTCTTCCATAGAAGATATCCCAGAAAATATTGTACATGACCATGAGAAGAATGGCCTTCCACGCCTGTCCTCCTTCAGTGACTCTGAAATTAAAAAACGGTAAGAAATGGCTTGCCAAAGGTGGGAAGTGGTTTGGAGTCAGTGGTATTATGGACAATAAAGAGTACCATTGAAGTATACGTCTGGAAATGAGGATGAGAGGGTTTCTGCTTCATCACTTGTTTTATGGCAATATCCTGTTATCCTCACAGATGTTGCTGTCACTACCTCCCTACTGGCTTTGGAGAACACCAGTGTAGTCGGTGATAGGTGAGCCAATCAACTGCCTCTGGATAGGGTTGCTGCAATTCATTGCATACCTAGTTGTTACATAGTTTGCCTTCAGAATGGAAGGTTGAATTGGAAGGTTCGCCCTGATGCCTTGTGCAGTAAATCTGTACTGTACACGTAAGTCATTGAAGGCATTTTTACTTACCAGGATTGAACAGGATAGATTTGTATTGTCCATTCAGCTAACCATTGCCTTCCTCTTTGGATGTGTCTGGTTCTTCTCAGACCAGAAAAAATACTTCTTGGAGTAGAGCCTTCTAAATTACATTGGCTAGAGTTGTGGCTGTCTGCTCTCACCTCTACTAGAGCCTGTGCCGTATATAATCACTGTCAAGGGGTGGCAACAGGGAGAGAACAGGACATCAAATGGCAGCAGGCTCTTGCAAGCTTGTGCTTGCGTAGTTTTTATGGCTGTTAAGACATTCTGAAGGGTCAGCCCTTTATACATGTGGTGTTAACTGGGAGCAGAGGTCAGATTGACTGCAGACCAGAGTAACTTTTGACCTAGGGAATGAGCTATAGCTAGGGTACTTGAAGTTGAGCGTCTTCATGACTTGGGTTGCCGCAGTCGGCTTGCCACAAAAGGTGTGTGAAGGTATGTAACAAGGTTTTGGTTGGGAATTCTGTAACAAAATACCAAAAATGTAGAGAGTGGGACAGTATGGATTCGCTTGATCTAGTTTGCTGACCTCCAGGCCTGCCTGGTTAGGGTACATCAGGGGAACTTGAGGACTGACTGTTGAGGCTGCAGAGAGGCCGTCCACTTATTTCAGTGAGAAGCAGGCTGTAAATCTCCTTTCTCAGCTGTTTACTGAAATAAACTTGTTCTCAGTTTGCTCCTCCTACAGATACTCTCTGACTACAGAGCATTACAGCTTAGTGGTATCATAACAAAGTGTAAAATTCTGTTGAAAACTGTTATCTCATGAAAATTATGGCCACTATTGACAGCACCACAAAACGTCAAATAAAATACCAGAATTGCTGTTTTTTTTTAATTTAAGCAGTGATTTGCCCAGCTACCTGCCAGTGAAAAAATGCAGCTGCACTGAGCCACTTTTTCCATGTCTTTGTGTATTTTGCTCCTTGAGCTTAGTCACATGGCATTAAAAATATCTTTGACTCAGATCTTTCAGCATCTCTTCAGCATCTTATGTCTCCTGTTTATATGGATTGGGATAAAGTAAGCTCTTTGAATTTGAGTAAAATGTGAAAATCAAGTCTAACAATTTCCACCTTGTATTTGTATGTAAAAGCTGTTAGCAAAAAAACAGAAGCAGTATTTCTAGTCCTATTGATTGTAACCTGCCCTAGTGAGAACACACCTGGAATACTGTATCCAATTTTGAGTTCCCCAGTTCAGAAAGAGACAGGAACCTGGTAGAAAGAGTCCAGTGGAGAGCCTTGAGGATAATTTGGGCACTTGAGCATCTCCCCTGTGGAGAGAGACTGAGAAACCTGGGGCTCTTCTGTCTGAAGAAGATAAGACTGAGAGGATTTCTTATCAATCTGTACAAATATCTGAGGGGTGAGCATCAAGCAGATGAGGCCAATCTCTTTTCAATGGTCAAAAGCAATAAGACAAGGAGCAGTGGCTACAAATTGGAACATAGAAGGGTTCACCTCAACATGAGGAGAAACTTTATGATGAGGGTGACCGAGCACTGGAACCAACTGCCCAAAAAAGTTGTGGAGTCTCCCTTCTCTGGAGACTCAAAACCCACCTGCATGCATTCCTGTGCGAACTACCCTAGGGGATCCTGCCTTTGCAGGAGGATTGGACTGGATGGTCTCTGGAGATCCCTTCCAACCTCTTAAGGTGCTATGATTCTGTGAATATTGATAGACTATGGTGTAAGATTCATATTGCTGTGTCTGTGTTCCTGTGTGACTTACTCTAAGTGATCTTTCTCAGGCAGGGAGATCGGATTTGATCTTTCAAGGTCCCTTCCACCCCCTAACATTCTGTGGTTCTGGGTGGTCTGTGTGTGTACATGTTGCAAGTACTTGGCTAAACGTGCTTTAAAGACTGCTAAATACTTTTCCTTCATTATTTGGGTTTTTAATTTTTTTCCCCCCTTCCTCTCTTTAGACTGAATTTATACTTCAAGTTTTTTATTGTTAGAGATCCATTTGAAAGACTTATTTCTGCGTTCAAAGACAAGTTCGTGCACAATCCTCGTTTTGAACCTTGGTACCGGCACGAAATCGCTCCCGGTATCATTCGTAAGTACCGAAAGAATCGCACAGAGACCAAAGGGCTGCAGTTTGAAGATTTTGTGCGCTACCTGGGCGACCCAAATCACCGGTGGCTGGATGTTCAGTTTGGGGACCACATCATTCACTGGGTAACGTACGTGGAACTGTGCGCCCCCTGCGAAATCGCGTACAGCGTGATTGGGCACCATGAAACCCTGGAGGACGACGCGCCGTTTATCTTGAAAGCGGCCGGCATAGACCATCTGGTGTCGTACCCCACCATTCCGCCGGGAATAACAGTGTACAACAGAACGAAAGTGGAGCGGTACTTTTCAGGAATTAGCAAGAGAGACATAAGGCGCCTCTACGCACGGTTTGAAGGCGATTTTAAACTCTTTGGCTATCGGGAGCCAGATTTCTTGCTGAACTGATGCTTAGGGTAGGCTCTGAAGAAGTGTCTGGTGGATTAAACCCGCATGAGCAGCGGCCGCAGCACTGACAGAGCTGAGGATGACCATTTGTTTTCTAGCTTTTTGATGTTGCTCCATTTTTCAGTGAAAATACTGGTCATATGAACAAGTAGGGGCTTGTAGTTGTTGTTTACTGACCATGTTTCCAGACGTGGCATTGCAATCTGTTACGAGTGAAGTCTCTCTTATCTGAAATACAGACTTCCACTTCTCCCCTCTTCCCTCCAGGAAATAAAAAACAAATGGGCTATGATCTTCCTCTCCCTCTCCCAGAGAGAATGACAATTTTAAAATGTGAACTATTTATAAAGATGATGATTCCACTGTAGGTTAGCTTGCAACTTGTGGGTGAACTTGATGATTCAAGCTCACGAGAGGCATGTAGTCTCCCATGAGCTTTGAAAAGGAGAGGCCAATACAGAACTAAAAATTGATTAAATGCTTGACAAAATCATCTAGGTTCTGTCACCTGGCTGCTAAAATAACAGCAATGCTGATCGAATCTCATTCTTGTTTGTCACAAAATGAACCTAATTAGGTGGAAGCATTTAGAGGTGTTAAAAAGGGGCCCGGTTCTAAGGCCCAGTTGTCTTTATAGTTTTGTCAGGTGCTTACTGCTGATCTATTGAACCTCATAATTCTTTTGATTTTCAATATGCTCTTTAACTCCTGGCAGTGTAAGTTCTCTGAGAACACTGGATGCAAATGAAGCGTAGAGGAAAAATGAAACTGCTAGGGAACCTTTAAGGAAAAATAATTTAAAATAAAGTATTAATTCTGTTTGCAGGAGCACCTACAGAACTCATGAGATGCTCTCACTTAATTTAACGTGGTTTATCTTCTAACTGTTAAGATTAATAAGGAAGCCACAAAGGCAGGATATCCTACATAAGAGCTGCTAGAGTTACTCAGATTAATGATTTCGCCTTTTTCTTATATCCAGCCTTGCTCAATGTTCAGTACCTTAGAGAACAGAAAATTTACCTCCCTCTTAATATTCGTCTCCCTGCTGCGAAAGGAGACAGGATGAATCCCTGAATTTTCTCGTGATTCACTACTGTGATGTCCTGACACAAAAAATGCTAGACATTTGTGTTACTGATGGGATGAGTTCACCTACATGCCAGGAGTCTGAATGTCACTTAAATTTGCCCATTTTGTGCATTAGAAAAGAAAGGAAGAAAAAAAACCAAACGGGGAGGAAAAAAACACACACACACAAAAAAAAACCCACTCTGAAAGGATGCAGCCATCATATTTACTTGTGCTTGCATTGTGTCTCATAAAGAGTAGTCTCCTGTTTGAGTTCACCAGCAATAAAAATCAGCCAGCTGCCACCTCATCTCATAGGCCATGAGAGTGAGAGACTCTGTATCTGAAATACAGGAATTGCTCTGTCACAGTGGGCATGTGAACTGAGCTTTAAAAACATTAACCCCAAAATGTTAATTTACAGATCAGCATGATGTTGCTGGCTAGAAATACTAATAATGGCCAGCGCTACGGAATCTTCTCTTCAATCCAGCCACAGTATGTTTTTGATAGCTCTCTGTATCTACGCAAGGAAGCATCTTGTACTTGTGAAAAGGAAAAGCTGTGCCAAGCTGACATGTGCTGCTGCCCACAATAAGGAACTCTGTTGTAGCTGGAAATGATTTCCGAAAGATCTCAACAGACTAATTGAAATAAGGGGGAATCATTAACTGGACGGCATTAATAGCCCAGGGTGACAAAGCTGGAAGGTGGGGGCTTTTCTCAGTTTGTTCTTTTTAAACAACAATTACAGTGCCCTAACTTGTTAGTTCTTAACCAATGATAAAAGGATGTTAACAGCTCCAGGTTTTCTGTAATTTTCTTAATATGGACACTTAGCAAAATGTACTGTTAAATGCATTTTGGAGCTAATGAGCTGATTGATTACCTCTCTGACAATTTAAAACATAACAGTGTGAATAATGTATAGTGAATTCAGGCCTTAAAGTTTAATTCTAATAAAGATAAAGTAGAATTGTTTTCTTCTGAAAGCATAAGCTACTGATCACACATAATGCCAATGTGTGTTTTTGTTTTTTTTGGTAAGTTACTTAGTGTAGTGATTGCTTAAAAATTGCCAGCCTCAAACTAGCACTCAGGTGGAAAGTGCTACATAAATATTATGTAATCATATTTTTCTTCTGACAGCCTTCTCTGCACTGAGATCTCTCTGGTATCTGACAGCAAATATGGACAGATGTACGGACTGACACAGGCAGGAGTATGTGTGTGTACTGCTCTCCCAGCAACAGCTCCTGTGCTTTTCAGGCTGGAACTGGAATATTCATTGCTATGCCTTCAGTTCAGACATGTAGTTTCTCCTTTCAGTAATACCCTCCTGAGCTATTATTGCTTTCTAGAAGTCTTGGATTTTTTTGGTCATGCGCCTGAAGGTAATGGTGGCACTGTTTTGGCATAACTCCTGCAGAAACTTGAGTAACATGGAAGCCCTTGGTGAAGTATGGTAGGGTTCTCCTTTTTGGTCTGGCACAGGTAGAGTGGCCGGAGCAGGCCTGCTCTGTGTCAAGGAGCAGGTTTTTGGCCTGCTTGTTATCATTAATTAAACACTTGTGTTTCCTTGTAGCTTAATTGTGTTCTATACAAGGCTTTTACAAACGTAGTCCCAGGTTATTTGGTTGTTCAGATGTCATTTGCGTGCTGCTTTCAAATTTCAAGTGACCTTTATGTCATGTGTAGGGAGCTGCTGCCCCAGATTGTTAGGGGGTTTTTGTGACGGCTTCAGAAAACCTCAAACTTTGTGCATCTCTGTCTTTTTGTTGTCTCTCCTCAGCAGCTTTGGAATCCTCTGGCCTGTTTGCATCGGATCTTACAGATTAAAGTTGAGCTTCTAGGGATAGTGAGTTGCAGTAATTTTGAAAATAGGAGAGGAAACATTCTTTGTACACCAGATAGTCCATGCTGGATGTTAGCTTTAGAGAAGATACAGACAGGAAACTGAGTTGTACTGCTTCTGCTCATCCTGGAGCTTCATGTTTCTCATGGACTCCCTTCCCTAGTGCTCCAAGTCCAACCTCTGATCTCAGCTAAAAGACAAAAGTCATGAACTAAAATGTGTTCCAGCAGCCTTTTTTATATTCTTGTTCCTTATAAAATCAAAGACACTTGTAGTGATTGGTTGACTGGAATGGTTTTGAGATCTTGGGGTTGCTGATTTTTTTCTTTTCTTCTTTGTGGTGAAAATGAATCCAGAATTACCTTGCCTGTGAACCACCTTTAAGGGCAATGCTCTTCACCACCCCACCCCCGTCTCCCCCACCACCCCCCTTTTTAACTTCAGCACACAACACAATACAACTTCCCTATTTTCTGATCACTTGCCATGACGACATCTTTTCCATAGTTAAAACACATATGTATTTTTTTATTTTGGAAACCGATGCCTTAAAGAAGTAGCCTGAAAGTGCACTCTGGTTTTATTTTCCCTCACAGATAAGCATGTTGTTTTCCTATCCCTGCTTGGATGCCGCCTTGTCTGTACTGAAGGTAACAGCCCCCTGCTGCTGCTGCTTGTCTCTGTCCTCAGATGAAGGAAGCCATCAGACAGCTCGGGCTTTTCTGTAACGTTACTTTTTCCTTGAGATGTTAATAACGTTGGTGGCTGTGAAAGCCACCTTTGATCTTATCCGTGCTCAAGACAGTTTGCTGAGAAAAGAGTGATTATATAGGGATTTTTTACACTTACTTTCTCAGATGAAAAAGGATGTCCCCACAGTGTATCTTGCCTGTATCTGATATCTCTTGATTGACAGAGAGAGGATGAATTATCTTTCTGCTTAATGGCCTTATTGTGACTTACGCTAAGTCCCCCAACCTATTATTACAGCAACGTGAAGGAGGTGTAAGTTCAACGTATGTTTGTTTTATATGTGAGGGTGTAAAAGAAACTTGACCCAGGAGCTGCTTGTTACATGCCATCTGCAGAGGCTGGTGCAGTGTCTTTGTGGCCTGTGCTTGCGAAGATTTATGCAAGGTAGAAGGAGGCTTGTGGGTGGTGGAAAATTCCCTTTCAGCCTTAGTTAGCTGTGCATGTTCTTGGGTTGCTGCCGTGGGGAAGGTTTTAGAAGGAAATGATCCTATTAGCAGCAAAGCCTGCAGTGTTCAGGCTGGCAAGTGCAGGGTACCTCCCTCCTGGAGGAGGAGCGAGTTCAGCACTCATTGATGTGTGCAGCTGATTTTGGTGCTACCTTGTAGTATAAATCTCTATTTTTGTGCTTTTAATGCAGTTGTGTGCAGCTGAGCTGTCGTATTACTTTCCGCTATGTGGCAGTAGCCTGAGGTGCTACATCTTGTTGCCACCCGAGCAGCTTTAAAGGTCTGCAGCCTGTGATGTTATACAGCAGGAGACATTTCCTTTATGAAATGAAGAGCATTAGGCCTGCAGGCATGCAGCTGTTGGCAACAGACTGGTGTAAACACAGAAATGGTGCTGTTTGGGGCTAGATACTGTAAAATCAACATTCCCCCCCCCTTTAATCCAGGCAGGGATGAAAAGGAAAAATAGATGTGTGTTTGCTTGGAATCATAAAAGGGAGCCACGCTGATAAAAAATCCAGACTGATAAGCTCAGGCAGGGCAATGTCTGGGAGAACAGTACTGAGAAAAGGTGTGGGCAGTTGCTTTAAAGCCTCTCAGAGATGTTGCACTCCATGTTGAGGGAAAGTTGCTGAAGCTTTATGAGGAACAGATGTGCCAATGGGATGAGATTTAACAAGGCTAAGTGCAGGGCTCTGCACTTTGGCCACAACAACCCAAAGCAGCACTACAGGCTGGGAACAGAGTGGCTGGAGAGCAGCCAGGAAGAAAGGGACCTGGGGGTACTGGTAGATAGTAGGCTGAAGATGAGCCAGCAGTGTGCCCAAGAGAGTCAATGGCATCCTGGCCTGTCTCAGGAACAGTGTAGCCAGTAAGACGGAGGAAGTTATTCTGCCCCTGTACTCAAAACTGGTCAGGCCACACCTTGAGTACTGTGTGCAGTCCTGGGCTCCTCAATTCAAGAGAGATGTTGAGGAACAAACCCTATGAGGAGAAGCTGAGGGAGCTGGGGTTTAGCCTGCAGAAGAAGAGGCTCAGGGGTGACCTCATTGCTGTCTACAACTACCTGAAGGAACATTGTAGCCAGGTGGGAGGTGGCCTCTTCTTCCAGGCAACCAGCAACAGAACAAGGGGACACAGTCTCAAGTTGTGCTGGGGGAAGTATAGGCTGGATGTTAGGAGGAAGTTCTTCCCAGAGAGAGTGATTGGCATTGGAATGGGCTGCCCAGGGAGGTGGTGGAGTCACCATCCCTGGAGGTCTTCAAGAAAAGATTGGCTGAGGCACTTAGTGCCGTGGTCTAGTTGACTGGCTAGGGCTGGGGGATAGGTTGGACTGGATGATCTTGGAGGTCTCTTCCAACCTGGTTGATTCTATGATTCTGTGCTCTCTGATATGGTGTATGTGCATGCCAGAGGAGCAGCTGCCAATGGGCAGCATGCACATGGCAGGCTGAAAGCATGAAACATCTGCTGCAAGTGACTGTTTGAAATCACAGAAAGATTAAAAAAAAAATTAGTGCAAAAGAAGTAAAGAAAAAATAATCCTGACAGTGGCACACTTGGAAATGCAGTACCCACCATAACTGCCAGAAATACCTTGCCTGCCCTGGATATGTACAAGTAATTTCTGGGCAGTTTGTGGGACAAAAGCAAATCTGCAAATAGAAGGGTAAATATGGACCATAAGGTGTCTATACACACTTTGAAAGGCAATTTAACAGTGAAGAGCTAGCTGAGCCTCTCAGTCATGACTAAGTAAATGGATCTCATCTAAAAAGAATGTTTAGCTATACTGGAAGCACAGAAGAAGAAGAATCTCTTGTGGAATAACCATCTCATTTGACAACTACATGCTGGAATTAAAAAGTAGGAACATTTAGTCTTGCAGATCTTCTTTTTCTCCTACTTACAGCCTCTCTGTTTTATTCATATTGTCTTTCCCATGTCCTGGGAGATCTTCAGATGGTATAACACCATATGACTTGTTATTCTTCTCTTGTCAGAAGGATGTAAGAGGCTATGGGAAATACAAAATGTCCTCTATAATTTTGAGGAACACAAAAGAAAATTCAGGGAATTGTTATCAATTATGAATGGCTTGTGGTTACTGCAAAACATCAATACTGCTTGAGCTACTCCTTAGATGTTTAATGTCTTGCTCAGGAATTCACTTACAGAAAAAAAATATTACTGTTCTGTTCTGTATTTGTCATCTTTATTCTTATGCTTTGAATGGCTTCCAGCAGTAAAATTTGAAGTCAGTCATACTGCAAAGCTTCATGTCGGAGTCATCTACTTTACCTTCATTCTGCTTTAAGTATTTTGTAGAGTAAATAGTTGACTCCTTTCACTCACTTGGTTTGATTGTTCTTTGCCTTAACATTTGTACTTGTGAAAAGGCAGCGAACAAGACTCAGCAAACACTGTGATAGGACTCTCAAGTGGACCTTTATTTATATGCCTCTACCTATAAGCTTCTTTCAGCTGCCAGCATCTGTTTTCCTTTCATTATCTTTTCAGTTTAGGTCTTTGCTGTAAACCCCATTAAGATACGCATTTAATGATTAAAATTGTGGATGTAGAAACATGTGAGAAGAAAGGGTTTAAGAACAGAATGGTGGCAGAAAAGAAGCAGCACAAGGAAGGTTTTTCCACACTCACAGTTCCACACTGTTACTCCACTTTGTACACTCTTGGTTGGCTGCTTTTATTTCCTAGGTTCTCAGCCTTTTCATAAGTGTCAAGTACAGGATGTAGTGTTAGGTGTGTTGGTGTCTCAGTTGCATCTCGCTGTCATCAGGGTAGGCTCTTAAAGGTGAAGCCTTTGTCCCACGAAGTGTTAGAAGAGTGCATAACAAAGAGGGAGCAAAGGTGTTCTTTCCCTCTTTCTAAGCAGTGGCAGTGTGTTGCTTTACTAACTGCACTTTTCTGGAAGCAGTTCAGTGATAACAACAGGGCTTTAATCCTGTTTTTGTCTCAACACATCATTTAAATACACGTCTGCATGAAATCAAGGCAAATTGTAATTGTTCTTTGTGAATTTAGAAATAACTTTATGGGGTTTATTGGAAGTGCCATGTTGGTAGGAAACAAGGTGTGCGTTACTCTTATCTCCGTGTAAGGGTCTACTGGATGATTGCATTAGGTAGTGATACGTTTTTCTTGTGAACTGCTTAATGATGGATTTGGGGCTTAATATAGAATCACAGAATCAACCAGGTTGGAAGAGACCTCAAAGATCATCCAGTCCAACCTATTCCCCCAGCCCTAGCCAGTCAACTAGACCATGGCACTAAGTGCCTCATCCAGGCTTTTCTTGAAGACCTCCAGGGACGGTGACTCCACCACCTCCCTGGGCAGCCCATTCCAATGCAAATCACTCTCTCTGGGAAGAACTTCCTCCTAACATCCAGCCTATACCTCCCCTGGCACAACTTGAGACTGTGTCCCTTTGTTCTATTGCTGGTTGCCTGGGAGAAGAGACCAACCCCACCTGGCTACAACCTCCCTTCAGGTAGTTGTAGACAGCAATGAGGTCACCCCTGAGCCTCTTCTCTAGGCTAAACAACCCCAGCTCCCTCAGCCTCTCCTCATAGGGTTTGTGTTCCAGGCCTTTCAGTGTGGTAGATTTGCTTTGTGCGCTCTTCTGCTCTTAAGTAGAACTGTCAGGGTTTTTTTCTACTTCCATTACTTTGGAGCCTCTTTTCTGCAGCTTCTGTTTGGAACTGTATTGAGTTTAAACACTTGCATCAGAAACTATCTAATTGGACTGTAGATAGACCACAGGGCCAACATGAAGGCTTTTATAAAGCCAGCAGCATAACATGGCTATGAGAAAATTACTATCTGATTCTACATGCATTCAGCTAAACATTTCCAGCAATGGCCAATAAATAATATGTTGAAAAGAACAACTCCATATACCAGTATAGACTGAGGACTGACCTACTGGGGAGCAACATAGGGGAAAGAGACTTGGGGGGTCCTAGTGGACAGAGGATTGACCATGAGCCAGCAATGTGCCCTTGTGGCCAAGAGGGCAAATAGCATCCTGGGATGTATTAGCAGAGGTGTGGTTACAAGGTCAAGAGAGGTTCTCCTCCTCCTCTACTCTGCCCTGGTGAGTCCTCATCTGGAATATTGTGTCCAGTTCTGGGCCTCTCAGTTCAAGAACTACAGGGAATTGCTTGAAAGAGTCCAGTGCAGAGACACAAAGATGATGGAGTGGAATATGTCCCTTATGATGAAAGACTGAAGGAGCTGGGGCTCTTCAGCTTGGACAAAAAGAGACTGAGGAGTGAGATCATTCATATTTGTCAATATGTTTATCAGTGAGTGTCAGGAGGATGGAGCTGGGCTCTTCTCAGTGATGTCCAGTTATCAAGGGGCAGTGGGTGCAAGCTGGAGCATAGGAGGTTCCACATGAACATTAGGAAAAGCTTTTTCACTGTGAGAGTGACAGAACACCGAAACAGGCTGCCCAGAGAGGTTGTGGAGTCTCCTTCACTGGGGACATTCAAAAATGTGATGGTTTGGGGGTTACCCCGCCCCTCCCACGCTTTTGTATTTGCCCCAGCTAACTCAGACGGACCCTGGGAATATAGATGAAGCAATTTATTTACAGCTAGCAGAATTTACAAGCAGCTATTTACAATACATACAGTTATATACAATTATATACAGTTATATACAAAGGATAAACAATACAAAAGCACAACTCCCCTCCCAGAAACCTGAGTCCCCAGGAGGGGCTCTCAAACCACCCCAACACCTCCCCCCGGCCCTCTTAACCTTACCCCAGTTCTCAGGAAGAAGAGAGGTGCAGCCAAGAGGTTAGGGAGCAAGGTTAGTAGGAGCAGGGTTAATGAGATGTGACCAGGTCTAAGGCCAAAGCAAGAGTGAGAGACAAAATGGAGAAAAAGTCTTTCTTCTTCCCAGAGTTCTCAGCGTGACTGTGAGAGAAGTTGACATCAATTGTTTTTCATTTCACTGCCCATTATCTAGTTCTGTTACCAAAACATTCTAGCTTGCTTCAAACTAGCACAAAAACCCACCTGGATGCATTCCTGGGTGATACTGCTCTGGCAGGAGGGTTGGACTAGATGATCTCTCAAGGTCCCTTCCAATCCTTGACATTCTGTATGATTCTATAACATGACTAAGGCTGTGGAGAAATCTCACCTTGATCCTGCTTCTATCTCTCAACAGATGTGTCTGAATTGATCTAGCAGAGATGCAGCAAGGGGCTGCTGGTGTTTGAGTAAAATGAAAAGCTCACCTCCCAGAGTGAGCAGAACTTACACAGCCGAAGAAAAGAGGTGTATAACTTTCACCTAAATCTGTAATGGGGGAAATGAAGGAGTGGGAGAAGCCCATATCCAGAGAAGAGGGGAGAAAGAAGATGATGCAGTCACAAAGACAAATGAGTCTGAGCTAGCCAGGAGCTAGCTGAGGCTGGAAACTGGAAGGCAGTTTCCTACCTTGAGATTTTAATCATTTTTCTATGTGTAAAGGAAGCAAAATAATGGTAGGCTGATAATGCCACTGTCTGTTAAAGCAGAAGAAACCTTGACTTTGTATCCCAGCTGATCCTTCAGGTCTCATCTCTTCTCTCAGAGCAATGAGCCACAGTTGTAAGGAAAGGGGAGTGGGTCTGGTGTGAGAGCACTCAGTGATCTGACTGGTAGGAGAAGTATCAGCAGAGGCAGGTGGGGCTTCTCACACAGCTATGTACGTCCAACACTGTCTTGTATGCTAAGAGAGGGGCTTTTTAGTGCATGTTAATCATATTTGGAGATGGTTGAATGTCAGATATTATGATGAGCCAGGAGTGCAGCATTAATTTTACTGAGTTTTTCTTTAGTGGAAAGCTTAAGGTGCTCTGTGTTTAAGTTGGATCTCTGTCACAAACTGAAGTGATTTGGTAAGAAACAAGAGGGGAAGTAGAGTGTCATGGACTAACTTCTTCATTTAGAGCTTTTGGGATCCCTGACCCCTCTCGCTTCCTTATCTTAGAGAGAGGCTGGGCAGCATGCTGAAGGTAGACTTCTGTTGCAAGTCCAGCTATCCATCTCTAACTATCCAGACTTACTTGGCTGTCAGTGTGGCAGAGTGCATACAGATATCTGTGAAGTGTCATTGCTCGGGAGGACCTCTGCTAGGCGTCCCCACTGCAGGCTCTACCGATCCTGCTCAAACAGGCATCATCTCCTGAAAATGAATCAAGAAGCTTCAATCCATCTCTTCTTCCTTGTCCCTGAAGGGGAGAATAATGAGGATTTTATGCAGAAGACAACTGCCATCATCAGTTGTGAAGAAGCTGTTGCTGGAGGGACAACATACCAAATAAGCTTTATTGATGACTATGCCTCTAAAACAAAACTTCCTATGAGGCTGAGAGTATGGAAAATATTGTAATGTGTTTCTTCCTGTAGGAGATAGAACAGGAATAACATATTAATGGATCTGTTATCAGCAGATATCTAAAAGCCAATTTTAACCTCTGGGTTCAATCATGCAAAGCGATCTTAGGGTGTAGGCTGCCGGTGCTTACAGCTAATGCAGTTTACACTGAATGCTGTCAGGAGCTTAATTTGATGCATTGTTTTAGTTTTTCCCTGACACAAAACAATCAGAGTTGTATGCATTTGAAGTCTGTGCAGCAATGGTCCAGACTGCAAGTGATACTTTCCTTAGTCACCTGAAACTATAACGTGTACTTAGGGACCTTCTTCGTAATGTCTTGTTCTGAAATACGTTGTGTTTGCTGGGCCTGCTGGTGTTACTTGAGGTGAGTTCTGCAAGCCTGACTGGATCCCAGAGCACCTTGTCTTCTGCTTAGAGAAGCATACAAGCATTTTAGGGCATTTGGCTGAGGTAGTGCATTTTACAGGAGCCAATAGTGCCAACTGCAATTAGGTTTCCTAAATGCTTTCTTTATAAACCTCTGCCTTTGATTACTTCTAATTTTGCTGACTGCTTCTGAGAGCTGGAATGGTTATGCCATTTCTGAGAATACCCTCTAGGAACATGACTTAGATTATGTTGTGCCCGTGAAGGGAAAAAAAAAGCACTGTTGTGCTACAGTGATCTCTTGTAAGGGATGAAGGACTTCAAACTCAGTGAGGAGATGAAGTCACTCCCTTGTTTAAAATGTGTCTTTTGCTGTTTGTGTGATAAAACCACGAGGAAGACAAGTCTCTGAGTAATTCAGGATGCACAAAATGTGAGAATCTCTAGAGTTTTGTGGCTAGAGTCTTCATGGAAGGTTTGACCTGTCCCAGCCTGAAAATGGTGAATAGGGCTCTTCCATCAATCACTGCTCCTCGGTGCACCAGGTAGAAGAACCAAGTGGTGAGCCACTTGGGATTAGAGGAGCAAGGATAATTTTGTGGCAATCTGGGATTTAAGCGTAGGTAATAAGACTGAGCACTTTAGAAAAGCTTGGGACGGAAAAGTAATAGGACTAAAATGCAACAGGGTAGGAGATGGAGGAGAAGCAAGGGATTAGCCATACAAGAAGAACTGCTTTAAAAGCCTGTGAAGGAATCCATGGCTGATGAGACTTGCTTTGTTGTTTTTTTTTTTTTTGTTTGTTTGTTTTTTGTTCTTTTTGGCCTGTATCTAGAAATTTGCTTTTAGGAAGTGTTGAGTTCTCAACAACTGGTACAAAAGGACTTCCTCCTGCCCCTCTCACCCACGCTTCTTAGTGTAGGAGTTATTCTCATTACATTATCACATGCTATTTTTTCCACAGAATTCAAGTCTCATTCATTGTATGGGAAAGAGTGGGACTCCTGGCTTGAGCGAGGTCTTGAAGAAGATGCCTGTGGTTCTGCTTTGTTACCTCTTGTAAAAGATAGAAGGTATCACAGTATCATCAGGGTTGGAAGAGACCTCACAGATCATCAAGTCCAACCCTTTACCACAGAGATCAAGGCTAGACCATGGCACCAAGTGCCACGTCCAATCCTGCCTTGAACAGCTCCAGGGACGGCGACTCCACCACCTCCCCGGGCAGCCCATTCCAGTGTCCAATGACTCTCTCAGTGAAGAACTTTCTCCTCACCTCTAGCCTAAATCTCCCCTGGCACAGCCTGAGGCCGTGTCCTCTTGTTCTGGTGCTGGCCACCTGAGAGAAGAGAGCAACCTCCCCCTGGCCACAACCACCCCTCAGGTAGTTGTAGACAGCAATAAGGTCACCCCTGAGCCTCCTCTTCTCCAGGCTAAACAATCCCAGCTCCCTCAGCCTCTCCTCGTAGGGCTGTGCTCAAGGCCTCTCACCAGCCTCGTCGCCCTTCTCTGGACACACTCAAGCATCTCAATGTCCCTCCTAAACTGGGGGGCCCAGAACTGAACACAGTACTCAAGGTGAGGTCTAACCAGTGCAGAGTACAGGGGCAGAATGACCTCCCTGCTCCTGCTGACCACACCATTCCTGATGCAGGCCAGGATGCCACTGGCTCTCTTGGCCACCTGGGCACACTGCTGGCTCATGTTCAGGTGGGTATCAATCAGCACCCCCAGATCCCTCTCTGTCTGGCTGCTCTCCAGCCACTCCGACCCCAGCCTGTATCTCTGCATGGGGTTGTTGTGGCCAAAGTGCAGCACCCTGCACTTGGAGCTATTGAACGCAATAGGTAGGTACTGAGAGAGGGGAGAACTGCACAAAGGAAGAAAGATAATTTCACAATCTGACAACGAAAGTCTCACATGATGCTAATTATGCATCTAACCCTTATTTCTCACAAGTGATGTCACTAGTTAAAGGTTCCTCATTCTCTAACCACAGGTCTTGGGATATGACTTGCATGAGCCCTGTTTGTTCACAGTTGCGACTGAAGTCAGTCAAGGCTGTAGCCTGAATATACTATGAAACGAGGTTTTAGGTGCCTCAGCTGACACTACAAAACAGCTGGGTGGTTTTTCCTTAGGCCTTCTGTACACCACTTACAAAGCAGGGTTAATACATGTTCCTTCACCTCACAGGCATTTTGGGGAAATAGGTACTGGCTGGGAAACTCTACAGGAATAGAAACGATGGGGGATTTCTCAGTCCTGCTCTGCTTCAGATGTTTTGCTCCTGGGACACTGGGAACTGGGCTTCTCAGCTAAACATGAGCACTGACATATCCTCCTGAAGAGAAACATTTTGAGTGTGGATGTAGCTTCCTCGGTGCCTTTGGCTCTGCATATAGCTCCTGCTGGGTTTGGGAAGAAGGAATTGGTTTGGATATGGATATACACAAATGGGTTTAGTGCATTTTTTAAGGGACAGTCCAATTAGTGTTGCATATATGAGGAGCATGCACCAAAACTACAGTACAGAAGTCCATTAATCTCAATTCCAGGAAGAGTTTCTGTGCAATTCTGCTCTGTTGTGGTACATCTATTAGTGCACTGCACAAGTCTTTGTGTGATCCACAAGCTTTCCTCACTAGCACTTGAGACTGGAGGGTGATGGAAGTGCACAACTGCTGCACTCACAGCAGAGACCTTCCCTGATGGGGAAAAAGGCTAACACTAATGAATGAGGATCTAGGAAGTGCCAGGGCAGGCAGCCTGCTCTCTGTCCATTGGGTAGTAAGAACTGCACAGCACATGCTGCAGGAGTCCATTTTCGTGCTCATGAAGTACCAGATGGCCATTGGAATCAGCATAGCTCCACCGCAGGCACGTCATGCCTGGTCAGCCTGGCCACCTTCTCCATGGGAGCAGCTGGCTCTGGAGATGAGCACAGGAATGGATATTGTTTTATCTCGTCTCTAAAATGTCTTTTGATGTGGTCTCCCACAGGACTCTCATTTGAAAGCTGAAGAAATACAGGCTATGTGAAGGAATGAGAAGATGAATTAGACGTTTGCAAAACTATTGGACTCAAACTGGCTCCATCAATGGCTCAATGTCCAGGCGGCACAGTGTAGCAAGCAGAGTGTCCCAAGGTTAATACAAGAGTTCGAGGTTAATCAATATGTTCATCACTGAACTCAGATGATGAGCTGTAGGGCACCTTCAGCCATTTTGTGGATGATATAAAATTGTGTGTTGGGCAGGAAAAAGCTATACCAGATGGCAGAGCAGAACTGAAAGACCTGAGGCTTGGGTCAGTGGAAACCTCATGAAGTTCAATAAAATGTTCTTCAACTACCTAGTGGCTGGCTGGCTGTAGAAAAGATGAAATGTTCTTGTTGCTGTAAGGATGTCAGTCAGTAGTCACAAATGTTGGCAAACTCTCTGGATATAAGAAAAGAGGTGCTTTACAGCAAGCATGTGTCAATGCCAGAATGGATGCCCAGGGCAGCTAAGGGATCCCTCTCCTTGGAGATGTGTGAAGCTCCACTGTACAAAGTAAACCTCTCAAGTGAGTTCCTTCACCTAACTCTGAGTTTGGCTGTGTGTTAAGCGGGAATTGAAACAGATGATCTCCAGAGATCCTTTCTGCACATACTTCTGTTATGGTCTGAGCAGGCAGTAAGCATAGTGCTCGTCAGCTTACTTATTACTTTTATTTTTGTCTCACTTTTTTCTTGCAAATAGGAATTACACAGCGTAGGAAGAGCCTGTAGAACATGCTCATTGTAGTTCTGTGAAGTGACCAATGCAAAAGGTGGCGTGCTGGCTAAATGCCATTCAGTACAAGTAGACTAGAAAGGGACACATGATCCTATCTGCTGCTGGCCTTTTTCCTCTGGCTAACATTACCCTCCTCAACCCGCTTGGCATGCAGCTAAGGCCCCTTGTAGAATTCCTCGTGCTCAAAATCCCCTCTGAGACACAAATGAAGCAGCAATGCTTGCTTGGCTGTGATCTTGACCTCCTTACCTTGTTTTCCACCAGCACCTTCGTACCCAGGCAATGTGATCTCCTGCTCACACGCTGTTTTCCAAGTAACATACACTGGGTGTGACCTGCTGAGCAAAACACAAACATCAATTTCACTTGTCAGGAGGTTCCTCTGGCTCGACAGCTCATGCTGTTGACTCACTGGCAGGTTTTTAACCTGGAGCACCACTGCTATGGACGCAGTCTTGGTGGATGACAATACCCCTGGCACACCTGAATGGTCCTGTGCATGTGCTGTGCCTTTCAGTGACATACAGGAAGTGTTCAGTGGCTGCTACCTGCTGCCTTGATTGAAGTGTGACACCCACATAGCAACTGGGGTGTTCTGTGTGCGGTAGGAACACAAACCACTCTGTTAAGAATCCTTTTACAGCGGCAGAAACTGTTAAGGTAGTTGTGTGAAGGTAAGGAAAAGTTCATGGAGAAAATCCTTGGAAATGGGTAACGGTTAGCTTCCAGCAGCACTGCTTATTCACGGGGGTTTCTTTGGTTGGTTAGCTGGGAGGGGGGCCAAGGGTCAGAGGCTGCAAACAAAGAGTGTAATTTTTTTTTTTAATTAAGAAAAAAATATGTTTGAGTTCTAAATTAAAACAGAATGCCCTTAAGCTGCCCTGCTGTGAGTGCTTTCATGCAGCTCTTCTGGCAGCAAGTCAAGCATTGTCACCACTCCTGTGCCTAATATTTGTTATTTAGGCATGTGCCTGGGGATTTCTGGTGAAGACAGGCCAATATTAATGCAGCTGTGCAATCCCCAAGTGCAAATTCACCCAAACATGGGCAAATAACTCTCTAACAGAGACTTCCCAACCAGAACAAGAGAGGCTAGCAAATAGTTGTGTTAGGGATCTGTGTCCTAGGCTGGTTCCTAGGTTGTACGGAGGCTCTGTAAGAATCTTTTTGACTTTCTACATCACACAGCCATTAGACAATACTCCTGAACTGACTCTGTTTTGACCATGGGTCCATGTTTAGGAAAGGGGAGGAGGAAGTAACCTGAACTGAATTTACAAAGGTCCATTAAGGGAGAAGTCATCACAGCCCGTAGTAAAATATCTTAGTTTTAATTACCTCCTCAGGTGATTACTTTCCATTATCATTACAGTTAAATATTTATTATTTATTGCTACTCTAAACTTTCTTCAAGCTTTGTCTGTTCAAACTTGGGATGCTTCAGTTTGCTACAGCAAGGTGATTAGATGTGATGTCTGTCCTGGCAGAGATGCAGGTCGGTAATCCTACACCATATGAAAGGAATCACTAAAGCTGGAAAGAACTGGGTCTGACTTGTAGCAGTAGTTTCTGCCTTTCCTAATATTCTTACATACATCACCACTCCCCTAGTCCTCCATGCAATAAAGCTTTGTTCCTGGTGCATACTGGAAAAGCACTGTCAGCATTTCTATTTTTTTTTTACCCTTTATGTCAGTCTCATAGACTCAAGAGAAACAAGGAGAAATGTTTAAAAGAAAAAAAAGAAAAAAACCTGGTTTGCTTCTCAATCCTTGTTTCCAGAAATTTGCTTTAAGAATCAAATCAGGCTGACTGAGCCTGGAAGAAAAGAGAGAGGCATTATGAGCTCTTTTATTCCCTCGTGGTGTAAATCTAAAACCCCTAGCACGGTATCCAGAAGATGTTTAATTTTGCAGCTGTGTAGCAGCAGTTTGTATCTTTCTGTAAATCACCTGCATTTATTCACACTTAATGGCATTGTTGTTTGTTGTCTTTGACCTGGCCAACCAGAGATGTGAGGATTAGGTTTCCAGACACTGTGAGAGTCTTTTTCTTAGTGGCCAGTTTGAATTTCAATCTGAAGTGAGCCAGCTGACTGCTTACTGAGATATGGCATACCTTGGAACTAATTAGTCTTGAATGTAGTTGTAAGTCATCAGTGACACCTGCCTGCATTACTCTACGTGGTTAGCTGGCATTGACTCTGTGGTATGTAGAATCTGCTGACTTTATTGAAGGATTGGGCTTGCTGCCCTGCCTAGGAAAATAAGGAAGCTGAAAGACACCATCTAAATAATGTTTATAGAGGATCTGAGCCAAGCAGTCTGGAGAGAAGAGACTGCTAGAAAAAACAACCGTGGTGTGGAGTCTGCTGATTACTAGTGTGTATGTATGCAGGGAGAATAAAGACAGTCTATGTAGACTATGTATCGTGCACAAGCTGCTTGAAAGCAGTCTAGAAAAAGGCTTCTTCACGTGATAACATGTAAATTAATGGTCAGCCTTAGTGGTTGGCTGTGGCTACTCCATATGAGTGCTTTTATAGCAACAGCCTTTTAAGATATGTCTTCCTGTAGCTTTTAAAAGCAGGTACAGTGTTTCTGTGTCTGAGAAACGACAAAATCTTTGCTTCTGTAGTTGCATGTGTAGAAGAATGAGTTTAATATATGAGCTTCATGCACATTTGAAAATCATATCTGGTTCTGCATGATCTTGCTAGCTGTTCAGAGTAAATTTTGCTGGAAACCTTAAGGGCTGTAAGAGAACTCATTCTAAATATTTTACAGAGATGTTTTTTATGTGTCTTTTGTCATCCTAATCACTGCTGCATTCATAAAGATATACTTTGAATCAAACTACAACAAACTTCCTATGCCTGCTTTTGTACTCTGCATTTCTGAAAGGTTTGCTTGTATGCTAGCAGACATACTGCAGTTGCCATTAATCACAGAGTGTTTTTTCCCTTCTTGTCAAGTTTCTTTACAAATAATTAGTTTTAATGGGGGAGATGGTGATTATTGCACAGGCATTCACTTTCCATTGCTCTTCTCTTGCTCCCAGAGTGACTTACAAATTACATCTCCAGCTGTTTATGACATAGCTAATACCTACACTTCGCTTGCACAGTCCTTTTGATAGGCAGAGCTGCTTTCAGATATTTTGTAATCCTTTGAGGTTTTACCGTTGGCTTCCTTAAAATCTGAATCCATCTTAAAACTGATCAGTTCTTGGCTGGATAACACCCAATGAATCTGGATGAAGATTTTGAATAAGGATAAAGGATTATCTTTGTTGCGTCTGAGCCAGCCTACGTGAAAGTAACCTTATCTTCAGCAGCCAAATCCCTAAAGTGATCTTGTTTTTCTCAGTAATGAATGCATGAATCAGGGGACCTAAGGTAAAATAAAAATAAATAAATAAACAAAGCAAACCTTTTATCTTTTTCTCCTATTCTTTCTGGTCCTGCAGCTAAAATCAGTGTTTTTGACTTAGATTTGTCTCCACTTAGAATCTTAGATATTATTTCTTCAAAGCTAAATGATATTTGAGATGACATCCCAGCCATCTCAAAGTGCCTGTTACATTTCATGTCCTCATGGCACTGCTGTTGTGAAAGCTTTAAGCTGCTTGTTGTTTTCAGCCTCTCCTCCTCTAGAGACTGTAGCTTCTCTCACCTTCTGCATTCTCTTACTCTTTACCTCATTCTTCCCCTCAGTTTCTCACCAGACTATGTGGAAGACGTCACTTGCAGCTGTCACACAACAGAGCACTACCCTTCCTGTCTGCCCCTTCACCTCCAAATGCTGTTAATGTACTACCCAGAGCCACTGACTTTTCTTTTCTTCTAATTCTACTTTAGGCCACCTCCAACTGGTTTTGTCTCCTATCCAATATGTTTTGCATTTATATATTGTCATCCATGAAAGCTTTCTGACCATTGCCTCCTGATTCTCTTTTTCTGAAGGTCTTAATCTATTCCACCTCAGGGCAGAAGGATGCTGTCCCTCAGAGCTTTCCTCCCTGCCCCTCTGAGCAATGCAGCCCCAAATACAACTTCAGCAATTATTTTCTTTCTCCCTGCAGCTAAAGTAAGTCATGATACATCCTTCTCACAGTCCTTGGGGGCTACTTAGCCATGGGCAAAAGGCTAGATCTTTTCACACATCATCAAAACCATCCATATCACTGTACTTGTCACTTCAGACCTGTAATGCTGGTTTACTGTGGGTTTTGTCCTAATGCTCTGTCTTTGGCTAAATATTTCTATTCCTGCATGCACTGTTATTTCCAGATGAGATTTTATGTCTCTTCACTCTGTATTAGTTTCTGAGTCTCAGCCATGATGCTCTCACATGACTTGAAACGGCTGCTCTCCACCTCTGGTCTCTTTTCTGATGGTTGCCATTCACTAAACAGTTGTTCAGTCTTTTAAGAGGAGGATCCTTTCCTGTTCATTCTCTTAATTCTTCTTCTGGTCCTCTTGTGCCTTACTCCCATATCAGCAGAAGCCTCCTGCACATTCCTCCATAGCCTGTCATTGTGGCTTCTGAGGTGGCCCTCTTGGTGAAGGTCTCGTCTGCTGTGGAAAAGATGGTCTCAGCACCACCCTCTCTGAACCACGGCAGTGGGGGCAGGTAGTCTTGCATATGACCTGGTGGCTCAGTGTGGGCAGATGTGTGCAACCACACCTCCTGGCTGGGTGACACCATCCCAACACTGTTGTTTCTGCTGTCCCCCTGCCATACAACCTCCATCTTGACTTTGGCATCCTCCTTGTGCTGCAGGAGAGTCCCAGCACACAAGGTTTTCATTCCTGGGGCAGAAAACATTCAGTTTACCTTCTTGCTGAGATGCATTGAGCCAAGTCCCTCTCCAAGACCCCCCCCATAGTCCATCCAGTGATGATTCCTGAGCACGTGTTTCCACAGCACGGTCCGCTGAGTGGAAAAGCTGCAGGCTCTGACTCAGAAACAGCAATGCCCTGATTTGGACAGGCTGATTAAATTCATCCCCTCAGCCACACCCTGCAGAACAGGATGGCTGACCTTTCTGCTGATCCAGGCTGCTCTGCCATGGGGACCCAAAAATCAGCATTTCATCAAAATATGAGAAACCCCCACTGCACTCTTCTTCCAATACTTGCCCCTGCCAAAAGAAATTTAAAAAAGGGGGAAAAAAAAAAAAAGACAAATGCTCTTTGTTTGGGAGGTGGTGGAAACTTGTCTGCTCTTGACTGGCAAAGAATAACAGATGCATTATTGTTTTGGTATGTTCTCTTGTTCTCTCCTAATTTTATCTTGCAACCTGACTATGTGTTTTGTAGGTTGGTGGACTTTTAGGGCCAGGGTTGTCACTGGGAGGTTTTTAATGCTTGAGCTGGTGATAGCAGTGAGGCTCTGTGTGACAGGTGCTCTGTGAGGGGCTGACACAGAGCACTTTATCAGCAATCACTTTTTAATTGAAATGGGATTGCTGCAGCATGGACTACCAGAGTTATTCCTTCAGTAGGGTCTTGAAGATAGCAATCAGTAGTTTCCAAGGGAAATAAGACATTGCAGTGCTCTCCACCTATAGGAACATGATCTCTTTTCTGCCTTAACACTGTTTTTCCCATCTGACCCACATTTAGTTTGTGAGCATAATGTCTGCAAGTTTCATGAAAACATGTCATGGGCTGACTCACACTAAAGAAGTGATCAAAACAGGACAAGAAAATTTCTGGCAGGCAAAACAGTATTGTACACGTGCATCTGATGTTGTTTGCCTTTCTGATGTTGGATTGCAACCGACTGCCAGTTTTAAAGTAGGGGGGGGGGAAACTGATGTCTGACATTCAGCTATGTCTTTGGTGAATCCCAGGCAGCACTTCCAAAACAAAAGCCCCCACACTGCTGTTAATCAGGCTAGCACCTGGGCCTCAGCACATGAACTGTGGGATGTACAACACCAGGATGTCCTCCAGTCTCTGAGAAAAGATTTTCCTGAGCAGTCTCAGAGAACTTGCTGGTGTACAGTGTTATAGAGGAATGCCTTCTGAAATGGCACAAGGGGATACATTTCGATTTCATTTCCTGTTAACGGTAGCAGTTCCAAACCAAAAAATGCCATGTGAAAAGAGACGTCTGAGAAGATAATGATGTCCTAGGAGGACCAGCAGAGAGCATACCTTGAGAAATGCTGATCATCATCCATATGCCCAAGGCAGCCCATCTCCCTAAAAAATGTTTGTGCAGCGCTGCAGAAACAGGAGAAGCCCCTAGGTGATAAGGCATGTCTCCTGTACCCATGGCAATGCCACCTGCTGTGTCCACCATCTGGCTGGACAAACACCCACGTGAGTGACTGGCACCAGAAGGGATTTGGGATGCCACCAACTGCAGTGTGCTATGATCCTTTTAAAAAATTAACTCGGTACCAGATGCCAGAAGGGTCTCTTGCCATGCTGTGTACATCTTGCTGACCTTTAGGATGCCTTGGTACAACGTGAGCCTGGGCAATGGCACTTTCCACCCACAGAGGGTGAAGGCTCAGGCTGTTAGCTTTCAGCATGGTCCAGGTACTACTGCATTCAAGCACATAAAGCAATCCAGAGGAGTGCGAGGTGGGGCTTTGCCAAACCATAGGGATTAGAGCACCGGTGTAAATTGGCCCAATTTCACCAGGAATTTGCTTGCAGAATGCCCTCCCACTTAGTAGGTGGACTGATCCCAGATATTCTAAGGTGGTTGCAGATCAACACCCAACAAGAGGACCCAACAATCCCACCCCAATCCTGTGCCCGCCAAGAGCCCTGACAATATCAGCAACAGAGAGAAGGAGATGTTGCTATTTATTTCTTCAGGCATGTGAACCAGCAAAATGGAAAATATTATTCTGAAAATCCAAGCTGATGCTTACTGAATGAGACTGAAAAATTCCCCAACAATGCTTGCAAACAGCAAAAGAATTGATGTGGAAAGAGACTTCCTTCAGATGAGCTAACCATGTCCACGGCTGTGTGTGCCAGTATGGTTGCCACTCTCCAGTGCACCGGGTGCTGCGGCTGGCATCGCGCCCCCCGTAACCCTCCAATTAGAAAACAGGTGTTGTGATGAGTAGTCAGAACTGGCCTGTGCTGGCTGGGGAGGGAGGCTCCAACACAATGTAGAAACTACCACAGTATATATTTATTCACGTTATAAGGCCACACCGTGAGTCCTGTGTCCAGTTCTGGGCCCCTCAATTCAAGAGAGATGTTGAGGTGCTGGAACGTGTCCAGAGAAGGGTGACAAAGCTGGTGAGGGGCCTGGAACACAAACCCTATGAGGAGAGGCTGAGGGAGCTGGGGTTGTTTAGCCTGGAGAAGAGGAGGCTCAGGAGGGACCTCATTGCTGTCTACAACTACCTGAAGGGACATTGTAGCCAGGTGGGGGTTGGCCTCTTCTGCCAGGCAACCAGCAACAGAACAAGGGGACACAGTCTCAAGTTGTGCCGGGGAAAGTATAGGCTGGATTGTAGGAGGAAGTTCTTCACAGAGAGAGTGATTGGCATTGGAATGGGCTGCCCAGGGAGGTGGTGGAGGCACCGTCCCTGGAGGTGTTCAAGAAAAGCCTGGCTGAGGCACTTAGTGCCATGGTCTAGTTGACTGGCTAGGGCTGGGTGCTAGGTTGGACTGGATGATCTTGGAGGTCTCTTCCAACCTGGTTGATTCTATGATTCTAAGGTGTCCCAGACAAACTGGGACACCCCACCTGTGGTTTCACACAGGATTCTTATATCCTTCAAACATTCAAGTACAACACAATTTGACCAATCACTAACACCCACACTAACAATTTCTAATCACAGTAAAACTCTGCAAACTAACTATATTTTTGCATCATTGTTGCTGTTTGTCTATTGATCTAAACTTCCCTAGAGCCAGCCTTCCTAGAGTTGCTCATTTAGAAGGCTTAGGCAATGATGGGAGGGTTTCAAAGACATGTTAGGGTGGGGCAGGGTGCTGGTGGTGCCTTGATTGTCTTGGGGTATCCTTTATCGTTTACAGACAGCTCTAAGCTTTCTGTAGGAGGGACATCGAGATGCTTGAGCGTGTCCAGAGAAGGGCGACAAGGGTGGTGAGAGGCCTCGAGCACAGCCCTACGAGGAGAGGCTGAGGGAGCTGGGATTGTTTAGCCTGGAGAAGAGGAGGCTCAGGGGGGACCTTATTGCTGTCTACAACTACCTGAGGGGTGGTTGTGGCCAGGAGGAGGTTGCTCTCTTCTCTCAGGTGGCCAGCACCAGAACGAGAGGACACAGCCTCAGGCTGCGCCAGGGGAGATTTAGGCTGGAGGTGAGGAGAAAGTTCTTCACTGAGAGAGTCATTGGACACTGGAATGGGCTGCCCGGGGAGGTGGTGGAGTCGCCGTCCCTGGGGCTGTTCAAGGCAGGATTGGACGTGGCACTTGGTGCCATGGTCTAGCCTTGAGCTCTGTGGTAAAGGGTTGGACTTGATGATCTGTGAGGTCTCTTCCAACCCTGATGATACTGTGATACTGTGAAGAAGCAAAGTATTTCCAGGGCTGGGCTTTCTTTTAGTTTTTGTTTGTTTGTTTTTTAAGTATGAATACTATCAATCCAGTAAAATTTCACTACCTTGTTATATTAGGGCGTATAATGTCAACTAATATATATATAGATGAAGTTAATACACGTTCATACTGTGAAGTCTGATACAGTAGGGAAGGGAATTTTCTTAACAACACTTATCTCTGAGTGAGGAGACACTTGCTCTGCATGGCAGCAATTGGAAGAGAATCCAGTAGTACAGTTTAATTGTCTTCTTTTGCATCATAGGATGTGTTAATGATTTGTTTGACAATTATTAAGATGTTTGATCTTCTAGTCAATCTGTGCAGGATGTAGTTAAGAATAATTCCTTTGTACATGATGCACGTGTGTGATGTTGAAAAGACAAGATCTGTCCCCCTGCATGAGGTGTTGCAAGGGAGCATATGAACCTCCACAAAACAGTCCTAGCTCCTGCAATTCACAGCAGATGGATTAACATATCACACGTTGTGTGGGAGAAAAACCAATCTTCATTATGTTTAACGTCAGTGGATTTTAGCTAGGACCTTTTTCATCACTGGCACTACCATGCAACTTTCTTATAAAAATGAAAGATTCTTTCTCTTAAAAAAAACCAGCCTGCTATTTCATTGGAGGCAAATTTATTAAGACTTTTGCAGTAATAATCATACAGTGACCTTTTAATTTGAAAGCTTATAATAGATGAGACAATGATTAGGGAAGGTGAAAAGCAGCTGAGTGCTGGCTGGAAGGAGTGTGTTCTGTGCCCTGGCATAGGTTTTTCTTGGTGCCATAATATGAGGCAATTGTGATATGCCTTGGGAGGGGGAATCTCTAACTCTAGAGCTGCCACTTGCAGAGTGCTCAAGCTGAGGTCCAAACTGAGACTGAAGTCTCAGCACCTCCATCCAGATGCAGCTCAACCTAAGGAGCCTGAATTTCTGACATAAATTGCATATCTGAAAAATCCTATTCTGAAATGTCATTTGCTAAATTGAGTGTCCCACGTTAGTGGCCTCTTTAGACTTAATTTACCAGTACCTCAAATGCCCAGCGGTTAAAGAGAGCACTATTATTCCTCTTCCCCTATTCTCTTGTTGAAAAGGTAAATCTGTTTGTATTTGTGGAGTATTCCAGTGCTGTACACTGAATTTTACAGTAAAGCACATGGGGAAATTTCTAATTCTGCTCCTTTGAGCAAGGTATCACTTAGAGATTAAAAGGTGCAGGGGGACTGCACAGCAGCCAGGAATGCCTACCAAGTATCTTCTTTCCTGTGGCATGCAGCCTGTAGAGAAAATAGTTTGGAATTAATTAAAATCCTATCAGGCTAATGCTTGAAGGAGACATTAAATAAGCATACACAGCCTTAATTATGCTATATCTTAATTTCCATGCCTTTGACTTTTACAACTTCTGTAACATTTTAGCATGTTATATGTGTGCATACCTGTGCGCTGATTATATCCTAATTAATTCATTCCAGAGCAATAAAATACAGTTTTCCTTTACAAGATCATCAAAACAATCTGGAATTTAACACTTCAAACTAGCTTGAAGTAGAAAAGTGTTAAAGGAATTAAAAATGCCTTTCAAATATGTAAGTGCTGTCATTTCAAAGTTGCTTCATCTCCTCCTTTCCTCTTCAAACTTCAAGTAAAATCCTACCCTGGGGAGAACCTTGGGAAAGGTAGGCCTCCAGAAGAGGCTGAAAATTAGCCTACAGACTTAAAGGAAACCTCGTGTCAACTTTGAAGTGTGTAACAGTGACTCAGTGGAGCAAGCACCTGTAATTCTCCCCTTGGAAAGCGGATGGACTGCTGCATGTTGCCTGAGAGTGTGACAGAGCCACTCCTAAGTGGAAGCATACTATTAACAGGAAAATAATACGGCTAACGGAGAGCATCTCTAACCACCTGCCACATAGTGGCTGATTTAGGATGACAGGGTGGGCTTTTTATAAGATTATGAAGCCAGATGAAGTTTTGCCATGGTTTTGGTGAGTACAAGAGGAGGTCTTTCGTCTTCTGTGGTAAGCAACATTTCAATCCTATGCAGTAACTACAGCTTTTTTTCTAATAACATTTATAAATCTACTTCTGTATTTCAGTTGTTTTTCAGATTCCTCATGAAAAATCTGTTTTCCTTTGGGGCTATCATGATCAATTGATCATAGTTCACCCAACAAGAAGCCATAAACTATGCAATCATGTCACGTGCCACTTGTACCAACTGAACTTCTAGGCAGGAGCCTCCTATGTCACGTTCTCTAAGGTAGGCATAATATTGATAATTCCTCTGAGAATCATGAGCTTCTGAAGTACAGATCATTAAGAACTATGCTTTAATTTCTTTCCCTCTGTTTCTTAGGCTCTCATTCTTTCCTGCAAAGTGTTAATACTTTCAAGTGGTTCAAGGAGCAAGCCCACATTTTCACCATCCATCCAAGATCCATGACTCAGTTAATTCTTACCAATGTTGCAAAAGGGAGCTGCGTCAAAGTGCTTTGCTGCTCAAATAGGTGAATGGCAGACACAAGTGTAGGGTAATGCCATGGCCAGGCATACAAATGAACTATGTTCTGGAGCAAGGCTTGTGAAAGAACACAGCCCCCAAAATAGGCATTGAGAAGAGTGATGCAGGTGTGCTCAGATATTGGTGGCGGGTAATTCTGTACATGGGAGGAAGGACAAACATAGCATGCTGAGTCAGTTTGAACAACACCAAGGTAATTTTGTTCCCTTGCAAATAGATGTCTTGAAAAAATAGAGACTGCATGCCAGGAGGCTATTGATCATGATGCTAAATAAAGTAGTAACCGTACTCCATAGAAGGATCTTTTAGAATTACCTGCTAAGCACTGATGAGGAAAGGACTGCAGCCACCCCAGCATGCCAGCTTGGCGTGACACAAGCACAGCAGCCAATGAAGGGGCTGACTGGCCATGTTCAATACCACCACCTCAGCTGGTGCCCACTGAGCTGCTCATCAGAAGGGACAACTGGAGCTGAAGGGCCATCGCGCAGCAATCCCAAGACGCATGGAGGAAGGTGGTGTGGCAGGATGCCTGCTCTCTCTTTTAACGGGAGAGAAAGGAGGGCTGCTGAAATCATAGAATAGTTTGGGTTGGAAGGGATCTTTAAAGTTCATGTAGTCCAATGCCCTTGCAGAAGCACAGGTGGCTCATTCACCTGGCAGGCTGTCTGCTCCCATGAATGTTTACAGTTGTGCCTAAAATAAAAGTTGCCTAATATTTTAATTTTTTTCCACTCTTGTTATTCCTGCGGAGCAAGTTGGATTCCTTTCTGACTCACGCATGATTAAGTAACTTCCAGCTGCATTATCTTTATTGCTGCTGCCGATGCACAAGCCAGCGCTCAGCACGACTCGCGGAGCCCACGCTGAGCTGGCAAGGCTGCCACTCACAGAAAAGGTGTTTTTTTCCCCAAGAGTTGTGGAGCGTAGCCATATTCTCTTTTTGTTATTTTTTTTAATTTAAGAGAGTGCACATGTGTGATTTCTCGAGGACCAAAGAAATAGAATACAACCAAACAATAACCCATAACACACCCCCGACCCACCCCGAGCGGTGTTGCTCGCCCCATGCGGAGATGCTGCGCCAGGCAGCCGGGCGGGGATGAGGCAGGGAGTTCGGCGCCGAGGGGGTCCGGGCGGCAGCGGCAATACGGCGGCCGCGGCAGGGGAGGAGAAGCAGGGAGGGGTGGGCAGCCCCGGTGAGGAAGCTGTTAATGCCGGGCACTAGGAAACGGGAAGGAAGAGGCTGAGCCCAGCAGGAGCCGCACAGCGGAAACACCCCCCTCTCGCCCCGCTCCACTCCCGCAGCAGCAGACAGCCGCCGCCGGTGGGCCGGCCGGGAGCGCGGGCGGAACGGCGACAGGCGGCGACAGGCGGCGACAGGCGGCGACGGGCGGCCACGTGCGACACCGGCACCTGGCGGCAGCCACCGGGCGGGCCCGGAGGGAGGGAAGTTGCGCTCCCTCCGCGCCGCTGCCCCGGGGGGAGGGCGGTTGAGGCGGCTTACACAACCGCCCGCCCCTTACATAAAACAGGAGAAGGACGCGCGGGGGAGGTGCGAGCTGTGCGTCGTGTGTGTGTGTCCCCCGCTTTCGTCTCAGACGCCTCCCTTCCCCCTCCGTATCCCCTCCCTCTCACTCCCACGTCCCCGTCCCCTCCACCACCCCCCGGCCCGGGAGCCGCCCCCCTGCTGCAGCAATGTGACCCGCCCCCTCCCCTCCTTCCCTCCCTTCCGTCGCCGTCCCCTCCCAGGAAGAAGCCGGAGTCGGCAGCGCCGCGGGCCCGGCATGGAGTAGGGCGGCCCGGGGCCGGCGGCGCCGCGCGGGCATGGAGCTGGGCCCGGGGCCCTGCGCACTGCCCCCCGCCGCTGGGACCGGGTCCGCTACCGCGGCGGGGGGACCCTGCGCCGAGATGCTGCAGGTGGCGGAGGAGGCCTTCCGCGGCGGCAACTTCGAGCTGGCGGCTGAGATCTACGGCTCGGAGCTGGCGGGGCTGCCGCAGCCCGAGCGGGGCCTGTGTCTCCGCCGCGCCGATGCGCTGGCGAGGGCCGGCCGCATGGCCGAGGCGCTGGACGCCTACGGCGCGGCAGCGCGACTGGGGCAGCTGCGACCCGAGGAGCTGCGGGAACTGGCTGAGAGCTTCGCCCTTAGCATCCGCGACAAGGAGCTGCACCTCCCACCCTGGGGAAGCGGTGGAACCGGCGGCGGCGGGGCGGAAGGCGAGGGACTGGGCGACCCGGCTTGCTGCCGCCCGCCCGAGCTCTTCGCCTGCCCGCTGTGCCGGCGGCTGCTGTGCGAGCCGGTGACCCTGCACTGCGGGCACACCCACTGCCGGCGCTGCGCCGAGCCCGGCGACTGTGGCCGCTGCCACCGACCGCGCCGTCCTGCCGAGACGACCCCCACCACCGCCTCGTCGCCATCGCCCGCCTCCCGCCCGCGGGTCAACGTGGTGCTGGGCAACCTGCTACACAAATGGTTCGCCGCCGAGAGCCGGGCTCGGCGGCTCCGCGCCGAGGGCGACGCGCTGCGGGAGCGCCAGGAGCTGCCGGCCGCCCTGGAGAAGTACAACCAGGCCCTGGAAATGGGTGAGCGACGGCGGCGGGGGAAGCAGGAGGGGGTGGTGGCGAAGGAGGAGGAGGGGGCGAGGTGGAGGGTAGCGCAGTCCGCTGGCCTCTGAGCTGCTCCCTTCCCCCTCAGCAGCTAGGCGGAGAGGGAATTTGTGGTGAATGGTGGGAGAGGGCACCTGGAGGAAGGTTTGAGAATGAATCCTCCCAGTGCATTCCCCCCCGCCCCGCCAAATGAATGGCTATTTTTGTTCCTCTGTTATTTTTGTCCTTGCTCAGAAGGTGCCTGGCGTTTAAGCTGCCTGCAGTCGATGACTCATTATGCAGTATTTCTGGAAAACCCGTTTTCCTATTTGTGGGGAAGCCATCCTTTAGTAAAGGATACGCAACAGTGGTTGCGTTTAGCCCAACCGCGGCATCGTGGAAGGAATGAGTGTGTGGATCGGATTCATTCAGCTACACGCGGTTGCATCTTCAGCAAAACGTAGCCTTCGAAAACACTTAATGAAGTATAGATTCACATAAATGCTCAGAATGTTTTCCATCTTGCACTGTGCATAATAGTCAGGGTGGCTCCGCATTTTAACTTGCGAAGATGGCATGTCCGTGTTCTGAGTGCAAGGCATGCAGTATCTCCGTGTGCGAATTACCCTCAGAAGAGCGTGGCTTTAAATAAAAATGGCACCGTCTGTCTTCCTCATCTACCAAACCGCTGGCAGCTTTAGTCTGTCAAAGCTAGGTTGTTTTCAGTCTCTGCGCCGAGTAGTAGATGGATCCTGCTGGCTCAGTTGTAGCCTTATAGTAATGCTTGTGTGCGTGCGTGCTTCTGGGTTGTTTGCTCCGCAGGCGGTGGGGGTGGTACAACTCCATGAGTATCTGAAATGCCTGGAGAGAGGCATGGAGCTGGGAAGAACTGGGATCCCGGGATCTGCCACTACACCCGTTGAGTGGGATAGATGGCCAGTTTAACTGAGCGGAGAAGGCTCGGTCGTGTTAGCAAGGATGTAATCATGCCGGTAAAGCTCTTCGGAAGACGAGCATATCGAAAACTGCGGTTCTCCTCGGTGGAAGCGCTTCTTCGGTAGTTTGAGTAACACTGCTTTTTTTTAACCTGGTTTCACGTCTTTGGATAAATGGATGTGTGGGGGTTTTGTATTTTTCTGGCTGCAGTGATGAGAGGCACATTGTTAATGCAACTCCCTGGCTTGCTTTCGCTTTTTGCTGCTATTACATGCTAAGTTAGCACAGCGTAGTCGCCTCACGGCTGATGCTGGCAGTGGAAATCGTTACTTCGGATATTTATTCTATTTTCCTAGCTAGATGTGACAAGTTTTCAGTCCTAACCGAGTCTGCTTGTGAAACTATTATATTATTTAGCTGAAGTAATCTCTATTAAAGTAGGGCAGGACAGAGAGCCCAAGAAGGAAGGTGAGGCAGAGGGGAGAGGCTCAATGTAGGTCACTGGCGGATACAGCAAGTTTTCAGTAGTAGAGTAGTCATGTTTTGGATTCAGAGTCTCGCTGCGGAGAGAAATAGCATCTTGTCAATGAAAGAAGTCTTTTCATGTGATTTCTTTTTTTTTTTTTTTTTTTGAGAACTGCTCCTTCACCATTGCTTCTCCCTGGCTGCAGGGTCTGGAAGGGGAGGGAAAACTGTAGTGTGCTGCTAGTGCTCTTGCAGAGCCTGCCCTTCCCACTCCTGTCCCTGCCCAGCTGTGGCTGCTGTGTTATGGTCTTAGAAAGGGTGCTGTCAGGATTTTTTTTTATCTTCTGTGATTTCCTAAGCACTCTGGGAATCTTTCTTGAAGCTACTCACTGTTGTCAGTGACTCTAAAATCGCTTAACAAAACTTTATTTTTTTAATCTAGTTGAAAACAATAGCAGGTATCTTTTTATCTTTTGAAATCCTAAAATGGTAGACGGATGTGTAACTTCGTTAGCTTATCCAAATCCCTGTTGCTAAAGAGTAGCCCACCTCCCAGCCCTTGTGCTTTATTCCTGTTCCATGCTGATGTAGTTTCTCACAGGTTGAACTGCTGTCTGAGCCTCATGTTCTGAAATTCTTACTACATGCTCGTCAAGTATTGACTTTTTTTTGGCTTGCTGGAGTTGCTTTCATGCTTTCAAGCCAAGTATCACAGTAAATAGGGAGAAAAAATAGTTGAGTACTCCTTAAGCGTTAGCATATGAGCAACTTGGATTGCAGGTATTTACGAATTCTTATGTGTGAGAACATAACTGCTTTTTTTCTCTTTAACCTCCAGATACTTTTGTTACTATTTAGAGTCAAGGGCATGAGTTTCTTTTAAGAGCTTGAAGGTATGTGAACACATTGATTATACAATTACTGTATAAGGTTAGATAAAACTCCAGGCTTCTTGGCAGGATGTGCAGATCAGCAGGATTTTTTTTTACTGATGTTTCTTGTGGAGTACTTTTCTGCTCTGTCTGCAACAACCAGCTTTGTGTGATATAATAGCTAAAGCACGTTTTCCAGTTACCTGTCACTTCTGGTTGCAACTTCATGTCTTCTGATATGTGTTTTAGTTCTCAAGGTGCTTGAAGTCTAAACTATAAAAGGCTTCCATCACGTAGCCAATACTAGCTTATTTCCAGTACCCTAATAGAGTATCTGCTCCAAATTTCAGGTCTTAGAAGAGGTCTGCCTGCCTTCAAGTTGCCAACATTTTCTAGTCAAACTAGTTATTCTTACAAAAACTTACTGTTAACAAGTATCTCTTTTTTTTGGTGCTAAACTACTGGATCTACAATGCCAGCATTTCTGTCATGTTTGCTCTGATAGACTCTGCTGTGGATTGTAGTGTGATTGTGTTTTTTGTTGTTCTTTTTAAGAAAATCAGCTCTACTCCTTGATTGCTCTAGTCTTCTTGAGATGCCCATAGCTTGGTGATCTCTGCTATATTAAACAAGTTCCTGGCTTTCTTTTGTTGCTATAGACATTGGAATAGATCCCTCTGTATTGCAAAGTATCTAATTACCACAGATTCAAAGCAAGCACATGTCAAGCTGCTTGAAAGGAAGCATTTGTTTCCAGCAGATTGCTCTTTGTGCCAAGCTTTTTTTTTTTCCTCCTTGCTGTTTGAGATGTCATAATATCTACTATTGTCCAAATGTTGTTCTCAGGACTATTCCTCACACAGATGAAATTCAGAGGGCTGGAGTATCAGATGTAGGCTTCCTCTCTGCCATCATTTCTAAACTGGCCTTCTGATTATATGAACTCCTAGGTCAGTTGAACTGAAATATATAATATATGCAGGTTTGGTTGGTTTACTTTTTTTATGGGTTTTGCTCGTTGTTGGTTGGGGGTTTGTTGTGTTTTGGGTTTGTTGTTTGTTTTTAGTTTAGGTCTTTTTGTGTGTGTATGTGCTTCCCATATCCTTTTCCTCTCACCTGCTTCTCTCTGCAGGTGTGCAGTTGTTTCTGTGTATTGAGGCTTTCAGACTCTTTAAGCTATGTGCATGAAACTAGAAGAGAGATTTTGGTGACAAATTAACATGAGCATTTTGAAGATGTGCTTTTTGTGAGTGTGTATTGGCTTGTTTGTGGTTTGTTTTGTCTTTCCAGAAAGCAATCCCCAGTTAGAGAGGAACTGGTGGCTGTTGCTTCGTGGGAAGATTGTATTGGTGCTTTTCTGAAGTACAGTGTATAACTTCATACTCACAAAGTCTGTGTCATGGCAGGGGTGGGAGCACAACAGTAAGATTCACTCTTAAGGAACAGTATTTATCAGAAAAATACTGTGTTATGCATCTGAAGTAGGAGCATATTGTACACATTGTGCTCCTCTGCTGGTTTTAAAATTAAATGCTGTACAGCTCAGAAGAAGCTTTCCTTGGAGTGAGGGTCCACTTGTAAACATACACACATGTGGTGTGTTACAGGGTTTGGATGATAGTGGCTCATGCCTCCAGTGGACTCCTCTGTGCCCTTCTTTGTGTGAAGTCAGTTGTATGAGGTTTAGGAAGGCCAAGTGCTGGGTCTTGCACTTGGACTACGACAATCCCATGCAGTGCTACAGTCTTGAGGCAGAGTGGCAGGAAAGCTGTGCAACAGAAAAGGACCTGAGGGTGTTGTTTGGCAGCCATCTGAACATGAGCCAGCAGCATACTCAGGTGACCAAGAAGCCCAACAGCATCTTGGCATCCAGCAGTTGTGTGGCCAGAAGGAATATGGAAGTGATCGTGCCTCTGTACTTGGTGCCAGTGAGGCTGCATCTCAAATACTGTGTCAGGTTTTGGGCACATCACTACAAGAAAGTCATTGAAGTGCTGGAGTGGATCCAAAGAAGAGCAGCAAAAACTGGTGAAGGGTCTATAGAACTAGTCTAAGTCTTGTGAGGAGCATCTGTGAGGGGACTGTGATTTAGTCTGGAGAAGAGGAGGCTGAGGGGAGACTTCATTTTCCTGTACCGCTACTGAAAGGAGGTCATAGTGAGGTGGGGTGCTGGTCTTGTCTCCAAAATTCCTAGCAATAGGATGAAAGGAAATGGCCTGAAATTATGCCAGGGAAGGTTTAGACTGGATAATAGGGGAAAAAAAAGTCTGTGCTGGAGGAGTGGTCAGGCATTGGAATAGGCTGCCCAGAGAGGTGGTGGAATCACTCTTCCTGGAGCGTTCAAAAAACATGTAGAAATGTGACTCTGGGACATGACTTAGTAGCCGTGGTGGTATTAGGTTGGACTGTTGAATTCCATCTTAGATCTTTTCCAACTGAAACAATTCTACTATTTACTGAGACAGCCTGTTAGTGTGCTGTGCCTTTCCTGTAGATAAGCCTGAAGATACCTGCTCAGATAAAAAGCCCGGTGGTGCAGTCCTGTGGCTCCTGTTGCTGTTTTTATAATGGTTCTGGTTCCTGAGCTGTGTCAGCAGCTGTAAGCCTTAAACATTCTGTAAATGCTGCAGTTCTCCCAGGAAAGAGCTGTGCATCTGGTGCACCCACCTGACCCTAAATCAAAATAAGGTTTCTCAGGTGGGGAGGGATGGCTCTGCCTCAACTCCTGTGGCACGATGAAGCAGGTGCTCACTTGCCTGCTATGCGTTGTGCAGTCTTGGCTGGCTCCCAGCATGGTGGTACAGGTTGTATCTGGACACTAGCGTGTCAGTATACTTTGTTTCTGCCTAGGACACATTTGCATTTGCCTGTGGTGACACACTGCTGTAGTGTCCCGTTGGAGTCAGCAAAGCCTGAGGAGCATCACTGTCCCGGGAGAACAGTAAAGGCTGCAACAATTCCTTGGAGTGGTTGTGTTTACTTCTGGTGTGATGGGGCTTTTTCAGAGCAGAAACAGGTTTCCCATGGGAGGGGGTTATAGCTGATGCATGTAGCTGCTCAAGTATTTTAAATCCTCCCCAGCGGCTTCAGAAAAAGTTTGTAGGAGATAAGCTCAAAAAGAGCTTTAAAAACAGTGGAGTAAAGGATGCATATATGTGCAAAGGCAGCCTTTTCTCCCACAGCTGTCTGTCTGGATCTGTTTCCAGTGGGTAAGGAATGGCGTAGGAAGGGCCAAAGGGAGGAGGTGAGTTTGCACTGAGCTTGGCGTAGTGTCAGAGGCAGTATGCTTGCAAGGAGATGCTGCTGTCTCGGTGCTGGAGATTTTCTATCTCGCATCTGGTGGGGTGAAGAGCCATGTGCTGACCCCCAACCCACAGGGTGATGTGTGGAGCATTGCTAAAACAAAATGTAAAAACTTGCCTGAGCTTTGGTGGGAGGGTGAGGATCTGGTTCTTCTAGCCAAACCTTGCCAAGAGAGAGGTTTCTCTCTTCTCATCCCAGTGTAGGCTCGCCATAAATTGGCCTGATCCAAAAGAAAGCTTAATGTCACCACTCGGCGTTAGTTTATTTTGTGGTCAAGCAATTCATGGAAATTTATTTGGTGCCTTCCAAATTTTCCCTTCATAAGAATTGAATTAAGAGTGCAGGCAGGCCAGGAGGCAGTAAAAAAGAGCTGTAAAGGGAGCATTTGGTGTGCAAAGATGAGATCTTGGGCCAAAATATGTTTGTTCACAAGCAGATGTAGCCTCTTAGGACAGTACCAGTGGTGATTCCTGTTCCCCAGTCTTGCTCACTAGAGTGTTATAGGTGTGCTGGAGATTGACCTGCTTGGATTCACCATACTATCATCATCCTCCCATGCCAAACATTGAGTTTGCATGGTGAGGGGCTTGGTGTTGCCTTTTTGTGAATTTGTGGTCACTGCTTTGCTGGGGTAGCAAGTAGGATGACTTAAACTCTGTATGTATAGTATCTGCAAACTGTGGTGGCCTTCTTCCTCTCCCTGTCTCTAGTCTAGTAGACAGTGTCTTTGGATACAAACTCAGGCTGCTCCTGATGTCCTAGGTAGATAGCTGATGTGTATATTTGGCTTTTCCTTCCCTCCTACTTTCCTTTCACATGGGTAACTCTCAAAGAGATAAAAGAAACCAGGCATTCTTGGGAACTGGGCTGAGTTCTTAAAGCCATGGTAGTCGTGGGCAGTTGTTTTGCCACTGCTGAAAAATGCTGGGGCATTTCCCTTCCAAATTTGCTTCTGAATTGTTTTATGTAAGGGGGGAAACGATCAGAATTTCTTGATGGAGTGGTGTGACATCCTGTTGGTGCTATCCTACTGCAGACCTGGGGTTGAAGTGTTTCTGTGTTAGTCATGGGTCAGGTTCCGAAGCAGCAAAGTGGCCCTGTCTGCAAAGGGAAGCCAGAAAGCTGTGCTGAAATTTCATGAAGGAGTCTTACTAATTCTGCTGCTGTTTTTTTAAGGGTTCATGTTCATTAGTGATGCACTTGCGCAGAGGTTGTGTTGTTTAAAGAAAACTGCCAGGGAGCATCAACATGCAGCTGTATGTGAGTTGTGTATGTTGCATACAGGTCAATGTTCTCTTCTTTTGTACATTATTTCTGGAAGATTACTATTAGAAGATAAGGTCAGTTGCCTTTTTTGGGGTGTAATGAAAATGAGAGCCACTCAATGTTACCTCCTTATGGGGTCTTGTGAATGCTTTCTCTTTTCCAGTAGTAAAGATGGAAGTCTTTGCTATTGTACCAGCCATTTAAAGAAAACAAAAGGAAAAAAAACCCACAGACAAACCCAAACCTATGATGCTAGACAGCTGTCATGACTTCTGGAACAGCAAATGGTTCAGTCGTTTTAATAATTTATCAGAAGAATATTTAATTGTGTAGCTCATAAAGGAAAGCATGACTTTCCAGTGGAGAATGAGAAGTCTCTCTGAAATTGCATGCCACAAAAATTACTGAATGCTTGCTGCATGTAGGATTTGTGCTAAAAAAGGAGTTCTGGAAAAGTGCTTCTTGGAGCCTGCCTAAAACCTGTTTGTTCTGTTTTACAGGGCGAGAAAAATGTGTAGAAGTAGGAGTCAAGGCTAGAGACTGTTGGCAGTAGTCTGAGTGTTATTTTTAAACTTAAAATCTTTTGCAGACTTCTGTCCCTCAGCCCCCTCCCTTTTTTAGTGAAGTAGTGCTTGAAAATAGTAGTAAATACTTCATCTATGACACCACTGGAAATGTGTCAAGTGCTTTGGAACAGAACTTGTATTACTCCTGATTTGTAAAGAGCTTGCAGTGGAAAGCTTAGATCCTGTAGTTGGATCTCTAGAAGTTTTGAAGAAGGTCTGCTGAAAGCAGGGGATTTGCAGGCCTGCAAGATGAGGACAGTGTTGGACAAGAGGCTTATCTATCATAGGCATGAAGGGAAGAAGGCATCGTGCTGTACAACAGGCAGATTTTTAAGTAGTTATCATTGCACATATAACTTATGTACTGCTTAGGATAGGGTGACACTTCCCCCTATCCCTGCATGTATGTAACCCAGATGTCATTTCCTATAAATAATTGAACTACTTCAGCAGTCCCAGAGAACAAACTCTACCTTTGTATAAGAAAGTGAACAATTTTTGAAGTCTCTTCAAACAGCATATTCTTTTTCCTTTCTTGTGAAGCCTTTCAGGATGTCTTTTGCTTTTGGAGGCAGATATTTATAGAACTGATTTGTGCTTCCTCATCCTAAAAGTTGTAGAGTGCTGAAGAGTAACTGGTAGAAATGTGGTTTATGTACTCGTCATGACAAAATATGGCAAGTAGGTTATCGCTGGTAAAATGATATTATGGCAGAATATTTGACTGTAAAATGATCGTGTTAACTGTGATCATGGCAGAACTGCTTGGCTGGCTTCACCTGTCTGTGAAGAGAGGCTTTGGAATCTCTTTGCAATCATGGGTTTGTGAGAAATATATGTTTGATCCGATCAATTCGTGGCAAGAGGTCACAGACAGGGAGGAAGGGGGATTTTGAATGGAGCTGCATTACTCCTTGCACCACCATCGCAAAGGTATACAATAGGCTTAAGATAACAGCAATAAGTAACTAGAAAGGTTGGTGGAGGAGGGAGGCATGTGGAAGAGACAGCCTTTGCGCATAAGCAAACAGGAATACAAAGGACACTACTAGTTTGGAGTTCATGGAAAGGACACTTGAGGAAGACCTCTTACTTCATCACTGAAGACCACCAGAGGGACCACCGGATAAAAAGAGACATGTGTGGAAGAGACACCTCCCATTCCTAAAACTGATAAGGAAAACCCAACCTTTTATTGGAATTAGTAATGAATATGTAATAGAATAGGATATAAAAAGAGAAAACTGAAGGCAAAGAGCAGAGCCTCCCCGCACACCCAGGCCTGTACATGGCTTGATTCCTGCAACTCTATTAAAGCCTTATTTTGCATGAATGCAAGTTTATGCCTGTTATTTATGACAGGTTCATGTGCACCTAGCACATATCTCCACGTTTCTTTGGAGGGTATTTTGAAGATCAGGCAAGGGGCTGACCTCATAGAGTGGTTTGTTTTTTTGAAGCTTGCTTGTTGTATCTTCTTCGGTTTGTAGGCGCCTTGTTTTTGGACAGTCACTGTACCTGCTGTTTGAGAGCATATTTCAGCTCTGAGGCTCTGGTAAGAAACCTTACCCAAACCCTAAACTAAATGCTGGAAAAACTAGTAAGCATTGAAAATGAGCCATGTTTGTGTATGTAATAGTTTTATTATACTAGTGCCAAGCAGCCACAGATGGACTTTGGGTGTACATCGCCTGAAGCAGTGCCCAAGTGTCCGAAGGGTAAAGTGGGAACTGAAAATATTGGGAAGATTCATGGTGTTTTATCTGGAAAGGGCAGCATGCATATACAAAGTATTGAAAGATTAGGATTTGAACGGGACCTGGATATGATCTATTTACACTTAGCTGTATGCTGGGATGTTGTTGAATTGAGCACTGCTGCTGTGCTGTGCAGTTCATCACTCGTGGGGTTTGTAAAGGTGGTTATCACTGGCTTTGCAGTTGTGGAAATGCAGCTAAACTGTAGGTTGACATAATTGGTCTTGGCACCAGACCAAGTGTTGTGCCTCTGCCTCATGAGGCTAGAGGTGCAATAGAAAAGCAAGGGCACAAAGTTAGCTGCACCTTTCTTGTACAGCTTTTACTCCAGGTGGTATACAACTTCCCTTTCAGTGTTTCTTTGGAGTAGTGACTAAGCTGTGCTTAGCAGTGATGACAGTCCAGCTTTATGTCAGATAGCAGCTCCAACATATGGAGCTTTCTAGCTGAGAACTTAGTGAATTGGGAATAAAACTGCTGGGAATCCTTAATGTTTTGCCCAGCTCACATAAAAACCTGTGTTCTTAAGTCAGGGCTTTTGAACAGCAAAATACAAATGCCCAGAGAGAAGTTAGTTCAGTCTTAAAATTGCGTGTTCTTAAGAATAATCCCCCTGATCTGATGCCAGTGTCTTTCTTTCAGTCGAAGTGAACAATACAGAGGAATTTCTTGGTGTCCCTCAGATCAGAGAGCAGCTAGTTAAGCTTGCCGCAAGGCAAAGCGGCAAGTAGGTGAATGTTCTTTATCTTTGGGTGGGAATGCAAGGAGAGCATTACAGATTTAATTCTGCTAGTGAAGTGGTGGCTTTAATTTGTCCACTTCAGTTTAAATAGGTCTTCTCTGCCTTTTTTTCTCCCTTTTCATCTTGGTGTGCTTTATGCTTAGATTGCATATAGAGGTGAAATCCCAATCAAGCATGGATCACCTCTATCTTCAAAGTGCAAACAAGATGTCCTGGGGCTCTGTGGTGGTGTCTGGATCAGTTTCTTTGTGGAGACAACAGGAGAGTAAACTTTGACAATGGACAATTTGATTTTCTTCTGAAGGGAGAAAACGAAAGAAAACACACTTAACATGTGCATGAAGATAAAATAAAACAAGCAGGGCTTGATGGCAGTAGATTCCATTAGCGGAGGTGATGTGTTTTACTGCGCTTGGGTGCAGGCAGTGTGAATGTGGGCGAGGAAGGAGCACAAACCAGCTGCTGCATGGTGGTGCAGGCTGTGAGCAGAGGAGTGATGGTGCCCCACCCTCCTCCTTGCTGCAGCCTGTTCCAGGAGCTACTAAACTCTGCTGCTGTGTCTGCCAGCATTGATCACCTGGTGGAAACAGGTGCTGCATTTGCCCGCAGAGTACTAGTAGCAGGTGCTTGCTCGGTTGTCATAGTGGAGGAGTGCTTTATTGCAAGAGTGGGCTTGTGGAGGAAGAGTTGTGTTTTTCCATGCATCCTCTTTGCACTAAAACTTCTTGTGTGCTTCCTCCGGAGTCTAAGGTTGCTTCTAAAGACTGCCAGTGATGTAAATGCAGGGAGGAAATGCCATGATACTCTTGGTTTTATTTAATTTTAAAAATCTGGTTATGAATCCAGGGAAGGTGGTCTGATATCTGAGAGCACTTGGGCTTGCTGATTGCAACTACACCATCATGCCAGTTTTTTTTTTTGCTCAGGATAGAATCAGTTATCATACAGTAGCTAGTATGTGCCTGTGTTTTGGATTTGTGCTCAAAACAGTTGATAACACAGTGATGTTTTTCTTATTGCTGAGCAGTGCTTACACAGTCAAGGCTTTTTCTGCTTCTAATGGCTGACTGATGATGGGAAGAATGAATTAATTCCTTGGTTTGCCTGTGTGCAAGGATTTTACTTTAAGCTGTCTTTATTTCAACTTTTTTTTTTTTTTACTTTCTTGATTCTCTACATCCCATTGCTGGGGGAAGTGAGTGAGTGAGCAGCCCTGTGGTGCTTAGGTGTCAGCTGGGGCTAAATCATGACATCAATCATGCTCATTGTCTGTCTTAATCAGTTTTGGCAAGCTGACCCTGGTTTTCGTATTTGCTGTGGAATGAAGCTTGATTTGAATATCCTGAACTTCTTACTAGTTCTGTTAATTATTTTATTAAGTGTGCTCTTTCTTCTACACCCTTCCACCCCCAACCAAGTGTGTGAACTTGTCATGTTTGCATGAAGACTGCAGGAGAAAAACTAGCTTGCTACTCAGTCAATTTCCAAACCTCACTAATTTCTCACTGAAATGAGAATATTTCATGTTACTTTTCAAGCTCTTGAAAAGATTTTCATTACTGTGTTGTTCAGACTTGAATTTGTAGCATAACAAAGCAAGCCAAATTTCTTTGTCTCTCCAGGGACAACACTTTAGGGAATTTTTTCCCACATTTTAAATAAAGTCCTGTGCAGACTGAGTCGTGCAAGCAAGACTGAAGGGTGTTTTTGTGATGACACTGCTTCAGTTCTGCTCATGCATTCAGGAAATATGCTTCAGATTGAAACCTATTTGAATAAAATGTGCTATTCTAGGAAGAAGTACCAGATAAGAAGTATGAAGTTCTAGCAACTTCAAATTTGGTCTTCCTGTGCTGAGTTCCTGGAAGAAATCTCAGTGGTAGTTACAGTAAAACTTTGATCATCATCTATGATCTCTATGACAAATCCTCTTAACTGCTCTAATTGCTGTCCTGGCATAGGAGATTTTTGGGAGTTCTGTACTTCTGTCAGCCTCCTGACCTCAAGCAGCACAAGTCTTGTTTTGCTTTTTTTGGTGTTTTGAAGGTTGAATGCCTGGGCATATCTGCAAGGGCAATTTTGGATGTTAGCTTCTACATCAGTAAAAGCCCAATCTAACAAACATCTACAGAGAAGTGTGAAGGTGGTAAGAGTGAAAAGTAAATGATTTTGAGACATTCAGGCTCACAACCACACTCAGGGGAGGCAGTACTTGGTAGCCCCAAGGAGAGTCAAGGAGGTGGGGAACCACCAGGCCCTCAATCCAGGTGGTGTAGAGCTACCAGGCCACTGCTTTGGCTGGTGCTCGTGTGGTGCCATGGGATTATGACTGGGAGGGAGATGCATGGGAAGGCTCCCATGACCTGCAGCTCTGTCCCAGCTGCCTGGAGCTGCAGATCCTGGGAGCCTCAGCAGTTGGATCCCTGATGCTGACAAGGACATAAATTTTGTTGTGCAGCTGCAGGCTCCCAGAAGAGTTTGAAGCAGGAAATGCCATCTGCTGCTATTGTGGAAACAACAAAAATTTCTACACTTTTTACATTTGGCCCAAAATAAGTCATTTAATAATTCTTTAACCTCCAGAAGAAACAATGTGTGTGTTATTTTAAAACAAACCAGTGGTTGTTGTGCGACTTTCCTCCTTCTCCCCCCAGAAAAACTTGCCAGTTATTGCAGTATACCAGCAGCACTCATATCTTGGTACATCCTCGAGCCTGCTTCATTCACCTTCTGTGACCAGTTTTGTGGTGAACAGCACAACATCCCAATGCTTACAGAAGCATTGTAGTTATTTAGGCTGTAGCTGGGTATTCACTTTGACAGGTAATTTAAGTTGCAGTCAGTCAGCTGATGCCCCTGGCGTCATCTCAGTTCCACTGAGAGAGACAGTATGAGACTTCAGTGTCCTGGGACTAGCTATGTACCCTCCTGGGATGCTTCTACCAGCAGCAGGAGGCTGGGAACAAGGGTACTTCTGAGTTGGTCATAGAGACGGTGAGCTTTGGGGCTGTACAGCCATGCCTCTTGAGTGGGACGAGTTTGAATGGCGGCAACTGGGCACCACTGCAGCTACAGCACCTTGTCTAGCTAAGTCATCTCCCTACAGAATACCTGTTATACTGTAGTCTCATAAATGCTGCTCTCTTTAGGAAAGCTATCCTGTGCCTTTTTCTTACCCTCTCTCTATCTAAACATTCTTTGCCAGTTACTCATTAAGATGGGCCACAGCTTAGACTTTCTGACTGAGACTCAATGAACAAGAGGTACAAGCCCTGGATACACGTAGCTTTTTGTGATTTGCCTTGGGATTCCCTTTTTTCACAAGGCTGTTTCCCCTTCATATTGTGAGAGCCTCTGGACTTTGCTTCAGGAGAGCTTGCAGCCTTTGCCACACCATTGTGGTCTCTGGTGACTTTTTTTTGCTTCAAACTTTACTGGTGCAGACAAGATCCTGAAAAAGTGCCAATGAAGATGTTCTCTCTGAGCCTGCTGAATTTAGGCACTATGCCGAAGAGCATGAGATGCACAGTAGTGAACAGAAGCAGAAAGCTGGCTTGTCTGCCCCTGAATCTCCCACTGCTTCCTTTCCCTTGGGGTGTCAAAAAAAACCCCTCACCCAGCACTTTCCCTGACTGTTGAGGCACCTACCTTTGTATCTTCCTCTGCCAGCATACTGTACACACATACCCTCCAGGAGATGGGGTGATGGCAATGCAAAATAGTCATTCATACTCAATCCAAACAGAAGACATTGTGTAAATGGTAGCTAAATCAAATAACTTCATGTTTAAACATCTGCTAAAAGAAAAATTAACAACATCTTGGATTTTGAAGATCTTAATTGTTTTCAATTCCATTTAACTAGCTGTCTTTTAAGAATTACTGTCTAGAAATACGGATCACAGTAGCAGTCTGCAGGTGTAATAATGAAAACCCAAAACACCAAGACAAAACCAAACAAAGAAATCTGCACAGAACCTCAAAGTGTGAATTAGCTTTTGCAGAGCTCCTTAGTTTTTTGTAGGCTTTCTCACAGTAAGGGACCAGTGGGGCAGCATCAGCCCTGGTACATCATTCTACAGTTAGTGTATCTGGCAACAGTCCTTGCTGCTGCCAAAACCAGCGTCGGTCTTTGCTGCTGCTTGCTTTCTCATCCCATGTCCTGGCACTGTTTGTGTGGCTGTACAGCAAACCACTTGAGGGGAAACTGATCCTCTTAAACCTTTTTATTTACTTGTTTTTATTGGATTAGCTTTCAGACAATTGATTCCTCGCCCTGGTTCTCTGTGTAACCACGCGAGCCTGGTTTGCTGCATGAGTGCCAGTGCCAGCTCAAGGGAGGGGAGGAGGCCAAAGCGGGGGTGTGATCTTGGGTCATCCCTTCTAGTAGGTGCTTGAACTTAATGAGTGGTGGCACCTGCAGCAGTTATGTGCTTATTCACAGAATATATCTGTCTGGAAGAGATCTCAAGAGATTATCCAGCCCAACCTTTGACACAGTACTGAAGGGTCAACACTAAACCATGTCACTCAAGTGCCAGGTCCACACACCACTTGAACACCCCTAGGGATGGTGACTCTACCACTGCCCTGGACAGGCCATTCCAATGTTTGATAACTCTTCTAGTAAAGAAGTACTTCCTAATTCCCAGCCTAAACCTTTCCTGACACAGCTCTGAAACCATTTACTCCTGTCATGTCACTTGTCATCAGGGAGAAGAGGCTGGCCTCCTCCTAAGTCCAGCCTCCCTTCAGGTAGTTGTAGAGAGTGATAAAGTCTCCCCTCAGCCTCCTTTTGTGCACCCATGTGTATGTACGTGTGTTCTCAGGCTTTGTGTGAGAAAGGTGCTCTTGAGGAGATGATGTTTAGGGTGCTTGGGCTGAAGCAAGATGTGAACAGTGAAGCCAAAGCAGGGTGGAGAGAGCAGATACTAAGAGACAACAGCCCTGCGTAGGGACGTGCAGGAGATGACACTTGCAGCAACGGTCTTGAGAAAGCTAGCTTGGAGGTGTTTAAAATTTGCAGGCATAAGGCAGTGCTGCCTCTCAGCACACTTTGCAGCCTTTTTGAAGTTTAATCTCAGTTATGACAGCTTTACCCAGCTCATGTTTCCGTATGGGTTACTGCATTTAGCTGCCACCATCTGGCAGCCAGCTTCCAGCCCTCCAAGCATGGGAAGGTTACATGAACAAATCGCACCTCTAGTCTCACCTCCTTAGATGAGCTAACTGCTTCATCAGACAAAGGCAAAGCATTGTTTGGGTCTTACTGTGTTTTTGAAAGGCTGCTGATGCTGCCTGCTGCAGTATCCTCCTGGTCAAACTGGAGAGGCAGAGGTGAGAGAGGTGGAGAATTTGGTGGGTCATGAGAGATGGTGGTTAATGGCTTGAGGGCTGCATCAGTGGCCTTGCTCAGGTGCTGGTAATGGGGATGACAGTTCAGCACCTTATTAAAATCCTCTATGAGTGAGCAGAGTGCATTGTCAGCAAGTTTGTGACACCAAGCTGTGGGGAGGAAGAAGCCAGTTGATGTGCTGGAGGATGGGGTGCCTGTTCAGGACCAACAATCTGGGACTGACCTTGACCAATCTTTCCTACTTCAGCAAAGGGAAGTGTGTGAAGCAGAGTAACCCTGCATAACAGGACTGGCTCTGCTAGACAGCAGCACTGCAGAAAAGACCTGGATGTCCTGGTGAACAAGCTGAATGTGGATCAGGCACAGTTTTTGTATGATTCTAAGAAATTTTATGCTGGAGGAAGATAGGAAAATCTTAAAATGTGTTATAGAGACTTTAGAAAAGGACAAAACAATTATGCTTGAGGTGTTTATAATCTATTCAAACAGAACTATTCATGAATGTGTGAGTATTGAGGCAATGTGTACTATCATGAGAGGTTTGCCTGCCTCAAGGAGGGCAAAGGTAAAGAACTGACAAGTGGTATGAGATTTGAAGACTGTATGCATGCTTCTTAATGATTGGTTTACAGGAGTTATTTTGGATGGAGTCCTGCTTTGGCAGTTTCTTTCAACTAAAGCCACGCTGCAGGGAGAAGTGCTTAGAGCTTCTTTCTTTTTTACTAAAAGTGCCTTTTCTACTAAAACTACCATGTAAGCAAGATGAGAGAGAGCAAGTGGCATACTGTGCATGAATATGAATGAGGGGTGAGGGGGAATAAGTTTCAAGAAGGAAGGAATTGCCTTTTCTTATTACAGGACAGTATATATGTAACCATGGTGCAGTAGTGCTTTTTAAGTTACTCTGTCTGGAAACTAGGTTACTGTATTTAACACATCCTAGTGCTTCTTTTAATGGAGTTTCTTGCAACCATTTTTGTTTTCCAGCTCCTTGCAAGTGTTCACTAATAGCACAGCGAGCAGAAGTCTGTACGTTGATGAAAAACTACCAGCAAGCTCTCCACGACGCGGATGTCCTCTGCCGAAACAAGCCCAACTGGCCTGCGGTACAGTGCTTGCCTGTTACAAAGATAGAACTGAAAACTGCCTGGTCTTGCCGTGGCTTCTCTCTGTAGTGGGGACACAGTGCTGCTGAGGGTGTTGCTGGGAGAACATTGAGACATTAACAGGGCTGGAAATGCCTGCTAAATTATTCACAGGACGAGTCTGGAAGGTCCTTAGTGTGCCTCCATCCAGTGGGATTTCAGTGGCCGGCAGCTGATGTGATACAGTTTTGTTTGCGCTGGTGCTCTTTGATCTGTTAGGGCCAGTGCTGCATCCTGGCAGCAAAATAGAGCCTGTGAGGTTGTGATGGCCAGGGATGGCTCTCTAAGTCTCTGGGATGGTGTGTTCCCAGGCAGTGGCTGGCTTTGGTGGCATGCTAGCCAATGTGTCTTTCTGAGAAACACATCAGATTTTATTTATTTATTTATCATTTTAATGCTGAAGGGTTCACTTCTGTGGTTCCTACTTCCATCATTTTGATTCATAGAGGGACCTTGAATATTTTTTCATAACAAAAGGAAGTGTTAAAAGGAGCAGTGATTCATGAACAGTCTGAAGCATCAGAGATGTTATGAAAGAAAAATGGAAGAGATGCATGGTGCCTGTTGTTACTGCTGGCTGCCTAAGGCTAGACTGGGTGTCTAACAGCTTGCCCCACCTAGAATTACACCTCCAGTCAGTCCCTCACCCATCACTGGTAAAACTACAGTACAGGTTTGACCAGATAAAGCCCCTGGGGGTAGTACTTGGAGAAGGGGTAGCACAGGAAAGGATTTTAGACAGACCTTGGTTTCCCTGCAAAGACTAATGAGATATTGCATGAATTTCTTGGCCTGCCTCAGTATGGGAGGCTGAAGCTAGGTCTCTGCTTCCAACTGGGGAAGATGTGGGGCAAGTGGAGAGGTGCCATCTGAAGCACCTAGTTTCTGACAAGTTAGGTATTTGTCTCTGAAGGCTATCTGTCTTGTCACCCATTAAAGCATTTCTTATTTGAGGCCAGTTCGTAATCTTCCCTCTGCTTCTAATTTGTCTCTCTGTCTGGGATAGTTTCTCATTAAATCAGGAATCTCTCTCTGGTGGCATTGGCTGGGTTTCTGTGCAGAGGGAGAAAGATGAATTACACGTGGTCACATGCTTTCTTGAAGTGTCTTCTCTGTTTGCTTTGAATCCGTGGAAATGTGATATGTGTCAGTTGTAGGCAGATACAGATTTCATTAATCACATCTCTGAAGAAAGCTAATTGAAAGTGAAATTTGTTATTGTGGCATAACCAGCAGTGTCACAGACATGTTTTACTTGTGCTTGAGTGTGAGACCTTCCACTTAAGCTGTGCCAATCCAGAATCCGTGTTCTTCAGGAGTTTTGGGCATTTGCTTTGTTTTCTATCTTGCAGTTTATCATACAGTGGCAAAGATTAGCTCAAACGTACGCCATGTAATTAAAAAAAGAGCCTTACTCTTCAGTCCAGTGCTTGTCAGGACCATGTGACATTGGGAAAGTCAAGGTGGCAGCAGTAGTCTCTGCAGTGTAGGGTCTTCGAATCCCTAACTTCTGATGTTGGATCTTTAAGTATTTTGTCTGTAGACAGCCCTGCTCAGCCCTACCTTGCAGTTCAGGTAAAGAAATTACTCTTGCAGTCCCAAAGGATGAGGCCAAACTTCCCAAGTAGAGTAGTCTATGGTGATGTTTGGCATATTGTACCTCTCTAAAAAGGTTTTACAGAGACTGTGCAAAAGTCAAGAAGGTCAGGATGAAGCCTCTTTGTACTGCATTCAGGAAAAGAGACTCATGTGGGCTAAGACTACTTGTTCAGATCACTGAATGACATACGCTCGTTAACCTGTCCTGCACAGGGCCCATTACCTGCTTGTGGTCTAAGCCTCCTTTTTTCTGACAGTAGAAAGTTAAAGATCTTAATGAGTCTCAGCTTGACAGGCTGTACTGAGAGCGTGAGGGAGGTACCTGCCCAGGAGGATTATGTGATACCAGATCTTTCGGTATTCATCTGCAGAACAGAAAAGTGTATCTGCTTATCTCACTAATCTCTTGGACTAGTGAAACTCTACTTTCGGCACAGCCTAGAGATAGTCATGTGGATCAGAGGTGGACTTGCAAAGCACACTTTGTAATAAATACACTTGCCTATTGTTTATTGGCAAATGTTTGAATCCACACTTTGCATTGTTGAGGAAGTAAATTCTGTAGTCAGATTTGAATTGCAAATCAGTATCTGCAGAGAAAGTCAAAAGTGAGACATTCCTCTCTCTTGCTACAAATAAAAAGTAGGACTTGTACCTAAGCTGACTGCCATACCTGTGGGCCACGGATGTGGTTCTCTAGGATGTAGGAAAGGTAGGATGGGATAAGAGTTTTTATGAATATAGGGCAACTTATCAGCACTTAATGTTCTTTGTCTTCTATAGCCAAATGGGTGAAAAAGCACTTCTGTCCTGGTAAGACACTCAGAAGAAGTGCAGGTGTCCTGAACCTAAAATATTTTCCTCCCTCAGTTGTTATCTCCAGCCCACCCCTTGCTGCTGGCTGTCCCATGCAGCTTTGTTACTTTTGAGCTGGGGAAGGGCTTTTTTCAAGGGCTTGTGATAGATGAGAGGGCATGGGTTTAAGCTTGAGGAGGATAGATTTAGACCAAGTATTAGAATAAATTCTTTACAGTAAGGATGGTGAGACCCTGGAACAGGCTATCCAGGAAAGTTGTGGATGCCCACTCCCTCCAGGTGTTCGAGGCCAGGCTGGATAAGGCCTTGAGCAATCTGGTCTAATGGAAAGTGTTCTTGTCCATGTCTGTTGTGGAGGCAGGGAATTAATGCAGCCGAGTCAGGAATATATATAAAAATAGAGTGATTTTATTTTCCTGAAAACCCGCCCCCAAAACTAGATACAGAAATTAGTTTAGTTCCAATTAGCAGATTCAGTTAGATTGAGATCTATAAGGATACCATAGGTAAATTTGACTATTTTGGAAGTCAGAAGTTGGAAAAGGCTAAGCTATTAAATATAGCATCCCCCACTATTAATCAGGCTGAGCCTAAAGATTACCCACAGATCAGTCAGGCTGGCTGAAAGAAAGAGTGGTCCAGATGCTTGTCCCTGCTCTCTTTCAAAAGCCCTCCGAGGCTCGTTAAGGTCTATCAAGCTGCATAAAGGGAGTGCTTATGGTGGAAGCCATCCAATGCAGGGATGCTCCTGTCCCTCAGGAGCTTGTCCTTCGGAGCGCCAGGGGACTCTTTCTGCAGGAGCTATCCAGGCAGGGGAGAGCTCTAAGGCAGGAACCCCAAGGCAGGAAGTCCCCCAATATTTATACCCTTCCTAGACAAAGAGCAGAGTTACCACTGCCTAGGTGTGAAGACCACAGCCAATCCCCAGCCCGATGCCAGCGTGGGCACTGCACGGGCACCCCTTGTTCTAGAAGCGCCCCTTGCTGCCCCCCTTCACGCCTGCAGGGCGGAGGGGGGAAAGGTCTTTTTGCTCCTTTTCCACTCCCATTCAAACCACCGAGGGAGAGGAATTTTGGGGTATACAGGACTCCGGGACAATGTCAGAGGTGGGAGTTGGAACTAGATGATCTTCAAGGTCTCTTCCAACCTAAATCATTCTGTGAAGTGTGTGAAACAATTCTGTGTTGCGTTGAGCCCAATAAGATATATATTAGTCTTGGTCCCTGGAGAGACCACTGCCTTGTTCTACGTCAGATCCCCCCTGAGGAAGAGAGAGGTGTCTTTGACTGGAATGATGCAGCAGTGGGTTCCAGGAAGATGATCTTTCAGAAAAAGAACCTCGCTTTTTTCTTCAGTTATGTGTATCAGGGAGATTGTTACCCACTAAGTGTTGTATTCGTTACTTGCAAAATTATGTGAACTTCCAAGGTTGCCTTGCTACCACTACAGAAATAATCTCTAGATTTGTATCTTTTCCTTTGTGTGAACAGGGCCATTATGTGAAAGCAAAAGCTCTTTCTGGATTGGAAAGGACTGAGGAAGCATTGAAGGAGTTTCTCTATTGTGTTGCCTTAAATCCTGAATGGAGCTCAATGAAGAAAGAAGCCCAAAAGGTATAAATTATATTACCAGCCACTTCTTGGCCAGAAAGCTGCTCTTATTTCTGCAGCCACATAAAAATTGTGTTATTTCAGGTGACATTAAACAGCCAAATGATAACTTGATTCAGTAGATTCTCCAATAAACCTTATTAATACTGTGCTGTACAAGGTGTCTATTTGGTTTGGTTGATACCTCTCCCAGAGGGATTTTATATTTGTGGATTCCTCTGCAAATCTGTAGTTTTGATTGCTGTTGTTTGTAGAATACACTTAAAGTGTATTTACTGGATTTGTATACACCTGGATTTCCTAGGCTCAAGGTTGTTAATTTTAGTGTCCATTAGAAAACTACTTTCAAGTGGGAAGTGGCAGAGAGTTGAGAATGGGGAGCTGTGTGCTGTCCTGTTTTGGAAAAATCCTGCAGTTTCTGTAGCAGTTTGTCCCTGTATGGGAAGTTCAATATACTTAATGCTAGCCAGCCATGGTCAGGGGCTTCATGACAATCCATATAGGCAGCTTTTTATAGAAAGAAACAGATTTGGCCAGGTTCTTGTTGGGGACCAGTCAGAAAGAGAACAGGCTCTGCACAGCTTTTAGCCAGGAGGGGAGCTTAAACACATCTCTGTTAAGTGGTTTTGGTAGGAGAGCATGGTATGAAGATTTTTGGAGGCAGGGCTATGTGGGTCATAGTCGAGACGGGTAGGGGCAGAAGGCTGCAGCAGGCTGCCTCCTACTCTAGGTGCTTGTAGGAAGAAGAAGCCTTTGGGGAAGGAGGTGGACACCAGAAGAGAACCTTGGGACATGTTTGTGGTTGTGGTAGGAACTGCCATTCAGGTTCCCTGTGGGCATTGGGGAATAGAGGTTGTCCTGATTATCGCAAGCTTCTTGGCATCCAGAGGCTGTGAAGTCTGTCACTGTTCATACCAAAATAAATATCCATATTGTAATTACGATTATTTTTATCTTTTGTTTTCTCTCTAATTGACTAGATTATGTGTGAGATGTTTTTCCCAGCCTTTGAAAATGTGCACGATAGTCTAACAGCACCTTTCTCTAGTCGAACGTCGCACACGAGATTGAAGCCTGCGTTTCTGAGTAGCATAAACACACAGTCCGCTGCAGAAGATAGCTGTGTTGCTGGGTCCTCAAAGGTAAAGTAAAAAGTGTTCAACATAAAAATGCCAGACGTAACACAAAGACCCATGAGTTGTGCCGGGGCAAGTATAGGCTGGATGTTAGGAGGAAGTTCTTGCCAGAGAGAGTGATTTGCCATTGGAATGGGCTGCCCAGGGAGGTGGTGGAGGCACCGTCCCTGGAGGTCTTCAAGAAAAGCCTGGATGAGGCACTTAGTGCCATGGTCTAGTTGACTGGCTAGGGCTGGGTGCTAGGTTGGACTGGATGATTTTGGAGGTCTCTTCCAACCTGGTTGATTCTGTGATCTGTATGACATTGTCTTTGCACTCCTCACGTAGGCACTTTTCGTGGTGAGCCTGTTTTCTCCACTGCTGTTGGATCTCTTTTTGGGTTGTACTTCCTCAGAAGAGAATGAAGCTCTTTCTTCAGAAAACAATATGATGCCTTCATGTGGGTGTCAATTATATATTGCAGGTGGCTTTTTTCCACTCAGAGTTTTAGTATGACAGGAACATAATTTCTACACACAGGAGCTGTAGGGAGCAAAGTTACCCAGTTTCTTGCAACCAGAGCGTTCTTCTTCAGTGTGAGCCTTTTTTTCCCCTGCTACGTTTATTGTATATGATCTGTTGCTGATGTATACAACTCATAAAAATTAAAAGCAAAATTGTTTCCTGTTGTGTATAACTGTTTTGTTTTTGGTTTTGTTTTTGTTTTAGGATACTGTGTTCAGGTTAACAAAAACCCCGTCCCAAGAATCTGATGTGTTTAGAAGCACTGATTCTCCTGTTTCCCATCACGTCCTGGATCTCTATTTTGAAGACAACAAGAAGTCTTTAGGAGCTATTCTCTCCAGTTTACCTGGGGTTGGCTTAAAAAGAAAACTGTCGAGTGATATGAGGGATTTACAAAGTTTGGATGTCCCCAATAAGATTTCAAAAAAAGGTTTGTGTTGTGGCTCAGGAAGGGGATTTCTTTTGCGCGTGCTGGGAATGATAAACCTTTTTCCTTCTCTGTTTATAGGTGTCAGTGAAACATTCCCTACAGGGATTGGAATTGTACTTTATTGTCTGGTGTGTCTCTTTCTGCTCTAACAGCCTATTTACCTTACACAAGGGCAGTTTCAATTCTTCAATGAACACTGTATTTTTCTCTCTCAAATGGGCCATTTTAAATTTGTAATCCACTAACAGCTTAGTCTTTGTTTTGCTGGAGCTACTCCCAGGTTTTGGGTCTTGAAGGTATAGCTGAACTTCTTTGTCTTTCTATATGAAGGAAAGATGCAGTAAGCCTGGAAACTAATCTTTAACTGGCATCAGAAAGAGTCACATGCAACTTTACATGAAATTTCCAAGCAAACAAAGAAGCCTTTTGAAGGGTAATAAGCCTCCCCAGACTTCTGTCACTTGATAGCTGTGCTTACAATTGGTATGCTTCTCACAAAGACCTCCAAAGTGGTTTTAATACTGCAAAATAAAAAGCCTGAAGGAAATGTTTTGCACTGAGTAGTGAAATAACTGGTTAAAAGGGATTTTGAAAGTGCATTTTTCCTCTTAAAGGGAAAAAAATAACCTGGACCTCCTTGACAAATCAAACTCATGCCTTGAAACATAAAAATGTTCAAGTGCTACTTATCTGTTTCCCACCTTTGCAAATGATCAAGGTATGGCCAATCTCTTTGATCACACTGCTGTGAGGGGAAAACCATGTGCTTGCTTGTGAACTGCAGACTCGTTAAATAGATTATTGTGAAACCTGAGCTGCCTGTATGTTCACAGCAAAGGCCAGAGCTCACGTTTTACCCCATAACCATTAATTTCTGGTCTCTGGTAGATCCTGATGCCATGTTACTATTTGCAGAAATAACACAGTTAGGTTCTTGCTATGACTAAATGCTAACATGAGAGATGTAGGTTAAAGATAACGCTGTTTTTCTTTGTAGGCCACTGTCCTCTTCCCTGTCCCATCTGTGCTCAAGATAAACCAGATGCTGAGCATAAGTTATCCTTTAACAAAACATCCTAGTGTTTTAACTTTGCATTAAAAAGCTGAGCCTTTTTTAATCTAGCTTTTTTACACGGTCAACAACTTAATGAAAAATATGTGGAGGCAGCATTCATGGCTCTGTCACAACTTAGCACTGAGCTGTTAAGTTGTGTATTGTAGAGGAAGTTACAGAATCTCTTGTGTAAATGCTGTCACAGAATCACAGAGTGTCAAGGGCTGGAAGGGACCTCCAAAGATCATCTAATCCAACCCTCTGCCAGAGCAGTTTCACTTATACCAGATCACACAGGAACACATCTAGGCGGGTTTTGAATAACTGCAGAGAGAGAGACTCATCAGAAGCTTGAGTTGAAAGCTCTCGAGCTAAAAAGCTTCTGCTGCAAGGGAGTTTAAAGCCCATACTCTTCAATTGTGTAAACTACATGGATGTGTATATCACACTGATCAGAAGTGAAGTGGGTTTTGCCCCTGTGTTCTGTGGAGCGCTGAGCTAGTGAAATCAATGTTAGTGACTGCAGCTCCAGTAGTCCTTAAACTTTAAGCTGTTTGAAACTTGGGATTTGCACAGCAGTTTAGGCTGGAAGAGTGTAAGCTTTTTATATGCTTGTAAAAAAAATTTGCTCCTGCTGAGAAATCTATAATAAACACTGATGAAATAGTTTGTGTGTAAACAAATTAAACTCTGGACGTAATGTACTCTAAAACATCTGGCCTGGCTGATGTGGGAGTGGTGATGGTGGTGGGAAAGCAATAGCGCAGAGTATTTTAAAAATTACACTTAAAGTCCCAGCCAACCATTTGCAGAGAAGCAAATCATGGCTATTCTGCTTTAAAATGTTTTCTCTGGCCATAGACATCATCCTCTGTGTTCCAGAATACTTTCTGCCAGAAAGTCTAAAACTTCAGTGAAAGAAAGAGTGTTTTTTTGGAATAGAAGTTCAGAAACCAGAATAGATTATTTAGGTTCTCTATGGAAAAACAACTTAAAGGGCATCTGAAATGACAGCAATACTTAAATCATCTTCTTAACTACCTAGATGCAGATGCTTTATCTGAAAACACCACTGTCACTTCAAGTGAAATACCAACAACCCTGGTGGATGCTTCGGACTTTGAGTGTTCCCTCTGCATGAGGTATGACAGCATTGACTTGGCATTAAGCTCAGAAACCTTTTCTAGCTTGTGGAAAGTTTTCACCCTTCAGGTGTCAGAAGGGAAACCTGCCAGAGAATGTCTATATAATTTCTCTGATCCTTCTTGCTGAATCTTGCTTCTGGTGAATATGTGGTGTTCTCCATTATGCATGATGTTCTCTATTGTTTGCTACTTCTGAAAATGACAAGCTTTTTTTAATATCCTTAAATAACACTGCCACCTATGTTTATACAAAGCAGGCATGGAAGAGATGGCTAGTTTTAGTCACTTCTTTCCACAGTTTTGGCATCTGCTGTGTTTGTGTTGGCAGCTTAGCTTTTCTGTTCCATGTTTTCATGTTCAGGTTGTTCTACGAACCTGTTACCACTCCCTGTGGACACACCTTTTGCCTCAAATGCCTCGAGCGTTGCCTTGACCATAATCCACATTGCCCCCTCTGCAAAGAAAAGCTGTCAGAAGTAAGTATGGCTGTGCCCCAATTAGCAAAAATGTAGAAAGCTGTATTCTTCCAAAAGCATCTGTGTGGAGGCTTTCTATGCTCTACGCTCAAGCTGCACCAAAAACAATATGGCCATCAGGTCCAGGGAGGGGATTCTCCTCTCCGCGCTAGTGAGACCCTGCCTAGAGTATTGTGTCCAGCTCTGGAGTCCTCAACGCAGGAAAGACATGGATTTATTGAAACAGAGTCAGAGTCTAACACCTTTCCTTTGAAGAAAGGCTGAGAGTTAGGGTTGGTCATGAAACCTGGAGAAGAGAACGCTCCAGGAGACCTTTCAGTGCTTAATGGAGGCCTGTAAGAAAGATGGGTGCAGTCTTTAGCAGGACCTGTTACAACAGGACAAGGGTGGTGAAACACAGGCACAGGTTGCCCAGAAAAGTGCTAGATGCTCCATCCTTGGAAACATTCAAAATTAGATTGGACAGGGCTCTGAGCAGCCTGATCTGGTTAAAAATAACCCTCTTCACTGCAGGGGGAATTGGACTAGATGACCTTTACAGCTCCTTTTCAACCCAAACTATTCTGTGATTCTGTGAAACCAGAGCAGCACAGGAGTGTGCAGAGCATCAAGCTGTGCAGAGACTTCATTTGCTCTAGAATGTTTTGTCGTTCTTTGCAAGAGAAGTAGGGCTTGCTCATGCCACATCTCCAGTTTGTATCTACCTGTTTGAGCATGGAGTTGTTGCTCCTTGGTCAACACTTCTGCTCCAGCAGGCATAATATGTCTTGATGTCACTGGATTGAACTATGTATCCTAAGGTGAAAATTTCGATGCCTAAAAACCGAAAAGGAGGAGGAATCAGTGCAATCCTGACGAATGTGCTGCTTGGCCTTAGGAGAGGGATGGGTTGGTAGGGAGAGATATTGTCTGTCTTCTCTTTACCAGACTTAAGAGTTGACTCTTCTTGCAGTTTCTGGCAAGCAGAACTTACAAGAAGACCGTCCTCACGGAAGAATTGATAGTCCGTTACTTGCCAGAGGAATTATCTGAAAGGAAGAAAGTTTATGAGGAAGAAATTAAGGAATTATCAAAGTAGGCTTCCTTTTTACTACTGACAGCTGTTACATAAATGTATTTTTCAATATTAATTACTGAAGAAGCTTCATGTGCTTATGAAAATATACAAAATGAATGAATTTGTGAATGAACCTGCCAGTTGATTTGTACTTTTGACGTGATAGTGCCAGTTGAACAAGTAAAAAGATGTTTGGATGGTAGAGATGCACAGTATTCTTGAGCTAACTGTGGTTTTTTTTTCCTCTGAATCAATATAATAGCTTTAGAAGTTGCAAGAGGGACTTTCAGGGAGTAGAATTCAGTTTGTAAATGGGTTACACTTCATGCTGAGAGAAGTTCAAAGATCCAGTTTTGTAAGTGACTGATGGATCTTACACTGCAAGTCTTCTAAAAAGGAAAATAAAACCTGCAGTTAAGCCTGATAAATTAAGTAGGCTTCTTCAAAATTAAAGGACTTTATTGAGCTTGGGTATTCTCTACCATCTTGCTTTGAGCATGGCTAATTCTTGGGTGCTCTATTACTGAGAGAAATTGTCATCAAGATCTTGCCACATATATTTAAGCTAAATGTGTCAATAAGCACCCTTTTGGGGCAGTGGCTATTTCCTGACTTACCTGTGTGAAGGCTGTTTAGAGGGATTGTTCTCTTTAATATGCTAAAGTCCTGAAATGTGCTTGTCTTGTAGAACTGACAAACCTTGACCAGATGTTTATGGAGAATGAATCTAAGGAAACTGCTGGAGTCAGTGTCGTATTAAGGTTTTACGCTGACTGTAGTAATTTTTAACCATTGTCTTATGGCAAACTTTTTATTCTTAATGATTATCTTACAGTTTGAATAAAGATGTTCCCATCTTCGTATGTACCATGGCCTTCCCTACCATCCCTTGCCCACTCCATGTCTTTGAACCTCGTTATCGTCTAATGATAAGAAGATGCATGGAAACTGGTACCAAGCAGTTTGGCATGTGCTTAGCTGACGAATTAAAAGGGTAAGGAGATGAGCTGAGAGTGTCCTATTGTTATAGCAGCTGTCGTGATGCTAATGGAGTACTGCAGCACAGTATACTTGTCTCCCCAAACCACTGCAGGTTCTTCCAGTCCTGTGTGGGCTGATACTAAAGATTCTGGCTCCTTGGATTTCTATCTTAAATATTCCTGTTGATACAAAGATTTCATTTTTATTGCTCCCCTCTTGGACTAATAGCAAGGATACAAAGCCTGCTGCTACTACAGGCTCCAGAAATACCACTTAATTATCTATGTGGTTGGAAAGCTTTCTAGTCTGTTTCTTCTAGTGAAAGCTGCCTGTATGGATGAGATTGCTCCTCTGTCTACTCAGTTTTAAGAATAAAAGATAATATAAAAAGAAGAAACAGTTCAAACCATCTTTAGCTTTTCTGCCTAGGCACTATCAATCAAATGAGACAAAGTATACCCTTGGCTGAAAGTTTGTTTGCTGCTGAATGTCAAATTTTTGTTTGTCTTTATTACTGTGTTGCAATGTCTAAACTATTTGCAGTGAGTGGTTTACATTGTCTTCCTGTAATGATCTTGCCTTCAATTAATTTGTTGTGAATTCTGCCACTGGTGTGTTTCTACCTCCCTACATAGGGATTGACTAGATATTCTTTAAAGCTCCCCTGCAACCCAAACTATTCTATGAAAAAATACTTAGGTTTCTAAGTTTATTTATGGGTAAGTTTTTGAATGAAGGGGGTAAAAAGATGGTTGTGAGGGGGAAAAAAATGAAGCAACCTTAAGGGAGGTCTAACCTTTTGAGATCTAATAACTAGTTTATGGCTTCAGAATATAGGTTGGCATGGGTGTTGAATGGATGATGAGAGTGTAGGAGTTTTTAAGAACACATAGATGGGCATTCTCAGAAGCAGCAGTTTTGTAGGTAATCATCACTGGATCTGAGAGGAGGGCAGTCATACCAGAGCTTGGCAG